>NC_073746.1:231062023-231664523 GCF_029784135.1 Toxorhynchites rutilus septentrionalis
AGACAAGTACCAGTTTCAACCGGAAGTTTGTTCAAGTATTCCAAAAAAGCGTTTCGTATACAATATTAATCATATGTTGATGGATTATGTTAGTAATCATTGAAGAAATCTTCCAAGTCAGTTACTTCCGGAAGAATAATTGATTCTAATGGAGGAGTCGAGATTCCAGAGAAACAGTCAGTCCAGAAGAAGCAATTGAATCCAGTAGCGGCAGAAATGAGTGATGGTGGCAATACTGTAGCACTAACCATCGATACGAAGATATGACTGTTGCGTCGAATATTCTAAGAATGTTGTAGATTACTTACCATGATGTTCAAAATCGGATAAGTTATGGATTGTGGTAGTTTAATCAATCGTGTTTCATTTCAATTTTCATTGATTCGATTCGGTTGAGCATACTGAACCGCGCTGGACAGAAATTTTCCAGAGTATCGGATAAGCAATTATCTTGGACGGCACTGAGTACAGACTGTTATATCGTTATATATTTGACGTTTGTGTAAGAAGGTATGAAGAACTCAGTAAAGCACACCGACTTTTTTACAGCAGCAGAATGAAAGGATCCATAAACCGCATCGAACAGTTTACGATTGCTTGCGATTGATTGCTCTCATGCATCACCTCTGCCTGATATAGCTATTGCGAAAAAATCAGCTTAGGTAATCACTATCATTTCTAATGTAGCCGGCGAAGAGTACCAAGAAGAACTGATAGCCCATCTCCAAACTGCTAAGATTAGTTCGACGAGTACACCGATATTAACGGAAGAAGATCTTTCGTGTTGATCACGCCGACCGTCTTCTAGGACTCTCTTACAATCAAGGATTGTTTTATAATTTATTCAAAGTTGTCACCGACTCTAGGATTTTATAAGAATTAGTAACAAGTTCATTCAGTGAGGTCAAAATTCTATACACGAGAAATATGCTTCGATATGCAACTGAAGTGCAAAACTTATGACAGGAGAAAATTTGTCTCTCGCCGCTTTACTAAAAATGATTCTCCCTCGCTTTTTATAATGAAATGTGTTTGTGACAGCATTGTGCTCTTTCTATGCTTTAGAACCTATACTAAGCTAAGTGTCTAGGATTGGAAAGGAATTCTGTATTATGTGCTACTACCAAGCAATTAAACGATACAAGGAGCAAGCAATGCTCGCAACTGGACAGATTAAAGTCAGCGATCCAAAACAAACATCCGTAATTAGTCAATATGATAGGTGTTTCATCAAGGTAACGCCAAATTTCATGTCATTTTGACAATACGACTGATCATTTTGGAGTCTGGTTGAGAGGTGCTATCCCTCCAGCTAAACTAACTGGATATTGCACCTTCAGATTATCACAACTACTAGTCCCTGCAAAATTATTTCAAGGGCAAAAACATGGACTCTAAGAGGCAGTTTAAAAATACCATGTCCGGAAGGATAGAATTTTTTACGCTACGTGAAAGATGGTGAATGATTGTGGAACAAAACTGTACAGATAAAATTGAATGAATGCATGTCTGCCTATAAAAATGATGCTTTTATTTTCCCAATAAATCGGCTCGAATTTTCCGAACAACCCAAAATGAGCTAACCTGATTTTTATTTTCGTTCTTCTTGGTTTTTGAAAATAATGGTTGGCAACCCTGACCGCCATATGAGTCTTAATAAAAATTTATATTTTGGACAAAAAAAAAACTAGGTTTAATTTGAATAAAAGAACATTCCTGTAGGATCTTCGTCTCTGATGGCGAATAATTCAATAAATAATGGTCGCATCAGTTTTAAAAACTCCAATAAACTCTGTGCATAGCCAATTTGTAGCTTTGACGAAAATACAAATTATTTCACCTTGTTGAATCGATTTAAAAAAAAAACAAGTGTTTTTAATGTTCCAGTTTCAGTTTCAGTTTCTACAATTTTGCACATACTGCAGTAAATTGTAATGTAAGAACGTTTCATATTGATATGTTTAGCATTTTTGTTGCCGGTCGTTCAAAGTTTTGGGAAAATTAGAGGAGAACTTTATCGCCATTTTCAACAAATGTACAAAATGATATGCGTAAAATTGAAAAGAAAGATTCGTAACTCTCGTTATAATAAGCTAAAACATAAAAAAGTTTTTTTGTTGGTAAACCTCTTTTCCTATAGACGGATTTCGCGCCAACATATATATTTTTATTATTATCATATTTTTTTATTTTTTGTTGGCTTTCTGCACTGAAAAAAGAAATAAACCTAATTTCAATAAAGTATTGAAACAGTTTTTATTAGAAAAACTTGTTTGCCTTAAATATGCACAAGTTACAATGTATGGAAGAGTTGTACAGCAAATATTTATTTACCATTTCATCAAAATAAGAAAATCAACTTTTAGTTTTTAAAATCGATTTTTTTCAGTGTAGGATTTCAAAAAATATTTTTTCAGTATTTTTTATTCAATTATTTCCCTCAAACTCTTCCCTAGATCACTTTTTTGTAGGACTTACCATTATTGAGTAAAAAAAATATAAAAGAATGGTCAAATATATATATATATATATATCTATTAGGCTGTCAAATATATACATATATATATCTATTAGGCTGTTTACGCGCTTACAACGAGGTGTCGTTGTAAGCGCGTAGTTCTAGTTGTATTCATTGTATCGAGTTATAATATAGCTATGGAGCAAAATAAAGAGAAAATCCGACATATTTTACAGTACTACTATGACAAAGGCAAAAATGCATCTCAAGCTGCCAATAAAATTTGTGCAGTTTATGGATCCGATACAGTTTCCATTTCCATCGCACAACGATGGTTTCAACGTTTTCGTTCTGGTGTAGAGGTCGTCGAAGATGCGCCACGCTCCGGAAGGCCGGTCGTCGAAAATTGCGACAAAATCGCTGAATTAGCCGAGAAAGACCGGCATAGTAGCAGCCGTAGCTGGGGATATGTCATCAAACCGTTATTAACCATTTGAAGAAGCTTGGATTCACAAAGAAGCTCGATGTATGCCACACACGTTGACGCAAAAAAAACATCTTTGACCGTATCGACGCATGTGAATCGCTGCTGAATCGCAACAAAATCGACTCGTTTCTGAAGCGGATGGTGACTGGCGATGAAAAGTGGATCACTTACGACAACGTGAAGCGCAAACGGTCGTGGTCGAAGCCCGCTGAGGCGGCTCAGACGGTGGCCAAGCCCTCATTACGGCCAGGAAGGTTCTGCTGTGTGTTTGGTGGGATTGTCAAGGAATAATCTATTATGAGCTGCTTCCCTATGGCCAAACGCTCAATTCGGACCTGTACTGCCAACAACTGGACCGCTTGAAGGTAGCACTCATTAAGAAGAGACCATCTTTGATAAACAGAGGCCGCATTGTCTTCCATCAGGACAACGCCAGGCCACACACTTCTTTGGTGACGCGCCAGAAGCTCCAGGAGCTCGGATGGGAGGTTCTTTTGCATCCGCCGTATAGTCCGGACCTTGCACCAAATGACTACCACCTGTTTTTGTCCATGGCGAACGAGCTAGGTAGTCAGAAGATAGCCACAAAAGAGGCCTGTGAAAATTGGCTATCCGATTTTTTTGCCAATAAGGAAGCGAGCTTCTATAACAGGGGTATTATGAAGTTGGCATCTCGTTGGGAACAAGTCATCGAACAAAACGGCGCATATTTGACTTAAAACAGATGATTGTAACTAATTTTATGAACAAATGAAAATTCTAAAAAAAATACCGCAGGACTTTTTTGACAGCCTAATATATATTTGAATATATTGAATATATGCCCTTTCCGTTTTTCATGCGAAGTTGCTTAACAAGCACAACAAGCACAAGCACATATTGATGTTTTTTATTACATTCCGTGTAAAGTTGATTGAAGTGGTTACCACAAGATTGGGTTGTGTGTTTTTAGAAATCTGCAATACTGGTGGTGGAATAATAAATTCAACCTGAAAACCGCTTGTAACACATTAAGTATCAGCCGTAAGATAGCTCGTCGCGTAAACTTCCCTGGATAAATTCCAGTGTGTTAGCTTCATCGTATTGAAAAGTAAGTAAAATGGAAAAATAGGAAATAATACTGACACTTTGAATGCACTAGTAAAAATTCTTTCTCCAACGTTGAATTTAATATCAAAAACGTCTATATCTCAAAACACCCCTCTTGAAAATAATTTTATATGGTTTATTTAGAACACTGTCCTAATCCCACAAAAAACGAAAAAAACGTCTTGGAAGCCTCATTGGTTGCGTGTCCGCTTTTACGACCATGAGTTCAATATTCAGGGCCTTCAATTGACCATCTTTATGTGTTATCCGAGCTACTATGTTCACGCAACAATCATCATGTGACGGTGATCCTTCATATTCACAACGTTGTATTCTGAGAGGGTAGATAGCATGTACATTCAAGTAAAGGATTAATCAAGCAAAAAGTATCTATCTCTTCGAGACCGCTGCGGGAATTGCATTCCGATTCAACCGAACGGGGTTTGTTTCGGGTTTTGTTGAAAATTGAAGGGTTTTCAAACCATATTATTAGTCATGAAGTCATGAATCATGAAGCAGCTACTTACAGAAAGCAATCGAAGTAAACGATTCGTTCTGTTAGATACGTATTGATCATTGAATATCGAATGAATGAAATATTTTTCATCATTGCGCCATTGCGCCAATTTAAACCGGTGCTATTGCGAATGCTGAAATGAAAGAACTGCTCCCGTGGCCGAGTGGTTAGTGTCCCACACTATCATGCCGGGGGTTCGGGTTCGATTCCCGTTCTGACCGGGGGATTTTTCGTCAAAGAAAATTCATCCGGCTGGCACTGTGGTCACGCGTATTCTAGAGCTTGTCACTCCAGAGTACAATCAAGGCGTGTTATTCGGCATAGAAATCTCAACCATGTATTGCTCATAAAAATGAGGCAAGTAATACTACGTTGAGAAGGCAAAAGTTCCACTGGAATGTTAGTGCCATCCAAGAAGAAGAAAAAAGTACATCCCGGTTTCATTTATCAGCCAGAATCAACATATTTTCATGGCTTCTTCCAGTGTCCCTGCTGTCCTGACCTTGATCATCGCTAACACCAAGTAGTGGCCGTCTATGTGAGGCATTTTATCGCGCACAGAAAATACACTCTCACCGGCAGCTGCAACATTTTTTCCTTCACTCGTCCGCAATATGATTTTCTCGGCTTATACAGACTGTTTGCACGAGCTGAACGAAAACAAACCTCTAATGCGTTGAATAGATCCCAGTGCAAGGATATGTCTTCTAGAAAAATACCTTTCCTGTTACGTAAAAATAAATGCATACATAATGAAGCGCATAATCGTCGCCTTTTCAAATGGTTTCCTGGTCTCTGTCGGTTCGCTCTGCCGTTCGATCAAAGTTGCATCTACGGCAGAAGGATTTCCCCAGTGGATGGACTTTGCTGATTCCATCCGGTGCTCTATTCCCCTGGAAGAGTAGCAATGGCGAGAGATCCGGCACAAGTGGCTCAGTTTCAAGCTTGAGTGCATCATTTGCTCCGTGGGAAGATACATTTTTCATACTGTCCCTTCGGATTGAATTCCCTCCTTGCCCATTAATATTAATGTGTTTGGAATGATCAAAGTGTTCAGGATACGAGTAACCTTCGCGCTTAAATTGCTATTAATTTATGGAACTTTAATTTTTCACTGTCTCCCACGCTCTTCTAAATCGTGCATCACGTAGGAGATTGCGATGCCGAGGTAATCCATCTCGAGCCAACTCCGTCCTTGGTGACGAAGTTTCGTTGGAATCCTGATATTAAATTCCAACGTGCGCAAACATACGACGCTGTCAACATCATGGTTCACATCAGCACATCAAAGCGACGACAAAACATCCATTACAATGGGTTAATGTCTAATTATTTCGGCATGTTGCGTTCGCACACTGTCCCAGCATCTCGAACCATCCATAAGTTAAGATGCTAACAACCCCCAAATGATGGAGTTAATTAATGTTGTCCTTCCCGGGGCAATGTGTAATGTGATCGGCGTAACGCTCATCAACAAATTGTCTTGCTGTGGGGGTTCAACATATTGAGTGTCCCTACATATCTTCGCACGCCTACCACAGGAAACGGTGAAAAATCTTGTATTTAAGAAGAACCAATTTTGTTTGAACTATAATTAGATTCCCAAAAAGGGTGATTTTTTATGTCCGAACAACAAAATCATTTTGAGAACATTTTTTCTCACTAATATGACAAGAAAGTAAAAAAGCCAGATAGAATATTTTTTGACATTTTCACATATCCAACGATTTTTGAATAGTGATTTTTGTTTCTTTTAGGTTCGTTTCAATAAAAAATAACATGAAAATTCATTGGACGTATGAATATGAATGCAGTTTTTTGTAAAACTAAAAACATCTGTACATCCAAAGTATTATTAAATTGAAGCTTTTTATCTCTTTAAAAAAAATCCGCTGTAAACAAAAATTTTGAAACGTTCAAAACGTTGTATGTTTTTAAATATTTTATCCATGAGAGGAATGTAAATGATACATGATACATGAACAATAATTTCCTAGTATTTCACTATCGAAAGGAATCCAATATGTGACAAAAATAATAGACAAGCGGATCGTGCTTTGGGCTGGAAAGTAATGAAGATGCTAGAGAGTATCCCGATCCTCGAAAATATAAATATCACCAGGATTCGTTTTAAACACAAGTTCAAGTTGAAGTCATAGAAATTAATAAAAAAAAGAAAGTCACAATGTAAATGAATTTTCCTATTAAATGCAGTTGGCTGCATCTAAATGAGACCTTTTTTCGGAAGTGTTGTAGCTATTTCAACAATGACAATATTTTGCCTGACTCCACTTCTTCGTGTTCTCCTTTGTGTGTCTTATAAAATTTTAAAAAAAATGCATAAAATTTGGTTGAAACTTTTAAGTTGAGGATCATGTTTGCTTTCAGAGTATTTCGACTATTTTCCCAAGTTGGCAGATAAATTTTGATTGTAACACGAACATATATTCCGTGGAATAGTCGGGCTAGATCACCGCGTATAACGAAAATCGCGGATAACGCAATGAAGGACTAAAAATGAGGTGTTTTATCAACACAGAAATGGTTGAACTATCCATCTGTAAGGTCGTTTACATCAGTGATCAGATAATGTGAAAGCCAAGGCCAAAACAAAAGAGCAAGATTCTACCACTTACTGACAAATTTCGGAAAGGTTTATAGAATTACTGAGGAACTCGCATTCGCGGATAATCCGCACCGCGGATCATCCGCTCGCGGATAATCGAGGTTCTACTGTACACGCAAAATACTACCATTTATTTATCGAGTAATTACTTAGCCCATACACGTAGAACAAAGCTGTCAATTTCAAACAGCCGTGTGTTGCTATACAGCCATTACATGGCAAACCGATATAGTGGTTCTAACATTTCCATCAAAAGTGGTAGTTTTGTTCTTTATCGCAAAAAATTATACCCGTGTTTTTTTCGTTAGAGTGACCATTTTCATTTCAGGGTGGCCTTTTCCCAGTGAAAAAAATGGATTTTCCGGACAACCCATAAATGAAAACGGGCAACCTAATAACAAAAATTTAAAAAATGCGTGTCTAATGTTTTGCAGTAAAGAACAAAATTACGAGTTTTGATGAAAATCTTAGAACCACTATATCTGTTTGGTATGGAATGGCTGTATGAGCGTTGGTAATTTGACAACTTTAATCGCTGCTAGTTTGGACATCAACCCATTTTTGCACCTGTCGTTGCTATAATGGTTGCCATTTTACTAGTTTTTTTTTCGCACCGAAGATTATCAAACGAGAATGTTTGTTTTTGTTTTTATGATTGTTTACTCCGAACTTTGAGAAACTCACGCGTCGTATAAAGAAAAGCAAAAATCACTATTTCATAAAAAAAAAATTAAACGCAACCAATGTAGAACGGAGAAAATTAAAACAAAATCTTAACTTTTGCTACAAATAACAACCTTGCGATGAAGTAACTACTGGGTTGCCAAAATGATGATTCGGCTGCTACTTTGGGGTGCGAAGTTAATTTACTCGCCCGAATAGCAACTCCCGATATGGTTGCCAAGTTATGGTTAAGGGGTGCCTAATTGTGTTCAGCAACCGAATTTTGCAACTGGTGAAGATGCTCTTTTTAAGAAAACCTAAATGTTTGAAAGTATTCATAACAAAAAATCCATTTTGGGCAGAACAAAGTTTACAGCTAATGGTAAATAATTCCGAATGAGAAAGAAATGAATATCCAAATACGAATAAAAATTCGTTTATAATCCTGATAATATATTAGAAACACTTGAATACCACCCGACAGAGAAGCACAGCAAAGCTGTGTTCTACCGATTGCCCGATTAGTTTGGAACATAAGAGAAGGTCTGAGCGTCAGACGACATACATTTACGATTTTTTATTTCACTGCATATTTTTGTTGCTATTTCGTTTTGTATTGAATTAATCCTATTTATTAACAGGAATCATAACGGTTTTTTCCATGTTTTTTTTTTATCTGTATTATAGTGACTTTCAACACGTCAATTTTTCGTTCGTCAATTTTACTTCCATTCTAGGAAGAATGTCGGAAGTGAGAATTGAATTCGCGACCATTAGCAAGAGAGGTAAGGATGTTACCACTACGCCAGATCGCCTCCGTTTTTTTTCTTGCTCATTCAGGTAAACGTTACATTCGGGTAAATGCTGCATTATGGTAAATGTCGCATACGGGTATTTGGTTACATTCTTCGGGTAAATGTTGTTTTCGGGTTACATTCGGGTATTTGTTACATACGGGTAAATGTGCCTCGGGTAAACATTTTTCGAGTGAATGGTATTCAAGAAAATCTTACACAACTGTATTAAATCACAGTAGACATTTGATGTTTGAACGAGTTCAATCGTTTATATTATAACTCCAAATAAAAACTATGGGTGGGTTATACCTAAGATATAGGGTTGGGGAAAAAGAAATGTCGTATTTCTGATTGAAATTTGACACTTCATTTAACATACTTAAAATTATACAATTTAAGTCAAATATGCACCGTTTTGTTCGCAAACTTGTTGCCATTTAGAAGGCAACTTCATTATCCCCCCCTTATAAAACGCCCCTCCTTATTTGCAAAAAACTCAGACAGCCAGTTTTCGCAAGACTCTTTTGAGGCCAACTTAGTATCACCAAGAGCGTTTTGCATGGACCGGAAAAGATGATAATCACTTGGAGCCAAGTCCGGACTCTACGGTGGGTGCAATAGGACATCCCATCCAAGCTCCCGTAGCTTCTGGCGGGTCATCAAAGATGTGTGAGGCCGAGCGTTGTCCTGGTGGAAAACAACACTATTCCTATTAATCATTTCTGGCCGTTTCTGGTCAATCGCCTGCTTCAAACGGTCAAGCTGCTCACAGTAGAGAACCGAGTTGAACCGAGTTTGGGGTCTGGCCATAGTTGAGCAGCTCATAGTGGATGATTCCCTTCCAATCCCACCAAACACACAGCAAAACCTTCCTGGCCGTCAGTCCGGGCTTGGCGCTTGGTTTGGGCCGGCTCACCGCGCTTCGAATACGACTTTTTTCACTTTAGGTTGTCGTACGTGATCCACTTTCCATCACCAGTCACAATCTTCTTCAAAAATGGGTCGAGTTCGTTCCGTTTCAGCAGTGCATCGAAGGCGTCGATTCGGTCTAAAAGATTTTTTTGCGTCAACTCGTGTGGCACCCATACATCCAGCTTTTTTTGGAATCCAAACTTCTGCAAATTGTTTCAAACGGTTTTATGGTCTATACCCAGTTCCTGGCCAATCGAGCGAGTGCTCACATGCCGGTCTACTTGGATGATTTCAACGATTCTATCGGTCTCCACGACGATTGGCCTACCAGTACGGGGTGTATCTTCGACAGCCACTACACCAGAACGAAATCGATCAAACCAACTCTGTGCTGTGCGAATCGTTACAGTATGGGGTCCATAAACTACACGATTTTTTTCGGCCGCCTTCGTTGCAGTTTTACCTCGCAGGTAGTAAAAACGTAAAATATGGCGAATTTCTTGCTTGGTGGACTCCATCTTTGACGCGCTATAACTTGAGACTGAAAAGGACAATCACAACACTGTCAAAACGACACTTGTAGCACAGATTGTCATCTTTAAATAGCCGTATAGTATGACCCGATGCGATAAGTACAACACAAGATATGTTTAAGTGTTGCCATATATTGACAATATACGACATTTCTTTTTCCCCAACCCAATATAACCACAAGATTGACGTTGGACTACCGTTGGCTTTTATAATCATTTGAGTGTATTGACCGGTTTATGATTGAATGTAACAATCTCCGAATTCAATTGCGAACGAATCCCAATTTAGTTCAATGGTCAAAATGGTCATCTCGAATTTCAAAAAGTTACTCCACGAAAAATGTTCACCACCTCGAAAAACGCCCTATGCTAAATATCAGCTCAATCGGACTTAAGGGAGAGTGGCGCAAAGCGATCAAAGTTTGAGTTTTTGTAAATCGAAAAATTATGGTGTTTTCGAAAAAAAATGTCGATACCAAATGTCTTAAAATTGCATAAAACGTCATCTCGATTTTTTTTTTTTCAAAAATCGACACTCTGGGACTTAATTTTTTTCGGAATACAAGGCAAAACGTATGGTTATGGGTGCCATAAAATATCTATCTCGATTTTTCTCTCGGAACTAGCTCCGAAATGTTGATTTTTAAGAAAATATACCCTATGCACAGTATTAGTTCATTTGGAATTCATTTACTAGTGTCGCAGACATTAAAATTTGAGTTTTTTGAAAACCGAAAAATCACCGAAATATTTGCTCCGATGCCAAATGTCTTATGATTGCACAAACGTCGAGATTTACTGTTATCTCGGAAAAAAAATTGTCAAAAAAAAATTTTTTTTTTACATTGTTCGTTTTTCGGTCTGATTTTTTTTTTTAGATAACTGTAAATCTCGACGTATCAAGGAACTTTGAGACATTTGGCCGAAATTTTTTTTAATCCAGATTTTTGGTGATTTTTCGGTTTTCAGAAAACTCAAATCTCAAAAAAAAATCAAAAGACTGTAGATCTCGACGTTTCATGCTATTTTAAGACATTTGGCATAAAAAATGTGCGAAAATACCATTTTTCTGTACTCCCCCCTTGGGTGACTTTTTCTATTTTCAAAAAAAAATCGAGGGGTTGTATACGAGACACGATCGCTTAGGACGTAGGACTACGCAATCTATTTTTTTTTTAATTTGTTAATTTATCATTTCGTATATTATTTACGAATACGTCGAAATTTCATAATTAACTCTTCAGTAAAAAGTTCCGGGGACCCTAACAAGGTTCAATGGCTTGCGTGGTTTTGTAGAATCATTTCGAGATGGAACGATTCTTTCTTGCCTTTGCGAGAACAATACACTAATTGATCATATGTCGCAATTTGTTTCTTTATATCAATGCACGCTTTGCACTGAGTATTCAACGAGAGGCATCTTCCGTGCATCGCCATTCAACAAGCATCAGACACGCGTCTTACAGATGCACACAGATGCACACATTTCTATCGATCGATACGTCAAAAGACGCAGGACCGAACTAGGGAAAGAAAAATAGGAATGTGCATGTGTTCGAGGAAGTGAAACGAATTTCTTAGGAAGACATATATAGAGAGCATAATATTAAGATCGCGACTACTCAAGCTATCATAATCTGATATGCGTGAGTATATCCTTTCGATCTTTTAAATCAGCAGCCAATTTAATCACTAATTGCATTTTTTACGAAACCAAAACGACACGCTCGATATAATGACATCCTGAATCACAATTACATAAATTGTTAGTAGCAAGACCTACACGATAAAAAGGTGAATTGAGCACGAAATGATTGGGCAACATACAATACAATAACTGATGAATGCCTATTAGGGGAGGACGGGGGGAGACGGCCACCCGGGGTAAGATGACCACTCTCTAGCTTATTGAAACAATCAACTATTGGACAATTATAACACATTAGTTTAGTGTATTGCATTACACTCAATCATGTATACTCATTTTTGCGTTATTTTGTTTATTTTTGTTATTTTGCATGCAAGAACTTTAGTGTTTCAGAAGTGTATATGGACATGTCCTGTGAAGCCAATGTTACAATAGTAAACACAAAGGCCTGTTAAGTGTGTTTGTGTAGAAAACGGTATATTTTTAAAGCATTTCATAGGATTATTGAGACACTTTTGCTTGACTCATAGCGGGGGCAAGGTGGCCACTATTGCCACGATTTTGCCATAATCGTACCTTTGAACGCTCCTTATTGACGAATTGAATGGGAACATCACGCAACTTGAATTGTTGGTTGAATAACTCAAGGCGAATTCATGATAAATTTGATGGTTTTTTCAAATACCAAATATAATAATTTTTAATTATGATAATTTCGCAAGGGTTGCACATTAAGCACGTTATAGGTAATTCAGGAAAAATAACATCTCCCAATTTTGTGACGCTTGATCTAAAATACAATATATGTTGCACAATTTTGCCGGATACAATCATCCTCTATGCGCCTAGATTCACTAGTCATTTCATGTGACCATCTCACCCTTAGTGGTGGCCAACTTGACCCGTCATGATTTTAGTAGCACCTTTTTCATACCTTTTTTAATTAATCCTTATTTATATTTTATTATTTAATTTATTTTTTATATAAAATTATGAAATAAAAAGAAAAACTTCTGGAAGTCAACGTGATTGCGGAAAACATCCTAAGGATCGATACTGACATATGCCTCAATTTTGTATACACAGTGTTCAATTGTACTCTATGCTTAGAGTGGCCGTCTTACCCCGTCTTCCCCTATTGGTAAATGGAAAATAATTCATTATACGCATCAACTCACATTGTGAACCAACGCCCGAATTGAGGCAAAAAGATTGCTCATTGCATCGTATGCAACGTTTGCGTTTGAAAACTCTTAATGGACATTTTTCGTAAAGTTACCCTTCTTCTTCTTCTTCAATGGCACTAACGTTCCTAGAGGAACTTCGCCGTCTCAACGTAGTATTACTTGCGTCATTTTTATTAGTACTTAGTTGAGATTTCTATGCCAAATAACACGCCTTGAATGCATTCTGAGTGGCAAGCTCTAGAATACGCGTGATCACAGTGCAAGTCGGAGGAAATTTCTTTGACGAAAAATTCCCCCGACCAGAATGGGAATCGAACCCGAACACCCGGCATGTTAGTTATGACGCTAACCACTCGGCCACGGGAGCACGTAGGGTTACCCCCTATATCGAAATCAAAGTCATAGTCCTATGTCAAAACTCGTTCACTACGAATTCATCCATACAACGAAGGACCGAAGCAATTCCTTTGAAAATGAGACTAAATTTCCACTACCACATTCCAGATTCCATTGAGAGGAAGCGATCTTTTATCTTACTCCATCAAACAATGGAAGCAGCATCAAGTTTCTCTCTTCGCACTTTCCATTTTGTTCACAGAACATGTTCACCAGCAGTACTTCCCGGACATGACAATTAACAATGTGTGTTGTGTCAGGCATTTACAATTACAAATTTACAATTTACAAGCACACATCAGACGTTAAAAACACCAGTGTAGGGTGAAAAGTGTTCATTGGTGAGGAATCCGAAACGTGTTCAGCATAACAACAATAATAACCCACGGTGAGAGAAATTCCATTATTATTTCTCAATTAGTATTTGCTCCAAATTTTCCCAAAATACATAGATGACGCCTCCAAGAAAACAAAGTTTCCCGCCGATAGAAGAGCTTCGGCATTTCTAAAATTAGAACAAGACCCCGTACCATAGCGAAACGAAATCTGTTGCTCAATGATTGCTCAGAACCTTATTAATGTTTTAACGTAATGAAAATCCCCTCTCCCGTCTATCTCCACGCTTGCCATTCTGCAGAAGTAACGCAAAAACAAATGGGGGAATCGACCACCGACTTTTTAAAGTCCGCTTTCCGCAAAAAGTTGTTCATCCATTCTCACAAACTAGCAAACAAGCTGATTCCGATGCGTGTTCAGAGCAAGACATTCCTGGTTAGGGAGCGCCAAACTTCCCATCGTCGGCATCTGGCCTCAGCGCAGTGGATTTCCAGTCTAGCCCGAAACAAGCTTCCTTCCATTTTCCATGTGTACCCCCCAGTTCCTCCCGGGCCAAATCCCTCCAGCCTTGATCCACTGTCGGAAGCGCGGCTCGCCGGGTGTGACGAACTCTGCGTAAACAACGCATAATTTGGCATCTCGCCGTTGCTCGTTTCGCTCCGCTCGGTGCTGAAACTGTCTTTTTCATATTTAGATCTTTTAGCTCTGTGCTTTGGGGATTCTGTTTTTGTTGTTGCTGGGAAACGCTGTGTTCACATATACCTAACAGTACGAGAGCAAGGAAATGATTTCGAGTGCCAAATGGCAATAATCATCGGCCTGCCGGTTTTGTGCCTTGTGGCGCAGTGTGCGAAAATGGGACAATAAAAATATACTAGGTGTCCATAAATCATAATTGACTTCCATATACAGTCGATTTGTGGATGTGTAATTACATTTATCGTAATATGATTGATGCGGGCCCGTGCCAAGCTGGAGTAAAAGTTGTATTTGGTGGGTGGGTTGTGCTTTGTTTTTAACGAAAACACCAGTAGAAATAGAAGTACTGTTTCTAGTATTTGACCGCACTTACACAATTTTCTGTTTTTATTTTACATCGCATGTTTGGTACACTTTTAATATAATCGTTTCATTTATTATCAAGAGATGAAACAGAAAATCATGATGCTTTTTTATTCTTCCGTCTTCTTTATACAGATGAACGACATTCAGGTATTTGTAACATTCGGGTCTATTGATTATTTCGATCATTTCCATATCCGAGTGGCTAAAGCCACAGATATCATGCCGGGAGCTTAAAGATCGATTCCTGTTTCAGCCGTTAGTACACTCGACAATCCTGAAAAACTCTTCCAAAAATTACCATTTTGCGAAGAATATTTTACTAGCAAACCTATATTTTACCTGCAAACCTATTAAAACTGAGACATAGAGGAATATTCAAAAACTCAAGACAAGTACAGTTATATACATAAATAATTTATTCAGGAAAAAAAGATCTAAACTGCAAACGATTTGTTAATTGGAATAAGTGCCACCCATTACTTCTAAACTTGTCCAGATCGATCTGAGGGTTACCGTACCCCGTGGTACGCCAAAATCAGTCTTCAGAAAACAAACGCAGCGCTGCACTTGAGTTTAATTTTCATCAGCGCGCGCTCAAAGAACACTCGTATTCTCTTTTGGTGCGAAGCGCACAAAATTCATAAGCAGGACAGCACAAAATGTACCCGGCGCAGAACTCAGATACTAAACATTTCTTCTCACTTGTGTGATGCACGTCTCATTCTACATACACACACACATACACATCAAATTCTAGCGCCCGCTTTGTCTTCGTTCGTTCTAAGCAAAACATAAAAACAACAGCGCGCCCCCATTGAACCGTATACGCTTGTGTGAAGAAAAATATCTCAACAGAGAGAGCAATCCTGATTCAAGCGCGCAGCACGGCGCGTAAGCACGGTGCAAATTTCAGCGTAAAACTCAGCGTGAAACTCAGTTTAAAACTGGGCTTGCGCTCACGGCGCTGACAACCAAACATTTCATCTGTGTTTCGGAGCGTGCTCATTCGCCAGAGCGCATGTGTGCGCAAGGAGTGGGAGCTCAACTGGGTACAAAAATCTTGGTGCGCATAAGCACCGAGTTGCATTCTGAAGACTGGGCAAAACTATCTAAGAATATTGAAACGAACTTAACAAATCCAGATGATATCTCCTAAAAATATCAGGTTGAGTCTTTAATTTGTCACTCAAAAATACTATTATAACAAATATGTGTTAAAACATATGGGAACTGGGGGTAAGCCCGTCACTGAGGGTAAGACCGGCACACCTTGAGTTTTACTATAAAACTCTAATTAACTATGTTTTCGAACACTGCACATGTTAGTATTTATAATTATAGACGTTTTAAATCAAATCCAACCAACCGTGATTCGTCAAATGTTAAAATATTAATAAAAACAAACGCGAGTGCCGATGATGTGCAACCGGATGTAAATTTCGGTAGTAGAATTTATGCTTTTATGCTTGAACGACGTTTCAAATCCTTTTTCGTTGTTCTACAGTTTGTTCTCTGAATTGTTAACTATCACTGGAATTCAAGTTGAGTTAAGTTGAAGGAATAAATTATTAGAAAGAGTCTCCCTAAAAAATGTATGCTGTTGGGGTAAGACCGTCACCGTTTGAGTGGAGTAACCCCAGCATGATTTCCAGTTAGTTAAAAGTTATTGGGACATATTATTCATCTATTTCAGATGCCTCGCATCTCCTAAGGAAATCGAATTGTGAGAGTGGGTCCCAGGAGAACCTCACCCTTGCAAAAGAGACTATCGTTGGTGGAGTTTCTGTCAAACGTGCTTCCAAGACTTTCGAATCCCTAGGTCTATATTACAGGATCACGGTTTGTGAAAGGTCATAAACTCGGAACTAGGTCCTAGATTCCATCGAACTAGTAATTGAATTGTGGTGTAGTTTGAGGTGCCGCAAGATAGATTTGCCTGATATCAAATTCCTTTCTTTTCCATATTCCATATTCACCGGAACTTGTTCCGATCATATCTCCGGAATCAGTTCAGCAATCGTGCCATATTCGACAGTGACATCTAGAAATAGAATACCTCCCATTTGGCGGTTGCCACATTCAAACTGGTTTTATTTAGGGGGTCAGTGTTACCCCCATGGGGTGCCGGTTTCACCCGCACTGGTTGGTGAACTCTGTTTTTATGTCAGCTTTGAAAAGTGACTATTACTTGAAAAATTGCCGTTTAAAAGCACTGATATATCTTATATCTCATGGAAAATAATCTACACAATGATTCTGTGAGGGAAACATAACAATATGTGCCCTCAGATCTCACAATAAAATACTTTCCCTTATGGAGCCGGGCTTACCCCCAGCTCCACTACACTATGCAAAAAAAGGTTTACCCACCCCGAGTGCAAAATTAGATTTCTCAAAAAAAACTAGTAGCGGGTTATATCTTTGATATAACCGCAAGGTGGACGTAGGACTAACGTTGACTTAGCAATAAATAAGTAACAAGTATATGAATCTTAGACATTTCATCTTTCGAATAAAATGATTATCATACCACTTCGTTTAGCCGGAAAAGAATTATTAATGCTCAAAGGGGGAATCGATTCCTCCTCGAAAATACCCAGAGCAAATAATACCCACTCCCCAAGCCCCGACAATTGGAATTATCGTTGATCCGGGGCAGGATTATTAACACTTGAGAAAGAATGGATTCCTCCTCGGAATTACACAGTAAAAATAAGATCTCTTCCCAACAATTCCAACTTCCCAATAACGACGATCGATTGCAGCATTCGTAAATAAATATTGATATGTTATATAATATCCACTTCGATAATATCCACTACACCATATCATATCATGTTCTTCACTATCAAATCCATAGTCAATAGCACCCATCGGTATCGAATTATCATCGATACCTCGGTTTTCGCTGAATGCTCCGTTAGGTCCGACTGCGGAGGAGAAATGGGATTGAAAAACGACAAACGGGAGAAAGAGATGTTAGAGGTTGAAGGGAGATTGGCAGAAAACTTCTGTATTTTATTTTTCGAATAATGTGATTATCATACCACTTCGTTTTTCCAGAAAGAGATTATTAACGCTCAAAGAAGGAATCGAGTCCTCAGAGGAAATACCCATCGCAAATAAGAATCGACTATCGATTGCGGTATTCGCACACAAATAATTTTATAACGCAGCTTTCATCAAAGTGATTTCTTCGATATGGTGAAATTTCCACTATCATATATTTCGTATTCCTCATTATCCAATCCATAGTCAATGGCACCCATCGGTATCGAATTATCACCGACACCACGATTTTCGCTAAATGCTTCTTTCAGTTCGGCCTGCAAAAACTTTTCTGAACTCTAATCCATTAAATTTGGTACCCTGAAAAGGGCCGTTGATTATACGCTAAGGTAATATCACGCTCTCCTCGGATACGACGGGCAAGATGTGATGCGTTTTGCATGGCTTAGCACACAAATTGGTATCTTCGAAAAGGGCTCCTGCAGTGCCATAACCGCGGAACTTTGGAAGCGGTTTTGAAGTCCTGGGCAATTCCACGAACCAAACGCTGCAAAGGTAGCTTGCGGATCAGCAATTCGGTCGACTTCTGATAGCGACGAATTCCACGCAAAGCGACGGTTCCCGGTCGGTAGCGATGTGGCTTCTTCACACTTCCTGCGGCTGGTGCGCTTTTCCGAGCTACTTTCGTGGTGCTTTACCACCGGTAGATTTACGAGCTGTCTGTTTGGTCCCAATGAAACGAGTCCTCACGGTGCGAGAGTAAAGTTAGAAATGAACGGAAGCACCTTTCACTCAAATTCTTTTTATTTCTTAATTTGGTTTACATTACAATATAATACTACATTTCAAGTGATCAACCTAGGGTTCTACATCTTGAGGTTGCATTGTCAAGTGCTGTAATGATTTTCATCATACACATTATCCGATTGTTTCATATTCCTATTGTAAATGCATGCCTAAACTTTTCTAGTTTTTTTGTTACCTTTTTTAATACCTAAGTCTAACGCATAAGATACCCTCCCCAAATTATTTACATTGTTCCAACTTAAACTACTTATCTAACTGGAATTAAATATATCTACCCTAATCCAAAGCCGATACCTTGAAAGTGCCATTACTTTTAAGTGTTCACTTCCTGGAAAGTTGATGATAATCGGGTAAAAATTCGAGTTTTGAGCATGATTTTTTTGTGTGCGGATTTTTAACGGTACACCCTTCATAAACAAACTCGGAAAACATTATCTACACAGAAAAACACCGCAAGTACTATTTCAGTGAGACAAGTGGAATTATCTCCCACTATTCTAGAGTACTTTTGAGTATATGTGTGTGTGTCTCACACAAACAAGAACATGATGGTATACAGTGACGTCGACTGGGGGGTGCGGAGGGAGCGGAGCGCCCCCAGGTGCACTATTCTAGGGGTGCAGAATTTGTATGAAGAAATTGAATAATTATGATTTATTCCTTTTCTGGTGGGGTGGTGGGGGTGCAAATCGACTATTCCGCCCCGGGTGTGGAAGCTCCACTCGACGCCACTGATGGTATATTAGATTGGCTATACATCGCAACCTACGTATGTTCCTTTTACTTGACAGCCTCACAATCCCCTACTACAGTACTCTTCGCTAAATGGTCTAACAGGGCAATCCAGTTATCGAATTCCATTCGCTAACTGGGCTGACATGTCAAACCTCGAATAAAATTGTGGGGAACTTCCATGAATTGTTTGACTGGCACTGAAAAAAACTAGTTCGCTAGTTCCCTATACAGTGTAATGTTTCAAATTACATTTTTTCAGAAGATCTTGAATTTGGATATACAAAAGGTTTCCACTAAAACATCATTCAATTTTTGTCATGCGAAAATAATGTCAATTTTTATCATCAAATACATCAAATTGTATTCGAATGCCCTTCATATTTCTCGACAGTACATGAATATGACGTCTATTTTTGATACATAACTGATTTTTAATTGGGCTTCAGTTAAAGAGTAGTCTAGTTGAAGAACACCCAGATAGCGAACGACTACTGTACTGGAGAAAGGAAGCCATTCCATGCCAACCGATATACTGGTTCTCAGATTTTCGCGAAAAGTGGTAGATTTGTTCTTTATCCCAAACAATTAGACCCTTATTTTTATTTTTTTCGTTAGGGTGACCATTTCCGTTTTAGGGTGGTCCAAAAAATCACCTTTTTCACTTTTTGCCTAAAATAATTTTTTTCCTAAATTCATAACTTCATAATTCATAATTACTGAACCGATTCGAACGATCGACATATCAAATTAGAGCCAATCACCTTGCTTTTTACTAGATCTATGTAACTAGAATCCAATTTAGTCGCTAATGTGGTATTTTTTGACGTAGAACTACATCTTTCAGGAAAAGTGCCAAATCTGAAAACAGGTCACGGTTTTATGAAATAAAGTTAACGTTAATAACTATTTTCACAGCGAACGGATTCTGGTGATTTGCATACCAATCGAATTGGAAATTCTCTAAGATTTGTTTGATATGCTATACATTACAATTCCCTAATCCCTAAACGTTTTAAATAAATGAAAACTGGAAGCATTCGCATTTTCTCATACATTTGTTCTGCCGATGTGTGTGCTTCCCGTACCCGTACCGTCAATAACGAGCAACTAATACATTCTTTTCTGCCCGTTTCCAACTTATTTGGTATAAATAAGCCATCCACGATTTGAACCCACTCAAGGTGCTACTGACACTCGACCGCAACGGTTATGTTTTTAGCGCCATTCTAAAAGAGAACAATAGGAATAGAAGTTTTCTCCTACTACCGAATGCAAAGCTTTTTTCAAAGCTAATTTCGGTCTTAAATAAAGCGTTTTATTGCAGCAACAGTTGTCCGGATACCAGGAAAGGAGGAAGCAGCCGAGAAGCCCCCAACAGCCATTCAGGAAGTTGGTCCGGTCGGATTGGCCACTTTGACCGACAGTTTTCACTGCCCTTTGCGTGTCCCGCTGTTTGCACCCGTCTCATCTGCATCGTTTTCCTGCCAGTGACGCGCGATTTCGGCGCAATTTCTGCTCTTCAACCATCAGCAGCTCAGGAGGTGTGAGGTGTGAAAGGAGGTTATTTTCGCTTCGTCGTTTCGAACCGCTGCGGCTGTTGCCCTGTCGTCGGCGGCTCCCGGTCCCTTCCCCGCTACCCCACTGCCATCAGGTGGTGACCTTCGAGGAGGTCCTTCAACACGATCGGTGATTGACCAAACTTTTCTTAATACCAGGAGTTAGTGAGAAATAGGACGACCAAAGGGTATAGGTTAGAAAATTTTTACTACATATCCCAAATTGATATTAATTTAACAGACATTTAAAAGTGACTTCACCAAGTGTTTTTAAAACAGTGCTTTTCTGCCAGTGAATTTTTCCTCAAGTGTTTTTCCGCCAAGTGATTTCGGTGATCGATTTCGTAACTGCGTTGGCATTGTCCCCCGCCGTTACTGTCCTCTGCCGTTTTCGTCCCCGCTGTTGTTGTCCCCCGACGACCAACGTACATAGAATAAGAAAATTTAAAAACTTCTTACCTGGCTGTACTTAGGTATAGCCAGCCTTGAACATGGCTTCCAGCAGCTCCGGCGCCGGAAAGCCAACAAATATAAAGGGTGTGTCACATCAAATTGCATCACGGAAAAAACACTGTAGAAATTCGCCCAGTAGACCGATCCTTTTGAAAATTTTAGACAGTAAAATAAAAACTATTAAACAACTTTTGGCATTTTCTTTTTATTCATACTTCGAGCCCAAGCCCATATGCTCGTACCTTCCTCTTTACCCTGTCCATAAGGTTCTGTACAACGTCAGGTTGTAGTTTTTTTTGAACAGAAATCAATTTTCTCTTGAAGTCTGCCTCCGATTTGACAACTTTTGGGTTCTTCCGGAGGGCCTGCTTCATAATCGCCCAATATTTCTCTATTGGGCGAAGCTCCGGCGCGTTGGGCGGGTTCATTTCCTTTGGCACGAAGGTGACCCCGTTGGCTTCGTACCACTCCAACACGTCCTTTGAATAGTGGCACGAAGCGAGATCCGGCCAGAAGATGGTCGGGCCCTCGTGCTGCTTCAATAGTGGTAGTAAGCGCTTCTGTAGGCACTCCTTAAGGTAAACCTGCCCGTTTACCGTGCCGGTCATCACGAAGGGGGCGCTCCGCTTTCCGCAAGAGCAGATCGCTTGCCACACCATGTACTTTTTGGCAAACTTGGATAGTTTCTGCTTGCGAATCTCCTCCGGAACGCTGAATTTGTCCTCTGCGGAGAAGAACAACAGGCCCGGCAGCTGACGAAAGTCCGCTTTGACGTAGGTTTCGTCGTCCATTACCAGGCAATGCGGCTTCGTCAGCATTTCGGTGTACAGCTTCCGGGCTCGCGTCTTTCCCACCATGTTTTGCCTTTCGTCGCGGTTAGGAGCCTTCTGAACCTTGTATGTACGTAGGCCCTCCCGCTGCTTGGTCCGCTGGACGAATGAACTTGACAAATTCAGCTTATTGGCGACATCCCGGACCGAACTTCTCGGATCACGTCTAAACTGCTTAACTACGCGCTTGTGATCTTTTTCACTGACGGAGCATCCATTTTTGCCGTTCTTCACCTTCCGGTCGATGGTTAGGTTCTCGAAGTATCGTTTTAGTACTCTGCTGACCGTGGATTGAACGATTCCCAGCATCTTACCGATGTCCCGATGTGACCACTCCGGATTCTCGAAATGAGTGCACAGGATTAATTCACGACGCTCTTTTTCGTTCGACGACATTTTTCCAAATTTACGAAAAATTGACAGTGAAGCATGGCCAACGTGATCTATACACTCTTATCTGATTTTAAAGCGAAAGCGGAAGATATAATTCCTAAAAATTAAATTTCTACAGCGTTTTTTCCGTGATGCAATTTGATGTGACACACCCTTTATACAATGGTGTTCCCACCACCCGCACTTCCCCCAGATGGGCTTATCCCTTTGGCGGAAATTTGCAAATTTTATTGTTAAGAGCAACTGATGGTAATATTCTTCCATCCAACCCCTTCGTTGTATCGAAATCGATCCAAGGTGTGATCGGAGGTAAATTTAAGGATGCAAAACCTCAACGCGATGATAAAAATTGCCTTCAATATATTCTACAAATACGCGACGTCAAACAGGTTGAACCTTTAATGGGTATGAAGTCGCTAATTGACTCGACCCCAATTGAAATAATTTTTCATCCCACTCTTAATCAACGCAAGTGTGTTGTATCATGCTGGGATGTTGTTTTCATGCCAGAGGATGAGCTTCTTACTGAACTCTCTGAGCAAAAAGTGATCGGTGTCAAAAGAATATTTAGATACGATCCAATTAAAAAGGAAAAGGTAGCAACCTCCACCCTAATCCTAACCATCAAAGGAACAGTCATTCCCGAAGCGATTAACTTCGGTTTCATTCGCGCACCAACCAGAAACTACTATCCAAGCCCGATGCAATGCTTCGGATGCTATAATTATGAACACACTTCCAAGAAGTGTATGAAGAAAATACAGTTATGCCGTAACTGTGGTGTAGCACACCCAGAACTAAACCAAACCGATAAAGACAAGACGAAGAATTTTCAATGCAATGCACCTGCCTCATGCGTGAACTGCAAGGGAAATCACTCCTCCACTAGCAGGAAGTGCCCAGCATGGATCGCCGAGGACAAGATAACGCGAGTTAGGATTGATGAAGGAATCTCCTACAAGGAAGCTAAATCCATTTGTGAAAACAATTATGGTTCTTCCTTCGCTAGTAAATTAAAAGAGCGGCTTGACAATATCCAAAACACAGGATGCCAACAATGCAAGTGCAACTGTACACAAACAAAGTCAGCTCCTATTAAATCGAATAAGACTGTTTCTATTCAGGCCAATAAAAAATCTGAACAGGGATTCAGCATCATACCAATTGACT
The DNA here is from genome assembly GCF_029784135.1 of Toxorhynchites rutilus septentrionalis. Classification (NCBI taxonomy): domain Eukaryota; kingdom Metazoa; phylum Arthropoda; class Insecta; order Diptera; family Culicidae; genus Toxorhynchites; species Toxorhynchites rutilus. The sequence continues at coordinate 231,085,691 of NC_073746.1, forward strand.
CTGAGGAAGATTCTGAATCTCCAATGGAGATCGAATCAACTTACTCAAACAACAGAAAAATCATCTCGAAAACAACAACTTCAGATGAATTCAAATCATCTGAAGATGAACAACCAATTGAGAAGGAATCTTCTAGGAAGAAACCTAAAAGTAAGAAATCGACCCCAACCCTACAGAAGACCCAATCCCACCAGAACTACCTATCACAACCCAGCACTTCAACCCAACCAATTGGATCTAATCCACCTACTACCCAACACAAACCCAATCCTACTACCAACAAACCAATTGCTAATGTTTCCAAAAATGATACGAGACTAAAACCCAAACATTCCAAGGGTGAAAAACCCAACCACAACTAATTTCAATTGATTCTACTCCAACAATCTCCAATTAATTCTCCACACCTCAGCCCACTTCCCTCTCCTTCCAATCCTAACATTCAATCCTCCACCTAATCATACACCATCGTCTCGAGACCCTATCCCTAATCACAAACTTTCCATTCAATGGAACTTGCGTGGGCTTTTCAGTTCAATGAACGAAATAACATTAATGTTAGCGGAAGAGAAACATCTCCCACTAACCCTAGCCTTCCAAGAAACTAAAGTACCGACTGGTACAGACATGAATAGTGCCCTAGGAGGCAAATTCAAATGGTATTTTCGTGATGGACTATCTTCCCAACAAGGAGGGACTTGCCTCGCTGTACTAAGTCACCTTCCTCATACTGTGATCCCCATAACATCACCACTACAAATATGTGCAGTCCAACTCAAGGAACCTTTCCAGGTAACCCTTGCTTCAATATACATATCCCTTCAGCACAATAGCAATGATTTTGAAGTTGATTTGGTAAATGCTTTCAAACAATTACCACACCCATTTATTATCATGGGTGACTTCAAGGCACACCATACTTCCTGGGGGGAAAAAAATATGATGCAAGAGGTAAAACGATTCTCAGAATCGTCCAAAAACTGAACCTCATTATCATCAACGATCATCAACATACCAAACTCGATCCACGTCTTGGATCAACGTCTGCCCTCGATCTCACGATTGCATCATGGGAACTGGCACCCAGACTAAATTGGTGTGTTGACAATGACCTCAGAGGAAGTGATCATTTCCCAATTCACATCAGAACATTAACAAGGAATCCCAATATTACTCTTCGCAGAAAATGGAAATACCAATCAGCCAACTGGGAAGGCTTCGAATCTACAATTGACAACTTACTTCAAGCACACATAAGCTACTCTGTAGATGATTTTACTCAAGCCATTCTCTCTGCTGCAGAAGTAAATATCTACAGAACAAGTGGGAACCCCGGTCGTAAGGCTGTCCCCTGGTGGAAAAACGAAAAGAACAAGGTCAATGCTCTCAGTGGCAAGAAAGCTTCTAACTGCTATTCCATTGAGATCAACGGTATTACTACTGAAGACCCTGGTACCATAGCCGAACATCTGGCAGATCATTTCGCCAAATCTTCATCCACTTCGAATTACACCAACGCCTTTAAGACTATCAAAGCCAAAGCAGAACTAGAAGTGTTTCCCTCTGCTACAGGTCAGCAGCACGAATACAACAAACCTTTCTCCATGGACGAGCTGCTCTGGGCCCTTAAAAGGTCCAAAGGTAAGTCAGCCGGCCCGGATAATATCGAATACCCGATGATAAGACACCTGCCCCACCATGCGAAAATCCTGCTTTTGCAAATTTTCAACGAGTGCTGGACAAACAGAAAATTTCCAGATTCATGGAAAGCTGGCATGGTAATCCCGATCCCCAAAGCAAAGGAGAACAAACGTGATGTGAATAGCTATCGCCCTATCACGCTCCTCAGCTGCTTAGGGAAAGTTTTTGAAAGGATGATTAACAGAAGACTGATAACAACCCTCGAAGAACACCAACTACTAGACCCCAGACAACATGCTTTTCGTCGAGGAAAAGGCACAAGTACATATTTCTGCCATCTCAACCAATTTCTTCATGACTCCACACAGAAGAAACAACACAATGAACTTGTATACTATCATAGATCAACTCCACCAATGGGGATTCGAAGGTTACCTCTTCGAAATCATTCAAAGTTTCCTCCTCAACCGAAGTTTTCAAGTTTTCTTCGGAGGGTCAATATCTGAAAGGCGAGTTCAAGAAAACGGAGTACCACAGGGCTCTGTTCTTTCGGCAACTCTCTTCTTAATAGCAATGCAATCAGTTTTCGATGTTATTCCACCAAACATTGAAATACTGGCATATGCTGAAGATATACTGCTTATGGCCCGAGCATCGTTCACTGAGCTTGCACGCAGAAGACTCCAGATAGGAATCTCTGCTATCAGCAGCTGGGCAGATTCAATTGGTTTCAAAATTTCAGCACAAAAATCCAATATACTTCATTGCTGCAGTCTAAAAGGTCACAAGAAAAAATTAAAACCATGCATAATTAATGGTGCACCTGTGAAACGAGTTAAATCAGCTCGAATTCTAGGTGTTTTAATAGATAACAAACTTTCATTCACAGACCACATCAAAAAGACAAAAGCAGATATCAAAAGCCGTATCCCGTTAACGATGGCAATAAGTGGTCGCAGCCGCTTAAGCGCGCGTAAAACCATTTATAAAATCGGTAGAAGTATCGTCTTCACAAAAATGCTATACGGGATTGAACTCTTCAGCAGTGCATCCTGGAAATCAATTGATCATTTAAAGCCTTGCTACCATAGCGTAATCAGATATGCCTCAGGAGCCCGTAAGTCCAGCCCAATAAAAGCTTTGCTTGCGGAGGCTGGCCAAGTTCCCTTCGAAATGTTCATCACCAGAGCCTTGGCCAATCGAGCCATCCGAATCTCACAGAGATATCCAAACCTCACATCAACCACCACGAGAGCTAGCAAATGGCTTCAAGACATTTGCAATATCACTCTCCCGGAAGCCGCTCCTCTAACTAGAGAAGGCCTTCGACCATGGTACGACCAAGGACCAAAATTTGACTGGACTAATAAAAACTCTGTTGAAGTTGGTGAAGCCAACAGTATAGTCACAGCTATCTTCAACAATCACATACATAAACAGTAGGATTTGGCATCTTTTCCGACAATGCTCAGATAAAATTCCAATTACCATCCATTTGTTCAATTTTCTCAGCAGAAATAGCTGCCCTCCTCGTTGCGATATTACTATGTGATGACAACACGAAAACGGTGATTTTCTCCGATTCTTACAGCTCCCTGCTTGCACTCCAGAGTGGCGAAAATAAGCACCCCTGGATCCAAAGCATTGAAGCTGGAATCAAGGGAAAGGACATCATTTTTTGTTGGATCCCAGCACACTGCGGAATTCAAGGAAATGAATTTGCTGATCGTCTTGCCGAAGAGGGAAGAAATTCTGAACTATGGACTGATTTTCCCCCTTCCGAAGACATCATCAGATGGGTTGATAACAACCTACGATCATGTTGGGATATAAATTGGAACACCTCTAATGACTTCTTTCTGAGAAAGATAAAAAATACTACCCATCCTTGGATGGATAGTACTCAGCGCCCCTTTCAAGTATGCCTGACACGCTTGCGTATCGGGCATACCCTCTTAACACATAATTACTCCAACGCAAATCAACCGCGCTGCACATGGTGCAATGTAAGGCTCTCAGTAGAGCATTTCTTAATCAATTGCCCAGTTTTTAACATTTCCAGAACAAAATTTCAGGTTGGAGACAGCATCAGAACTGCATTAGCAAGAGACGACATCGAAGAGGACCGGACCATTAAATTCTTAAAGGATACAGGTTTATTCGACAAAATTTAAATAACACAATATCGAGATGAATACACACTAATAGTATTTTTCTTTTCTTTTCAGCAAAAGATGAGCAGGTTTTTACGCCCATTTTAGAAGCAAGCTCTTCAAGCACACTAAAATGCGCTTTTTCCCTGCTCCAAAATAGATGTTGATAATAACCAATAGTGCACTCCTCGGATACGACAAAAGCCATAGAAACAACGACCCAAAATCAGAAGAAAGGAATTCGAGATTTTTGACATTTTCCCGCCCTTAAGGGCAGAGACGAATGAACTCCCAGAGTTTAAAGTCTCTTAAATCCAACATCTCTCTCTCTCTCTCTCTTGAACCCACACCACTTCTCGTTTGGTGGTCATCGGAGCAACATCGTTGCTGACGAACATCGATCGAGAATGTCTTGTATGGAAGAGTATTCAGAATTTTGGTATACGGACATACACTGCATTTATTTAAATACAATGTATCTTTCATGGAAGTATACTTTCAAATCCCAGTAGGAAAACCTTAAACTTTTTCCACCGAAACTTTAAAATAGGCCCCTATTTTGAAAGGTTAGGCATAGTCTCACGTCAAAACAAGCGGATTGAATAATATAATTCCGTGGTTCTTACAACCCCTTACAATTTTTTCAAATAAATTTATAAATTAATTAAATTTGGTATGTCAGTCATCTAAATCGGTACAGTAGCTCAGAAGTTATGAATTTTTGAAAAAAGCCATTTCTGGGATAAAGGTGAAATACATTTTTTTTTTGAATCATCGGTAAAATTTTATAAATCATAAATTAAAAACGAAATCGGTCCAGTAGTTCGAAAGTTATGAATTTTTAAAAATAGTCATTTTAGGAAAAAAACGTAAAAAAAGGGATTTTTCGGACCACCCTAAAACGGAAATGGTCACCCTAACGAAAAAATAGAAAATACGGGTCTAATTGTTTGCGATAAAGATTTTTTTTTCTTTGTCTTTATTAGAGAGATTTTCAGCCTTAGGCGCGATAAAGATTAAATCTACCACTTTTCACGAAAATCTGAGTACCAGTACATCGGTTTGGCATGGAATGGCTGTATATGCGTTTCATTCATAAACCCAATCATCTTCCTCTCTCGGTATTCGATATGTTCATAGAATTCAGCAATGGAATCAGAATCATAATTTAATAAGTTCTCCCTGTGAAACCCTCTCTCTGGAAACATGATCCATATTGGGCCTTGCTTTCAACGAAGATATCACTCAGTGCAACCTTTCTGCAAAACGTATCATCTAATCCATCCAATCAGCCTTCAATCCTCAGCAAAACATTCCGTTTCCACGAATACGAGCTCCGGAGATGTTCGATCAACAATCCGCGTTCTTGTGCGGCGGCCAAACATATTGTGCACGTTGAAGTGGAACTGTAATAAAAGTTTGCTATAAATTCAAGCATGACGTTTTGAGCCGTGATATTTTATGCGCCCATGCACATCACCCACACAACCATGTGTTTCCCATCTGCCAGGAAGGCCTCTAAAACGGCAGAGCAGCTGACTCATCGATGGAGCATTAAAATGCATTGGTTTTGCGGGGAAATTCCTGTGGTGCTTGTGAGTGCTTCCTTGTTTGGAGTGCTAGATTAGAAACATCCACCCGGCGGTAGGGTTTGAACTATTACCTGGTGGAAATGACTTTTCCATTTGCAACCCGGGAGGTGTGGGTAAGTGGATATTGCAGTGAAATTTATTACAGGTTGATCGTAATGTTTTGTGCTGGAATACGTACATGTGCGGGTTTTTTCGCTGGTAAAAGTGGGATTGTTTTACGTATGGTTTTTGTATGATTGTTAGTGAATCGACACCACACTCAGCGCACCTGTTTAGCAGTGAACGATTTAATGGTTTTGTGTTGCTGCGAACTATCACGCCCGATGTCTGATATTTATTTTTCATCCATACTATATATCAGTGGTGGTAATTCACACGAATTTTGCCTGAAAACTCGTTTGATATACATACTTCACGAGTAACACAGCTCCTGGTTGATTCTCTGTTCCTATACATTATTATAAATGAGTGTAGCAAACGTTTACTCGCGAGCCTGTTTATGCAATGTATTCCAGCAGTATACCCACAAGTATACTCGTGAGTAAATGCCTATTTTTTATATTTGCCACATTCCGAGTTTGTTTATTCAACCAGATAGTACTGATTTGACTGACAATGAAGGAACAATGGAAGTAAATCCAAGTTAAATTCCTAGGTTTCAATTAATACAGAATATAAATTGTTCAATATATAATGATCTAGAAACAGAACATTCGCTCATCAATCGTTATCTAAATACAGCCATTCCATGCCAAACCGGTATACTAGTTCTCAGATTTTCGTGAAAGTGGTAATTTTGTTCTGTATCGCAAAACATTAGACCCGTATCTTTTATTTTTTCATTAGGGTGCCCATTCTAATTTTAGGGTGATCCGAAATATCCATGTTTTCGCCCTTTTCCCAAAAATGGCTTTTTTCGAAAATTCAAAACTTTTGAACTACTGGATCGATTCAGATGATCGATATATCAAATTAAAGCCAATCACTTAGTCTTGTTTGGAAAAAATATTACTTTTGCCAAAACTTTGGATTTTGTTTTCGTAATTATTGATTGTATTTGTTTTTTATTGTTTTCATTGCTTTTGACTGGAGGGCGCTATATTGATAATATAGCGCCTTCCAGTCAGGTATTCCAACCAAACATGACAATTGAAAATTTTCGGAAAACTCAGAAGGGAAATGGAAATATTCGGAAAATTCAATTCCCATATGTAAACTTCAATCTTGCAACAGCTAGGCAGCAGACAACAGTCTTTCCTAATATAATACTAGTGTGTGATGCAATTTTTCTCTTTTCATGACTGCCAGCCAGAATACATAAAAATAGCTGTCCTGCTACGAAGCAATCCGTTTATAAAGCCTCTTAAAGCCAAAAATAAGAAGAAGAAGAAGCGATCAGTCATTCTCTTACAGTTACAGTTACTCTTACAGAAGTTAACATCATCAACCAGAAAGAAGAAGAACCCGAAAAGAAGCAGAGTATTCAAATCCAATATCAGCAACAGTATCGGTATCAAAGCAACAAAAGAGTTTCAATGTTCTCGTCACAACCTGAATGAATATACAATATACATATGGGTTTTATTCCACCGTTTATCAAGCAGAAGGAATTAATTTATCAGTTGTTTTCAGAACTATTTTTCCACCAGAGTTTCCGCGATGGGCTTACAATTTCATGCGTCCAGAGGCTTTCCCACCAGAGAACCGTGAGGCTCCGCTCACATACAGTGATGCAATGAAGCATCGCGTCGATTTCGATACCGTCTGGAGGATTTTTGCACCACACGCACACATTGTTGCTTTTTATGTCGCCAAAAGTAGATGAAGTGGTTGAGAAATGTGGTGCTGATGGTGCAAAACACAATCGCCTCATTCACATTTCAGCAGTCATCCAGCGGCGGCATGGCCTTTCTCAAAGCCGATAGTTATACAGGTCGGACTCGATTATATACAGATTCGATTATATTATATGTGGTTCGATTAAATACAATTTTGGACTAGATTGTATACAGTTTGGGATTTTTTTTCTATACTTCAAATATGACTTATTTCAAGAAGAAATGTGACCTTTCAAAGTAAATATGTATTTTAAGTGGCTATCATATGTACAATGGGTTAAAAATCGTGATTATTGAAAATTTTGCTTGAATTTTCACCAGGAATTGTTTCTATCGATATTGCAGCGAATTTAAGAGAGATAGGAGTTGGGTGTCAAAGAACAAATTGTAGAGTGGTTAGAGAGCTTCAATTTAATTGATAGAAACAATCTAGTTTGATATACATTTTTAGGATAAAATTAATAATAACACATTAAAAATTATTAACTTTTAAGTTTGTCACTTCCAAAATGTTATTAAAATTCACTAATTTAGATGTTTCACTACTATATCCTGTACTAAATTTTCTCATCTTTCAAATGAAAGCAACAGAATCGTCTTCCGTAGCGTACTTTTTAATGTAAAGCCAGTTTAAGGCAACAGAGTCCGAAACAAAAAAAAGTTCTGTAACTCTGTCATTGTTGAAATTCGAACATATGCGTGGAAGGGATTTTTTTCATCAAATATGATCGTCTATCACTTCCTGAGAGAATCTGGATAAATATATTTTTTTCATATGAGAAAGGTGTTTTCTGACTTTAAGGGGATGAATCAAAAATCGAATTCTTCTTTTACATTCAAAAAACGAAAAATACATCAAAAAAATATATTTTGTTTTATTCGATTATATACAGTGGAAAGAAATCAGAAACTGTATATAATCAAGTCCGAGTTGCAATAAGTTTTCCAGCAGGGCGTTCTCAGAATATGGACAAAGCAAGCATAGTGCAAAGCTTAAACTGTCGCACAGTAGCAAATTAGAAGAGAATTTTGCCAAAAACTTTCATTCTTCAGCCAACGAGCAGAGGTTTCTCTCGACACGGAATCGCTTAGTAGTAAAGGTCGGGACAAAAGAAGCATTACGGGTATCGGTAATAAGGACACCAATTTCGACACATGATGAGCTTGTGTGTTAATCCCGCGAGAACAATAATGAATTATGAATCAATCATCTCTAGCTTCTTCAATAAAACCACGCACATTATCGCCCTTTTCCAGGACCACCAAAACTCTCACTGAAGAGTCATTTCAAAAAGTTGCGTTGCATTCTGATTGGTGACATTCCGAATGATTATTCAATTTTCGTGAATTGGGGCAACATTCCGGGTTAAAGTGGCGTCAAAATGATGCGCATTTAAACCTAAAGGCGGACATAAAGAAAATATATTCCAGTCTTATGAGCTGTGTGGTTCGGTGGAAAACTGAAGGTGAAAATGTGTTCCGCTTCGGTTGCCGTCACAGCTGCCACCACTACACTAACGATTCTACTCAAATTCTCCGTTTTTTTATCTCATTTGTTTATTTATTTGGGCTCATTAGCATTCCAGCTGTAACAGAGCCGAGTTTCAATCGTGTACATGTTACATGTTTTATAGTTTCTATAAATTGTACATTACACAGTAACCATTTAGGCGTAAGAGTATTTTTTTTCTGTTCTTCCATTGTTCAGCAATCCGGACAGCGGAGACAATTGATATGATCATTGTTATGTTATTAATAGCACAACAGCACGATGTTTCTTGCAGAGCAGAACAGTTGTATTCATGAATCGATCTCCATTCGACCATGGATCGATCCCCATTGCTGATGATTGTTGCGTGGACGTAGTTATTCCTTAACAACAAAAAGATGGTCAAACTGGGGGCCCTGAGTTTTGAACTCACGATTAATCACTTAGTAAACGAACGCGCTACCAATGTGGCCTAAGTTCCGCCTAAGTTCTAATGTTAGCAGGAAAACCTTTGGTCTAGTGTATTCCCTAAACTCCTGTGAACGTTTCATATTGATACGAAAAAATCGAAATTTGTTTTTTTTTTTATTTTTGGGAAGCTTATGCCCTCAAAAATGTTGTCCTGCAAGGGTATTTCGTTATTTGATTTAGTTGGAAAGTTACAGCCAAAAGCACGAGGTCATCTCAAGGAATATAGTATTGCTGTTCGATTTTTTAAACACGTTTTTCTCGAGACCATGTTGTAAAAATGTAAAAATTAATTATCTAAAGCGTTACGTAGACGTTTTTTAATATCTCATTTTTTCGATTTTTTATGAGCTTCTAAACAGCGGTTTTTTATGAAAAGTTACGTATTTTTCCCAAAAATGGCCGCCATTTTGGCAATTTTTCAAATTTTTCAAAAACCTCTATGTAACGCTCTAGGTATTGTCATAAAGTTTCAAAATACTGATTGGAATTCGTTCTGCGATACCCCGGTGCTTCAGAACCGATACCACCAGCAAGGTACCGACATGACAAATATTTTAAAAAATGTCTTTTAAAATTTAAAATGAAGGAGACCAAAGGAGCTGAATTCCGAACGATTGGTGTCACGACCCCCTCAGTCGGCGCTTCTCATCGTAGCAATTCTTGCAATTCTTATACTAGATGGTGCCAGGAACCCATCTAGCATAAAATTTCATCCCCATCTGCCATATAAAGGGTAAAAACTACCCGTGTGTAGTACTGCACACGCGGCTCCAACTCAAGGTAAACGAGTAAAGTATCGATAAAAATCATTATATTAGGCTGTCAAAAAAGTCCTGTGGTATTTTTTTTTAAATTTTCATTTGTTCATAAAATTAGTTACAATCATCTGTTTTAAGTCTAATATGCGCCGTTTTGTTCGATGACTTGTTCCCAACGAGATGCCAACTTCATAATACCCCTGTTATAGAAGCTCGCTTCCTTATTGGCAAAAAACTCGGATAGCCAATTTTCACAGGCCTCTTTTGTGGCTAACTTCTGACTACCTAGCTCGTTCGCCATGGACAAAAACAGGTGGTAGTCACTTGGTGCAAGGTCCGGACTATACGGCGGATGCAAAAGAACCTCCCATCCGAGCTCCCGGAGCTTCTGGCGCGGCACCAAAGAAGTGTGTGGCCTGGCGTTGTCCTGATGGAAGACAATGCGGCCTCTGTTTATCAAAGATGGCCTCTTCTTCATGAGTGCTACCTTCAAGCGGTCCAGTTGTTGGCAGTACAGGTCCGAATTGAGCGTTTGGCTATAGGGAAGCAGCTCATAATAGATTATTCCTTGACAATCCCACCAAACACACAGCAGAACCTTCCTGGCCGTTAATGAGGACTTGGCCACCGTTTGAGCCGCTTCAGCGGGCTTCGACCACGACCGTTTGCGCTTCACGTTGTCGTAAGTGACCCACTTTTCATCGCCAGTCACCATCCGCTTCAGAAACGGGTCGATTTTGTTGCGATTCAGCAGCGATTCACATGCGTCGATACGGTCAAAGATGTTTTTTCGCGTCAACGTGTGTAGCACCCATACATCGAGCTTCTATAACTCACTATAACTATAACTATAACTCACGAACGACTTAACCAAACAAAACACTGTCAAGGACTATATTATAGCGCGCAAAAATACCTTTCCAACAAGCTATAGTATGACTCGATACAATGAATACAACTAGAACTACGCGCTTACAACGACACCTCGCGGAAATACCGCAGGACTTTTTTGACAGCTTAATAAAACAATTTATTTTTTCGAAATTAAATTTTTTATGACATTATTTCAAATTTGTAAAATGTATTCTATTAAAACATTCCAGACATAAAAACTTTTCGGAGCATTACGGGCAGTAATAAATTGTAATTGGTAGAATAATACAAGCAGTTATGCCAAACTGTGAGATCGAAGTGTCCTACTATGTATTGAGGCCAGAACAAACGAAAGACACATTAGTTTTAACGTAAAACGTGTGCTGTAGCGCACACGTTTGAAACTTTGGAAGATTTCGCGTATGCACTACGGCACTCAGTGTTAAATATAGAGAAAATTATTGTATGTTTTGAATTTGATAATTTAGATTATAAGAATTATAAAGAAAGAATAGAGAAAAAGGAGAGAATATGGAAACTAAACGTTAGTGAATTAGAGATAACATCTTCCAGAGTTATTAATACAAATTTTTGTCTGCAGGATTTTTTAAATTTTGTGAGCAATGCATCATTAAATATACGGAACCTGCTTTATTCTTTCGTCTGACGAGTAATAATCGGCATTATATAAAACTTTAGACCACATGTTCAAAGCATTTCTAACTACTTATCACGCGCAGTACTCTCTGCAGCTCATTTTCGGTCACCATTTGAGTTTTTCCGCCTGATTTGAGTACTACATCGCATGCCTATTAATTAGTCGCATCGTAGCGCAGATTTTCGATCATAGTTCTTCTTCTTCTTCAATGGCACTAACGTTCCTAGAGGAACTTCGCCGTCTCAACGTAGTATTACTTGCGTCATTTTTTATTAGTACTTAGATGAGATTTCTATGCCAAATAACACGCCTTGAATGCATTCTGAGTGGCAAGCTCTAGAATACGCGTGATCACAGTGCAAGTCGGAGGAAATTTCTTTGGCGAAAAATTCCCCCGACCAGAACGGGAATCGAACCCGAACACCCAGCATGTTAGTTATGACGCTAACCACTCGGCCACGGGAGCACATTCGATCATAGTATTTATGGTAATTTATGGAAAAAAGTGTAACACTAAGAACAGGTTCATCAAAAATTACCATTGACGGCTACTCGAATAGTTCTTTCGATCGTTTAACGGTCGTTTTATGAATTTCCAAATGTGACCATCAATGCTCTATGAACTTAATTTTTCTAGTACCATACTTCTCCATGTTGCATCGTATGCTATTGATGTACCCACAATCATTGCTTGCACATTATACCTCTTCTTCAATAGTTATCGTATAGTTGGTTAAATGTTCCTAAATAAGCTTCCGTGGATCTAACTTTTCTAAATTACAGTCAGTCAGTCTGTTAGCAGTCTACTTTGAAGTGTATATTGATTATATCCATAGGTTATTGCATGCCTCCGAAGCTCAAAGATTTTAATTACATGGCAGCATTGGGAAGGCAAGCTTCTAAACGTTCTATCGATAAGTTTTCACTGCAAATGTAAAAAGTTTGTTCACGAATGATTTTCTACTATTTGATTCAAGGTACTATATAAACAACAATAAAAAAACTCAAAAGGCTGTATTGATACGATACACTCACCATTTGCGTGAACTATAATAACTGTGTTTTTTTAATTTCATGAAATACTTTCACAGGGACTTCAACAAAGAGAGAAAAAACAGTTTGCAGACGGCCACATTCCCTAAAATAATAATACGATTACAATGCATACTTAAAACGTATATTTACAATTTTTAGTTTTTGGGAATAGAACTAGTTTTAATAAATTTATTTTTTTGCCTTCATCCTTCAGAAACCACAAGGCTGATTTATGCAGCCTAAGTTAATACTTTTGGAATTTTGTAACCAATGCTTAATCACCGTTTGAACAGTCACAAACTTGTTCGTCATTTCGCCACCATTACATAGCATTAACTATTCGACTTCGGCCGAGCTCATGACATTTCAAACTTTAAAAATCGTCGTCAGTTTTCTAGTGCCCCGAACACTGTTTAACGACAAAAGAGCCCACCATCATAGGACACAATATTCCCACAGTTGCCAAGCAGCAAGCTAATCTCAAACAGCCTCGAAGGGTCGGACCGGATCGGGTGCCGACCAGTGATTCTCCATTTGGCATATTCTCCAACCGAACACGCTGATTCACCTTGACTAATCACTTTTCCTTCTTTTTCCGCTTTTCAGACAATTTTCCGAAGAGGCAAACTTTTTCTATGTAAGTCTGTCCGACGGAATGCCTTCGGAGAAAAGCAGTAAAAATCGAGATTGAAGAAAATCGTCGCCACGAAAAGAATGATTTTCCCTGCGAATGACAAAGGCTGCTCCCATTGGGGTATTCGCCGGTATACGACTTAGCGTCAAAAATGTTAACTTTCGGGTTCTGAGTGCAACACTCAATTTGAGGTCAAGCGACACAACGAATTCCAAGGCTCGCGTAAAAGTGAAGCGGCGGTAAAGTGCTAAAATGCGTTCGATTAGTGCCGAAGCCAGGCAGCGTTTGAACACAATGAGAAGAAAGCTCCGGCGAAAGGCGAACGCGAAATTCGTAGGCGTTCAAGCGTACACCCCCGCGTAATCAAGCGAAGGAAGCAAACAACGCAAGCGACTGAAAAACATCACCATATCATTTTTTCACCATTAGCAGCAGAAATTTTGGTGAAAAGCGCAATAAAAACATCGTAATCGTTTAAAAGGCAGCGTAGACCGGGCCATCATAATTTTCCACATGAGGCGCTCCAGTCAAGGCGCCACCAGCCGAAAACTGCTGATTCTCGCAGTTTTGCTAGTTGCCTTCCGCCAATTTCCTCAGCCAGTCGAGGCACGTGTTTTGCTGTTCTCATCGAAAAATAACACCCCCGACAGTAATAGCAGCAATATTACCCACGCAACAAATTATAGTGATTTTGGGAGTATTTCGGACCGACATAGCTATATACTGGTGGTTGTCCAACAATCCGCTTCGATCGAAATAAAGCGGCTGCAGCGAGAGTTCCGAGATTTTGTCAAAATGTTCCTCGTAGAGAAGTATGCCGAGGATGATGAAGAACTACGTCAACAGACACGGTTTTACCGCTGGAAAGGTAAGTGATGTTGATATAATGTTCGCCTCATTAATGCCAAATGAATGTTAATGTCCATCCAATCATCAAATTGTTACAGAAGTTAGTTTCAGTTAGTTTCGGCTGTGAAAAATTTAAATACTTTATTTTCGTTCAAAATTCCAGCGTATTGTAACAAAACGTGCTAAATTGTTTCCGAGAATACATTATCAAAGCTTTCAACATTTGAACTTCTCAAATGATGATTTAACTTTACGCCGGAGAAGCAGCTCACTCGAGAGGCAATGGAAAAAGCAATCATGAGATGGGAAATCAAAAAACTTTTCCGCAGCCTGGTCGGAAAAATTTAATAACTCGTTGCATCAGTTTAATAACTCGTTCTTACGCATTCATTGTTTACATTGTGCACCATTAGTCATAAGAATGGATACCAAACGGTGGTACAACCGAGGAGAATGATAATAATCCAGAATAAAAGACAGCATTAAAAACTGAATCATTGGATTTCAGTCAATGATTTAAAATATATGAATATTATGGTAATGGTGCAACATCTCTACTTTCTTTGACAATCTTGAACAGAATTCTGTATAATTTCATAAAAACTGTATAGACCCAAGTGTCACCAAAGCAATCCAAACACGTTAATTCACATTCGCAGTTCAAGAAACAGTAATCCAATTTGACCGTCATTTTCCACCACTGAGACGTTCAAAATTTCAGCTGAATCCAATTCATTGGACTTTTCGCTCCTGGGTAATGCCTTTTTTTCCTTTTCTGCGAACCGAAACAAAGTTAAACACTTCTCGACTTTTCAAAGCAAACTGGCTGTCCCGTTCCTCCCCGCACATTCGGCCTAAATCACCCACAATCATTTTGACTTAATCTCCCCTCGATTTGCTACATCCTAATCTTGTCTCACTTTCAACAGATATGACCACCTTCGAGCATTGGCTGTCCGATCCGCTCGTCTCGACAGTGCTCTACGTGTCCGACAACGAGAGTGACAATCTCATTGGATACTGTGACAGCTTATCGACACATTTATCCATGCGATACGAGAAGAAGGTGCTCTTTTGGCCCTGTCCCCGAATGAAGGTAAGTCAGCATGAGTGTAGCTTGCGTTAAATTTATTCAAAAGGTGAGCAATGGCAGCGTATTGAACAGCTGCCCGGCATATGGCAGGAAGGTCAAACAGAACGGGTTGGCTTGTATCATCACTCTAGCGGCAACTGGTACAAGATAATTTTTTTTTTCGCGATGTTTGGTTGTAGAAATAAATGAATGGACCTTCCAAACATAACTTCAAATTGGTCTGTTGTTTTAAAAATGAATAAATGTTAAGATTCATTTATTCTGTATTGAAATATCGTGTTTACATGTCGCGATTTTTTAACGAATCTTCGGTGGGGTATTTGAATTGTAAAGACGATTCCAGATTACTCAAATTAACGGAGGTTTACTAAAATTAGGCTTAGGTATGCTGCCTGCGCACGGAAACGGGTTGTGTCCCATTCACCCGAAACACGTTTACCCGAAGCACAATTACCCGAATGTAACGCATACCCGAATTACATTCACCCGAATGTAACAAATACCCGAATGCAACATATACCCGAATGGACATTTACCCGAATGAGCATTTACCCGAATGTAACGTTTACCCGAATGCGACATTCACCCGAATGGGATGTTTACCCGAATTAAGAAGGAAAAATTCCGACAAATCAGTTTATGAGTTTTGTCGAATCTGCTGTTAGGAAGTTACGAAGTAATCTGAGAAATTGTAATGAGTAAATTCGAAAAAGATGTTGAAAACTTCGCTGTGTCATTTTTAGAAATTAGTGTAGGCACAATTGACATGCTGTCTTCTTTCCTTTCCGTATTGCTCTTTATGACCAAGAGATCATTCAGAAATTAGCATGGGTTATGAAATATTCCGAAAATTAAACAGGTAACTTTAACATAATTTTTTTTTTGAAAATGATAAGAGAAAATATTACTTACGTATTTGCCGCCACAGCGCAATTTTTATCATGAGTTTATTATTTCGTGATGAAATTTATTTTGAGATCAATATAATGGGGGCGAAGTCCCCATTTAACGAGGATAAGGAATCGAGGCGGCAACAAGCCGCCGAGGTGACGCAATCCAAGTAGGCCGCCGACCCGCCGTCGGAAGCGGCGGCCTCTCACAAGCAAACCTGTGTTCCACCGATTGCCCGGTTTGTTTGAAACATAGGAGACGATCCTTTAGTCAGGTCCGTCGGACTGCATACGTTTACCTGGTGCATTACGTTTGCCTGGTTAATTATGCATGTCATGCATTTTGATTGCCTGGTTGCAAACGTGACGCACCAGATAAACGTATGGCGTCCGACGCTCGTAAACGGGCTGCATCATCTATAAGAATGGATGGACTCAATAATACGTTATAAAACTGCATTCTTTCACTTTTCATTATTTTGAAAAGGATTTTATTTAATGCCAGTATTTCTCGAATTGTACTTCCCACGAAAAATACTTTTTGAATGGAAATGAAAGTATGAGACAAATATGATCTTTATATAACACTGATCAGAATTAAATATACAAATACAAATACAAATATAGTAAAGTTTGTGTATTATTTGAATATATCCTTCTTTTGAGTAAGTGTCGCTTTCGGGTGGATGTTACATTCGGGTAATTGTTACATTAGGGTAACTGTCGCATTCGGGTAAATGTTACATTCGGGTAAATGTCACATTCAGGTAATTGTTGCATTCGGGTAAATGTCGCATTCGGGTAGATGTTTCATTCGAGTAGCTGTCACTTTCGGGTATTTGTTACATTCGGGTGAGTGGAATTCGGGTGAATGTCTTTCGGGTAACTGTCATGCGGGTGAGTGGGTTTCGGGTAAATGTGACACAATCACGGAAAACGATCACTATTAAAGCCTGTTTCCGATGTAAATAAGCAGAAGCAGGATATTTCTTAGCGTAGAAATATCGGTCAAAAAGGGAAGAATTTTGTAGGTTTTTAATGAACTTTATGTGAAAAAACATGAAAATTATTCGTCAGCTGTACGGATGAATTTTCGAACTTTTTCTGCTTAGTATTGCTGGTAATCGTACTTGCTATTGTACCCCTACTTAACGGTGCTTTCAATAACGCAACAAGTAACTATAATAAGCAACTAACGCAGTGGCGAGTCACCATGATGATACGTTAGTGCTTATCATGCGCGCGTAAATCGCACTGTAAGCATTGAACGGATGCTGAGAGGAAAATAAATTTTCCAACTTAAGCACACTTTTATTGGGTAAAAAAGAAGCGATACACGATTTCTGATTCTGTTAGAGGTGAATGAAATGAATGGTTTCGAGTACCCATAATAAGCGTATATCATCGGTTCTATTATACATTCTTGCTCAAATCAGAGAGCAGTCAACAGTTTTCCTCATAGTAATATCAATGGGAGAAGAAATACTTAAT
Organism: Toxorhynchites rutilus septentrionalis; assembly: GCF_029784135.1. Lineage (NCBI taxonomy): Eukaryota > Metazoa > Arthropoda > Insecta > Diptera > Culicidae > Toxorhynchites > Toxorhynchites rutilus. Next base: position 231,103,156 of record NC_073746.1, read on the forward strand.
TGAGGCTCCACCCGTGTGTAACTTATAGGGTATAAACAGTCAAGAATATTCCCCAACGCTGATAACTTCCACACCGGTTTTGTTTGATATGCTTGAGGTCGCATCGCGGTGAATTTTTTTTTCTCACAAGAGCAAGAATTAGCACGTTGAATCCTGAATTGTTCTTGCTGCGCATTAAGAGCATTTGCACAATATCCGTGTCGGTCCCCGCTCCCAAAGATAAAATATATAAAAAAATAAATATATAAAAATAATAAAGTAAAACATTCGAAAACTAACAATAGGGACCGACACGGGGCTCGACGTGTTGATCATGTATCTTAATGTATCTTCAGTTGCTTCTTCAATGTCATCCATTGATCCTTTTCAAGATATCAGGAGTTTTCAAAAAAGTCAAAGTTTTTGTATTTCCCAGTGTCAATTATAATTCAATACTTATACTCATCCACTCACACACTTACAAGAAGATCATTCAGCAAATTTTCAAAATATCCATTCATTCATTAATAGAGAATTGATTCAGATACGACTTCAAACAAATAATTAACGGTAGTCCTACATCCACGTTGCGGTTGTATCAAAGATATAGCCCACCTTTAATTTTCATGGCGTCTGTGGAGGGTACTTATGTATTTTTGCATCGAACGAGCACCCAAATGTTGTATTCATGCATTGTCAAATGTAGAAAAACATGATCTTTCGGGAGGAATACTCATGCATTGATATAAGGAAACAAATCGCGATACATGATCAGCTCGTGTATTGTTCTAGCGAGGGCAAAAATAAATAATCAATCAGCTATCTTCAACTGCTTCCGCACAAAACCATGGCCCTTTTCAAGGCAATCGAAACTTGGTGTCCTTTTTAGTTTGTTGATTCTAAAACATGTTTGAATTCTAAAATGAAACCCGACGTGTGAACAAGGTAATGGAATAAAATAATTTCGGTAGTCTACGCCAACAAATCGATTTTAACCTGGACATAATACATTTATTTTTCGTTTCATCGGAATAATATTTGAGTGTAGCAACACAGCACCGAATTAATGCGAAACTTCACTAAGGCGTGAGCAACTCCCACGTGAAACATATGTATATCAATATTGTGTCAGAAGTACAGTGCTTACTGAAAGTAATGATATGATTTTGATCATATTGACAGTTATTTGTGATCTGTCCGATTAATTTAAGGGACATCACATTGCTTATTACAAGCCACCGAAATCTTGCGACTGACACCATTGGAGTATTTTCTTTGATTGCATGTTAAATCTAAGGTTAATGTCAACAAACCAGCGACTCCTAATGAACTTGAGGTCATAATACCAGTCACCATTGCCGGCGTTTCATTTGAAATGATGCACCGAGTGAATGGAGGAACACGCGAATACGACTGTACAGAAATAGAATCACGGTGATCATTCGTATGATATTTTATCATAACTTCACCAGAACAAGCGCTTCGCGAAAAAAAATCTAGAATACTTGCAATGATAACCAAGAACTGACCGCGCAACAAACTGTTGAACGTTGCAGCTATTTGGATAACTGTACAGGGTGCGGATTTCCGTCAAAACGAACAGATTGGTACAGATATTTTCCACGTGTGAAATTTCTTACATTTGAACAAAGCAACATTAAGGTACATGACGACTTTTACGCCGCAGTTGCTTCCTTTGGAGTATGTCTTAGCCCAGATCAACTGATTGAATTGTTATACCACGAGGTATATAATGTGGTATATAATACGAGATATACCACAAGATAAGTGCGATCTTGATTCCGAGTTTTCGATGGTAGAATTTTCTCTTGCTCTCCTTTCTGGTAAAAATTCTACTCCAGAATCGGATCGAATTAAGTTCAACTTGTTGAAAAACCTCCCTGATGTGGCGAAACACCGCTTGTTGAATTTATTCAATCGGTTTCTGGAACACAATGTTGTTCCGGATGATTGGAGACAAGTACGAGTTATAGCTATTCGAAAACCCAAAAAACCCACCCCCGACTTCAATTCGTACCGCCCAATAGCATACTGTCTTGTATACGGAAATTGTTGAAGAAAATGATCTTGTTTCGGCTTGATCGATGGGTTGAAACAAATGGCCTACTCTCAGATACATAATATGGGTTCCGCAGGGGCAAGGGAATGATTGTCTTGCGTTGCTTTCTTCATAAATTCAAATGGCTTAAGTCGGAAAAAAAACAAATGGCTTCAGTATTCTTGGACATGGTATCCAAATTTTATTCAGCTGTTACTCTGGTTGCTCTTTTTGGTCGGAGCCATTTGAGGAGCACAAGTTGGACCAAACGAAGCACATAGCGCGCATTTCACAATTATTCAATTGTTTATTTCAAGAAAAATTAAATATTATTCATTGTGATAAATGCGTACTAAAACCTTTCCTATCAAATGATAAGAACATCTTTGCGATCTATTAAGAAATTCTCGAGTTAAAAGCGTTCGAAATCTTCCATTTTTTCCATCATATTCAGTGTCTAGATTTTCATTTTACCCCCTGTAACGGTTAGACGTAATTCTACGTCAAAATGAGATGGGAGGTATCAAAGATACGACCGCCTTGTCGACGTATGACTACGAAATTATTGCCTGCAAAAAAAGCATCATAGAAATTTAAGTTGGTACAAATCCGCTAGCACTGAGGGCCGATAACACTGTCAAAAATAATGAATTTCCTTGAGCGAAAAAACGGGGTAAACATTTCACAAAAGAAAGCATGTTTACCGTTGATCCCGTGTCATATACCCGAACCGGCCGTCACATAGAGAGACTAGGGAATCTATGATTCATCTTTTACATTTTGAACTCGTTAATCTAGAATAATATCCCAAGTGATAAACAAGCGAGTTATAAAAAAAAAATGTACATCCACATCAACAACGGAGTAGTGTCCTGTCACTACTATTTTTTAGTGCTCAATACTGCAAAAAATATTGCACATACGGTACTATCGTTATCAACCTATCAAAATTAAATATAAGAAAATGTCAACTGAGGTTCCGCAGACCGTTGTGGCTTTAGACCATTCTTATAACTTTTACGGTTTGTACTTATTCACATTTCTTCCTCTGTAGAAATGTCAGCCGTTTAGATCCGTTTCGACCTCATACATTCCAACGAGGCTCAACGTGCCAACTAAGGCTTAACCTTGAGGGAATTGAAATTTCACAGGAAGTCAAGTCCATTGAAAGGCCAAAGGAGGATGCTGCGCGACTAGAATTCATTTACCCGAATCCATGTGGTACTTCATCTATGCAGTTTTTGCAAGCATGGTTGGAATATAGGAATTAACTCGGAATTGTTTTCTGCCATCCTTTTAACACCTTGTTGGAGACGCTGGGCAACCACTCTGAAGCACGAACCACACTTATGGTTTCACTGCTTAATATAAATTCTACTCCTCATTCAAGGATTTCGAAAAAGTTCATGATGATTTCAAACTTTATTGACAGAAGAACAATACACGTACATAAACTAAATATTGAACTGCTAACATAATACTCACACTGGCAAATACGAAACGTTACAACATCACCTCGAAGGCCATCTAAATTGGTCTAGCGAAACCACTTTGTATTAAGCAAAATTAACTCATTCTAAACGGGAATGTCCGAGAAGAAGTCAATTAACACGTTGAGCCTCGTGTTGATCCCTTGGCTTGGTTGGTGATGTTAAACTTTTAGTTAGTAAAACGTTGTTCACAGAGACCGACAGTTATAATAAAAAAATAAAACAAAACTTATTGGTTTTCGGATGATTTACGATATGTAACTACTTGTTATACAATAAATATCTTTGGGAGCGGGAATCAACACTGATACTGTGCAGTGCAAATGCTCTTGATGCGTGCTGAATGGAAAGCGTAGCAAGAACAATTCAGGGCTCAACGTGTTAAGCACTTGCACATGTCTGCAGTCCCAATACATTGATATCGAAATAAATGATATGAACACCCAGTATTATTAAACATTTTTGGGATTCAATCAATCCTCAGCTATTTTCTCCCGGCTGTCCGCAAATCATTTCACCTCTTCATCTTAGATCGTAGTAATATCGAATGTTCCGACAACGGGGTTTGGTTCACTTCGAATTCTCCGAATTAAAAGGCCAAATCCTTATCCGCCCCTTTAGGCATCGAATAACACAAACGTTTTTGCCAAAAGTAACAAAGAATCAGTTGAAGCAGAAACGAGTTTACTGTTTAGTTATACCCTCCGTATTCCCAACATCACGCTGCTACTGAAGCCATTAGATCCCAACAACAGTATCACCTCCCGGTCGGACAACACGTCCGGAACCAAATCGAATTACCAAACTGTGCTATGGTTTTACCGTGGCGAAATTCAATAGAAGAAAATATCATTTTCGCCGGAGAATGCGTTTTTGCTTTTGCTTAATCCCTACCGCACGAAACACGAAACAGCCTCAGATACTTGGTTTGGTTCTATTTTCCGAATTCAGCGACACGTTTTTCTCTTCGTTATATACTTCTATTGTGTGGTTGGTTGTTGTTTTTGTTCGATTCTATTTTGCTCCTTTACTCGCCCCCTTCGGCAGAGGGGAAAAGATGCGAGCTCAATCCCTCGTTATGGTTATAGCGTAATATATCACGAGAGCATCTTTCAAGTTCTTGGCTATCAATTTTCTGCCCCGGAAAACTGTGTGCCACCCTGCTTGTACCGTGGATCGCCTTCTATTGGCACATGAAAAACGACATAATTTACTGGGGTGTAACGGGAATTATAACAGAGTTTCACAATGTAGAGCGAAACTTTTTTTTGAAGGATACATTAATTGCATAATAATGTAAACGAGCGATGATCTATTAACGAATTTTCCTAGAAGATCTGATTACAGCGCTTTTCATGACCCAACTAATGGAGAGCTGCCTTAGAAGTGCTGAAAATCTATAGAGTAGTGCGGGGCAAAGGTGCGCACCTAACTGTTGTCAGCTAACTCTTGGAATAAAAGCAAATAAACTTCAGTTTGCTGACCAAATTGTAACTATATATATATATATATATATATATATATATATATATATATATATATATATATATATATATATATATATATATATATATATATATATATATATATATATATATATATATATATATATATATATATATATATATATATATATATATATATATATATATATATATATATATATATATATATATATATATATATATATATATATATATATATTACCTTCGAAACGTAGTACAAGAATTTCTCGAGTTTTGTTTGTAGTTAGACAAAAATCTATTCTAATAAAAAATGGCAAATGCGTACTTTTGACCCACAGTGGGGGCAAAGGTGCGCACCGTGCGGGACAAAAGTGTGCGCTTATTGAATTGTACTTCTGAGGTAACTTGTAACAAAAATAAATGCTTTATCATTACCAGCGGGAAAAGCATCATTACTAGAGTGTTTAGGCACCATCCAGTGGGGAGGAGGGGGGCGTTGTATGATTTTTTATGGGTGGAGAAGGGTGGGTGTTATGGTCGAACTTACCACATGGAAATTTTTGGGAGGTTGGAGACTGACAATATAAGATACCTGAAAATGTCCAACATTTGAAACAGAGTTCTTTTTATTGACAAACTAGCTGACCCGGCGAACATTGACCCACCCACGATTTATATATTTAAATGAATCATCCTCCACGTGGAGGCAAGATGGCGAATGCCTGGAGGCAAGTTGGCGAATATGGTTTGGTCACCTAAAGATCAACAAAATGTAATAACAATTATTTATTGGAATTTATTGGTTGGAACAGTGGAAATGCCATTTTCATCAACACTGTAAATGTCACACACAAGAAAACGATACTGAGCTCGTATATCTCCCAAAGTTCGAAAAAATAAGTCACAATTTTCTTTATTGAACGCCATTAATCGAGCCGCTGAGGTATTTTCTGGCTTTCTCAAACATAGCTTATGAGCCTTCATAAACATTTCAACCCATGTCCGCCCAGCGCATGTTCCTTTGAAAGGGTGCTCTATGCCATTTTTAACCGCAAACCAATAGGCAATTCTTCAAAGCCGGACCTGAATGTGGCGGCTTTAAAGCGGCCTTTATTTGACGACGTATCCTGAAATTGATACAGATTTAATATTTCTTGCATAAAGAACATGGAAACGCAAATGAAAATCAAACCTCCATTTCTGGAAATTTTCGTCGATAGCGTCTCAAAGTTGGTTCTGGCACACCGAACTGTTTTGAAGCACCCAGAACAGACAAACCTTCTTGTATAGCTTTCATAACATCCTCCAAACTGGTGTCCGACCAATATTGGTCTCTTTTTTGCTTATAAGTTCTAACCATCTGCAATAAAAAAACAAAAATTAACATAACGTTGCAGTTCGCCAACTTGCTTGGGGTCTTTTTCAATAAAAAAAAACAGGAAGCGGGTTATATCTATGGTATAACCGCAAGGGTGACGTAGGACTATCGTTGATTTAGAGATCATTTGTTTGAAGTTGAATCTAAATCCATTCTGAATGAATGAATAAATGAATATTTGGGGGACTTCGAAAACGAAAGCGTTACGTTGGAGGCACAAGGTTTTATGCATCCAATATAGGATACGAAAAACCTTGTTCTGAAAAATAATCTTCAGAAGTTAACCTGCTAACTGTACTTGATTGACAAATCACAAACCCAAATGTATTATTTGGATATTTTATGGATAGAAAACATTAAAATAAACTCTTTCGCTTGAATGTAATTTTCAATTCCAAGGGGAACTGGCAGATTATTTTCCAGCAACCATTAGATATTTCCACATTTTCCTCGATACTGGAAGCCCACCAGTGGTTAATACTAACTCGATAACCACCTGTTTATAGTACTTGATTGAAAAATATTTGGTCACAGTGTTACATGGATAGAAAACATTAAAATAAACTCTTTCACATGAATGTATTTTTAAATTCCCAGAGGAACTGGCAGATTATTTTCAGTAACGATTAGATATTTCCACATTTTCCTCGATACTGGAAGCCCACCAGTGGTTAATGCTAACTCGATAACCATTTGTTAATAGCACTTGATTGAAAAAGATTTGGTCACAGTGTTACATGGATAGAAAACATTCAAATAAACTCTTTCACATGAATGTATTTTTAAATTCCCAAAGGAACTGGCAGATTATTTTCCAGCAATGATTAGATCTCTCCGGAACTTTCTCGATGCTGAATGGCATCCAAACGGAAAGAATTCTGCGCGTGTATGTGTCGATCCTTCGCCGTCCACCTCCTCCAACACGTTAGGCAACGATGTTGTCTTGTCGATGTCCTCACGAAAAATGAATGTGTCTCACCACCAGAATATCGCTTAAGTATGCTTTTTGTGTGTGATTGAATCGAGAGAAAGTGTGGTTTACGATGGCAATTTGGAAGGCAAACTAGAGGGGAATGAACTCTCTGAGCTCGGAACTTTCGGCGACTGAGCAATAATCGATTGCGGGCGCATACAATATTGGATACGGAAATATCCTACTGATGGGGAAGAATAATCTTCAGAAGCTATCCTGTTAATTGCGATTGATTGGAAAATCACAAAACCAAATGTATTTGGTCACAGTGTTACATGGATAGAAAACATTCAAATAAACTCTTTCACATGAATGTAATTTTAAATTCCCAGAGGAACTGGCAGATTATTTTCAGTAACGATTAGATATTTCCACATTTTCCTCGATACTGGAAGCCCACCAGTGGTTAATGCTAACTCGATAACCACCTGTTAAAAGCACTTGATTGAAACATATTTGGTCACAGTGTTACATGGATAGAAAACATTAAAATAAACTCTTTCACATGAATGTATTTTTAAATTCCCAGAGGAACTGGCAGATTATTTTCCAGAAATGATTAGATCTTTCCGGAACTTTCTCGATGCTGAATGGCATCCAAACGGAAAGAATTCCGCGCGTGTATGTGTGTGTAGCGATGCCTTCCCGGGGAACCGTTTGTGGCATCACTCTCCTCCTGATGGATTCCCTTCTGGCCTAGGGTGCACAAACAGGCTCTTGGATCAAAAAGTAACAAGTATAGAACGCGTAGACATTTTATCTTTCGAATGAAGTGTTTATCATACCATTTCGTTCAGTTGTTTAGGAGCTATTAACGCTCAAAATCTCGGTCTCCGGCGTAACGCTTTCGTTTTCGAAACTTTGATTTTACACCCCGGTATAGAAATGAAAGACGTAGTCCTACGTCAAAAATTAGCTGAAAAAAATTCATGATTGAAACTCGCCGGAAACAAACAGATTATGTACAATAGAGTACCTTTATCATGTATAAAATTATTTTGAAATTTAAACTTTTCTCATAAAGTGGATAATGAAATTTGAAAAAACGGAAAAAAATTACAAATCACGATTTTTCTCATTTTTATTTTTTACGTTTTCGGCAGAGTTACCGAGTACAAAGTTTGGCCTTGTTATGATGCATCTTCAGTAAAAAGTAGGTGGCGCTACCTTCATTACAACGGGCCAAATTACCGATTCATCATCTTGCCTCCCTCGCCAACTTGCCTCCCTCTCCCCTACGTAATCTATACTCGCGATATATAATTTCTTTTTTGACATATAAATCTGATGTAGACTAAGACTCATCAATCACGATACTGACTGTTAAAATCCGTTGCTCCGTTCTTGAGATAAATCGTGAGGAACGGACACCAAATCATTTATATATATATATAGATCAAGTTTATAAATACATAGTTACTTTCACTTGAATTATTTGAAACTCATTGTTGAAAAAAACAATATTCATTTGAAGTTCATTGTGAAAACATAAACATGAACAAAACTTAACTGTTATTGAATTGAATGAATGGTGAAAATAGAAACAATTTTCATTTGAACTTCATTTTGGATTATATTGAAGAAATTGTTTATTTTTCTTCCTCATCTTGGATTTCGGTTTTGAGGATTTCGACGCTTTGCCTTGGAGCGCTGTTGCTTCGTTGCACTGTTTTGGAGTTCGAAGAGACAGACGATGATTCCTCATGAAACTAGAAGCCCAATCATTTCCTGCCAGTTCTGCAACCTGGTTGAATTCGTGTTGGAGGTTGTGGCTTCCGCAAAATCAAACGCACCTCATATATTCGAGAGTCATACCATAGAAAACTTTGTCCAGTGCTCTGCAATGGTTCGCCAAATCCTCAGACTGCTCACTCGTAAATATTGGTCTGAACCGCCCTAGGTGCTCGCTGGCACATCCCAGCAGAAGTAGAAATGTCAATAAAACAAGATTCAAATCATAAATCACTTACTGATATGAACCTCTTCCTCAGAGCTGATTCAGAAATTCCGAGGTCTGCCGCAATCCGATGTTTCGAGACTCCTCCCGGAGCCTCTGTTTTCTTCTTGTGGATCCCGTTAAAAATTTTGTTGAAACAATTTTATAATTTTTTGAGAGAAAAATGCTGAGGCAAACTTTTGCCCCACAGCCACTGCGCACCTTTGTCCACAAGCAATTTTTGAACTAATCAAATTAAAAAAAAAAGATCTTGAACTTTATCACAAAAACGAATACGCACTATCATCTACTATAGAATGAAGGTTTCCTTGAATGTGTAGTTTCAAAATTGAAAAATTGATCAAAACATCGCAAAACTCTTCTCAGAGAGAAACTTCCTTCGATTTCCTTGCACTGTGGTCACGCGTATTCTAGAGCTTGCCCCTCGGAATACATTCAAGGCGTGTTACTTGGCTTAATTAATAAATGACGCTAGTTGATGCGCATACGTTGAGATGGCAAGTTCCACAGGGAACGTTAACGCCATTCAAGAAGAAGAAGACTCTACAATATTTTTGCCTTCTTCTTCAAAGGTAGGGATTTTTGCAAGATATGCGTTTGAAATTATTAAATTGTGGAGGTTGGTGTCCAGGGCATTTATTCATTGTTGACGTAGGGTTTTAATATTACTTCATTCATTCGTTCATTTACTGGTTTATAACTTCGGATTTTGTTTTAGAATAAACGAAATTACTCGAGAATTTGTTGCAAAAAATTACGAAAACACTGTGCTTTGGCAGAAGACAGTGAACACAGCAGACGTCTTAGATATATCAAAAAGAATGATGCAGCGAGCGAATTTCAGCAAAGTACTGCAGCATAACAATATTTTTTTATAATATTCTTAATGTTTTAATAACTTCGGTAAAGTTTGAATGATGAATAGATGAAGATTATTTTTATCCAAAGATACACGGGGTGTGTTCAACGTCACACATATCATGTCGGGTGATTCGGCTTCGACTTTGACAGGTAGATTTATCGCAAAGGAATTTTTTTTGACTAGCATTGGTACACGCATCTTCTTGAACCTTTCACTCTGAATACATCTAAAACATGTTTTGCAGCGCAAAAATAATACTACATTGAGACGGCGATGTTTCTCCAGAAACGTTAATGAGTAGTTCAATTTGTGCTCCCCAAACTGTGCCTACCAAAACGAGTGACCAAAGTAGCAACGAAGTACAATTTGAATATATCAATACCATTGCGAAAACAAAACTGTTAATCATCGTGCATAGGGGATCTTCGTAGCCACATTGGTTGCGCGTTCGCTCACTAAGCGGTCGACGGAGAGTTCAAAACTTAGGACCCTCAATTGACTATCTTTGTGTAACTACGTCCACGCAACAATCATCAGCGATGGAAATCTATCCATGGTCCATGGGAGATCGATTTATTCATACAAGCTTTGCTTGAAACTGCTCTTCTCTGCAAAAACTGCTATTAATAACACAACAATGATCAAATCAACTGTCTCCGGTGACTGGGGGTCTAACTGAACAATGGAAGAACAGAAGGAATACTCTTACGCCTAAATGGACTACTGTGTAATGCATCATATGCAATGATACAGAAGGAATATTCTTACACCTGAAAATGGCTACTGTGTAATGTACAATTTATTGATACGATAAAACATGTAACATGTACACGATTAAAATCAGGCTCTGTTACAGCTGAAATGCTAATGAGTCTAAATAAATAAATGAAAAAAGAAGCCACACAATGTGTTCGCTCCGACCAAACATCAGTTTCTTTTTTGTAGGTGTAAGAAGTCCGTTGAATTGAAGTGTATAGTGTAGAAAAAAAATAACTATCTTCTTTTATAAGACTGGCCATTTGAACTTCATTGTTGTGTTCAGGCTAGGGACATTTAAAAAAAAAACTAAAAATTCCAGTGTTCCATAATTATAAAACCAGATGGAAAAACTCTCACACCTTTATAAAATTAACGTCAATTTCACTTGAATTACAATAAGTTTCGTAGGTCATCTTCAGATCTCAATCAGTTCAAAAAATCCATTCTGGGTGGTTTCGTTCAAGCTGCGACATATTGTAGTGTGTATATCGTTCTATGCAGAGGATACTGCTCGTTTGAGCTCTTCAAATCACTCATACTGCTTGTATACTGCATCTACTATTCGTACGATCACTCCTCATAAATTCTTGAAGTTTGGTAAACAAGCTGACCAACACAGAATCTGAAGCCATTAAACCATGCCATAACCTTCAAACCTCGTATTGATTATATTTGGTTTCACGAATAAAAATCGATTTGCATTTACTAGTTGCGTAGCGTGAAAATACTCTAAATCAGACAAACCAAGATCATTTACCCTACAATAAATATCATTGTGAGGTAGGGCCAACACTTAACAGTTCGGCTGAAAAGTTCATAGGGTTGACGTCTAGACGTGCGAAAATCTACTTGACTATCCAAAGCACAATCTTTCAATGGATACGTGTCAAAATTTGACAGCAATCGGTCGATTGTTTCGTGACTTACAACGTTGAGAATGAAGCAACTTTTGTTATTGTGAAAAAAATGGAAAAATCACAAATCAATGAAAACGATGGCAAAATTGCATGAATTGAGATTCGAATTGCTTCCGCATCCACCGTATTCTTTAGATCTGGCACCAGCGACTATTTTCTGTTCGCAGACCTGAAAAGAATGCTCGCTGGCAAGAAATTTAAGACCAATGATGAAGTGATTACCGAAACAGAGGCCTATTTTGGAAAAACCGAAAGAGAACTATAAAAATGGTATCGAAAAGTTACCAGTTCGCTATAATCGCTGTATCGCCCTCGAAGGCAATTGTGTTGAATAATAAAATTGAATTTTGCAAAAAAAAATATTTTACTGTGTTACCTTATAATCTTTTCAGCCGAACTTACAAACTTACACAAATTTGAAAATCAAAATACTTTCAATCTCTTCCAAATTCGATCTTCTTGTCAACATAATGACGTATACCGGAACCATACTGGTTTTATAAACAAGATTGGAGTTTTGTAACGTTTTTAATTTTTATATTTTTACAAAACTTTGAATATCATTCTTTTTTTTTTAACGAGAACAATGTGAAAAAATGACTCTTCATTCGGCCCATTCTATGAACTAAGTAGCTATAGAAAATTGGAAGTACAACTTAGTTTTGTTCGTTTTTTCAAAAATTGCTCCGACAGATGTTAGCAGCGTGTAGTCTCTGCGAATTTAGATGTCTGCGCAAAATGTCCGTTTAAAGGGAAGCAGGTATAACGGGGAAGGAAAGAATATAGAAGATATCAAAACGCTTCGGACCCACCAGAACATTATAAAATACGGAGCAATTATGAAAAAAACAACTGAACTAATTTGTACTACCAACATACGAGGGCGGTCCGATAAGTACTTAGCCTCATCGCCCGATGGTGTCAGTATCGCAAGAGAGATTACATTCTCGTATACGGCTACTGCCAAAATTTCAACCGAATCGGACTCGTAGTTTTGTTTTGTGTGTGGAAGCGGGCGTGTCCGCGGATTTTAGAAAAATGGAAAAAAAATTATAGGAGGTTGTGTCCAAGATACGATCGCATTGTTGACGTAGAACTACGCTGTTATTTTATATAAGTCGCTTGTTTATACCTTCGGATATTATTCTATAATGCTGTGAAATTTTAGAAACAACTGCTTAGAAGAATAATCTCTGAAATGATTTTTTCATTGTAGAATCAGTTGACGATAATTGATTGATGATTCATTCTTGCCCTCGCAAAACAATCGTATGTCGCAATTTATTTCATGTCAATGCATTGAAAATTTACCTCGAAGGCTATTCCGGTGGCCTTTTTCGAAATTGACATAGACTCGGCTACAGTCGATTATATACATGTTGTACCAGCACCATTATTCCATATCTCATAACTACATCAATATATCTTTGGCACCGCATGTAAACAACAACAATGACAACACTTGCAAGTATCAAATATCATGTTACATGTTATTTAGTATTGCCTCAAAGGAATCGCACCTCTAGATATCGTTCGTACAAACTAAGCGTAAACCTAGCGCCAAACAAGCGTTCACCATAGCATGCATACAGAGCCATATATTGGTGGCTTGAAACTACTAGCAATATAAACATTTCTCATCATTTTGCGCTATTCTCAAAAGAAACGCTTCTGTTAATATTACTGGCCTCGAAAAGAGTTGCATTACTTTCTCATGCTCGAGATAAGCGCAGCTGTCTCCCTTAGTGGAGGAAGTTTTGCTACTGGCAAGCATAACCTAATCACATACAAAATTCCAGAACATTTACTTTCTTGATGACTAAACAAGAGAAATAAACTCTTTTTGTTAATAACAACCTCGAAAACAGTAGCAATGCTTCATTATGATCAATATTAGCGCAAATGCAATCCTAGTTGAAGGCAGTTTTGCGACTGGCACGCGAACCCATATAACTTATAACATTCCAGTAAGATATTCAAGATGCTTAGTATTCCCAAATAATTTTTGGTGCACAACCTTAACGTCTGCTTCGCCATAACGTCAGTTTAATGCATTGATGCAAAGGCACAAACGGAGCCGTTATGAAGACGGAAAATAAACAATGTTAACTGTTTGGAAAAAGACCGAATTATGCCACACAGCTTGTACTCTGCTGTAACACCCATCGATGCGAATTCGCTGATGAGTTTGTCAAGAGCGATCGCCTTCACCACCAGCGGGGGGAGCTTGATTTTGGTTGCTGCCTGGGCGTTTACATTTTCGACCGACGCGCCGAAATCGCCTATTTCGCTGTTGTTCGGTGCGGTGTCACATTCGCGAAGGCTCGATTCAGTGCGAGCGCTTTTCACTGCACCAACATCGCGTGCTTCAATAGATGACGCTTGCCTCGAAATTTTATTGCCCCTGGCAATGCGTTCGCTTCATGTAGTGCTCGAGCCAGCCTTCCTCTTCTTCTTACTCATCACACACTGCGCGAAGCGTTTAATTTATGACGCGGAAAGAAAAACACACGATACGAATAACGCGAAAAACGAACAGAAAAATCAAACGACGATTTCCAAGTTGGACTACCACTGGTGGGGTCCAATCTTAGATCGAAGCGCAGCGAAAGCAAAGTGAACTGGATTACTCAACAGTCCGATGCCGAATGAAAGTTTTCCTCAGCGAGATCCACTGTTTATACTCTAGGCAAGTATTCCCCTTCATTTTTCTTCTTTTCCTTTGTTCACGGAGACTTTAAATCCTACTATTTCCCCTCCGTTGGTCGTCGATAAGTTGCTCGTTATTGATAGCTCTGTTCGGGAAAGCACTCAAATGGACAGAAATGTATGGGAAAATAGAAACACTTAAAGTTTTCATGAATTTTAACCATTTACTAACAAGGGGATTCTAATGTATAGCATATTAAACAAATCTCATGGAATTACCGATTCGTAGTATGTAAATCGCCAAAATCCGTTCGCGGCAAAAATAGTTATTAACGTTAACTTTATTTCATAAAACGTGACCTGTTTTCTGATTTGACACCCTTAATGAAAGACGTAGTTCTACGTCAAAATGGAAATTACGCCGTCGCCACGGCGAAATTAGTCGAATTGCACTGCGAACCGTTACCCCATCCACCATATTCCCCAGATTTGGCCCCGTGCGACTTTTTTTTGTTTCACATCTTGGAAAATCACTTGCCGGACAGAAATTCGATTCGAATGAGGAGGTCATCGCCGTCACGGAGGCCTACTTTGCCGACCTCGAGAAAACGTATTTTTCAGATGGATTATAGAAGTTGGAGCATCGCTGGGTCAAGTGTATCGTGCTAAAAAGAGACTATGTTAAGAAATAAATCGCTACTTTTGCAAAATTTTTGTTTTTTTTTTGTAGGCTAAATACTTATCGGCCTCGTACCACGTAGGTATATCTCGACTGTACTCTTCAAGACTGAAGCATAACTACGTATGAAGACCAAACGTGTCTACCTATACATTCCGTATGTGTCCAACCATCAAGCATTTTCCAAAAGGGCCTTCCTCAAGGCTAGAGATGAATTAATTTGTCATAGTAATTACAACCATGTATGAAAGAATTGCCCTTAAATTCCTCCAGAAATATAAGTCCATTAAAAGGAGAATAATCGCTAGTAAAGTCTCTCCCAAATTTTCGTCGAGATCGTGTTATGTGCGGCAAGAATGTTTATCCAATTACGCTATCGATAACTTCAAAGGTCCATTTAAACCCGGGATATATTCAAAGGGTATCGCGATGCATCGAAATTCACTTAAACTCTTACTATAGCTCTTACGATGATAACTTCAACTACTTAAAAATATTGACATAGTATTCATAGTATGAAAAATTGTGTTCCTACAGAATAATAAGGCATTCATGTAAGTTATGAATTACAGAATTCTACAAATCGTATTGTATTTGTTAAAAGTTTGTAATTTTTTTCAATGAACCGTGATACAAAATCATGACACTTATTTATTCATGACTAGCTGACCCGGCAAACTTCGTCCAGCCCAAAATTTGTTTTTTGTTATCAATACCTTCAAACATTCACGTTTTCTTACTAAGCGCAAGTTCATAAGTCCAATCGCAGAACTGTTCATTGATTGATCTTCTAATCGACCCCGTTTTACTAAAAAAAACCTAGTACTTCTACCAAAACTCATTATAATTATAATGAGGGCGCGAGTGTCTAACCACCATAGAAACATTTATTGCACCCTAAAAGTTCCAGATGCCTAATTTGGTTTCATTTGCTTGATTGAATCTCGAGTAATGTAGAAATTTGTGTTTCATTTGTATGGTAGCCCCCCTTAGAAAGAGGGTGGAGTGTCTAACCACCATAGAAACATTTATTGCACCCTAAAACCTCCAAATGCCTAATTTGGTTTCATTTGCTTGAATCATTCTCGAGTAATGCAGAAATTTGTGTTTCATTTGTATGGCAACCCCCCTTAGAAAGAGGGTGGAGTGTCTTACCACCATAGAAACATTTATTGCTTCCTAAAACCTCCACATGCCAAATTTCGTTCGATTTGCATGATTAGTTCTCGAGTAATGCAGAAATTTGTGTTTCATTTGTATGGCAGCTCCCCCTTGAAGAGGGGGGTGGAGTGTCTAACCACCATAGAAACATTTCTTGCACCCTAAAACCTCCACATGCCACATTTCGTTCCATTTGCGTGATTAATTCTCGAGTAATGTAGAAATTTGTGTTTCATTTGTATGGCAGCCCCTCCTTAGAAAGGGGGGTGGAGTGTCTTACCACCATAGAAACATTTATTGTACCCTAAAACCTCCACATGCCAAATTTCGTTTTATTTGCGTGATTAATTCTCGAGTAATGCAGAAATTTGTGTTTCATTTGCATGGCAGTCCCCCCTTAGAGAGGGGGAAGGGTTCTCAAGCTATCACGAAAACCTTCCCCGGCCCCAAAAACCCCTACATACCAATTTTCATGTCGATCGGTACAGTAGTGTCCGAGTCCATAAGAATGAGACAGACAGACGGACAGAAATTCACTTGAAAAAAATATATATAAATTTTTGACACATTTTGTCAGCAGCATTTTTGTAAGAAATTTCTCTCATTATTGGGTTTAG
This sequence comes from Toxorhynchites rutilus septentrionalis, assembly GCF_029784135.1. Lineage (NCBI taxonomy): Eukaryota > Metazoa > Arthropoda > Insecta > Diptera > Culicidae > Toxorhynchites > Toxorhynchites rutilus. The sequence continues at coordinate 231,120,102 of NC_073746.1, forward strand.
TAGATTTCAGTAGTATTTCATTGTTATTCTATTATAATCTTGAACCAAACGACAATAATGAACAAAGGTTATGATTATTATATTATGAACACATTCTTATGTAACTCCGTCAATATGAAATTTCATCGTTAACTTTTGATCCGTCCGGTTTTAAAATCATGTTCTGAATGTACTCTTTATTCCGGACCTGTGTTTGTGAAACACAATTATTTGTTTTTAATTTGACATTTTAGCCAACAGCTAGATACAATGCTTGCTCTAATATTGCTTGGATTCGAAGTTTGCTTGTAAACCATTCAGTGCATCTTTTTCAGTATTCCAATGGGCGAAGGGAAACGATAAACACTTTCTGTGAGCGATAAACTATTCAGGTATATTCGGTCAATTCGTCTCGATCGATATTGATATTGATAGAGTGGGAACCAGTTGCGAATCGAGAACACTAAACATCAACATACGGTTCGAATCTCTTCCTCAGAAAGATTCATTCATGCAAACGAGCGTAATATATTTCCGGTTAGATTATTCCATTCCTATTTTGGATTCATTGATGAGACATTCGTTGAGTGATTTTTGAAAATAAACTTTAACTGATTTCCCAACAACTAATTTCTCGTTCCGATTTCGTTATTTGCTTTCCACTTCCAGCTTAGCTACAGTCTTTCATTGCTACCCCGAATCCCATAATCCCGACTAATGTATAACCTTCAGCTGAAACCACTGTTTGACATTCGCGCGAATTTCAGAACTTTCGTAATAATGCCAAACTTTGCCTACAGTAATTTCCCAGTTTGTTGTTGCCGTTATTTTATTTCTCTTTTCCTGATCGGTACACATTATCCGCTTCCATCTCAGTGCAACTAGCACAAGGCACGAAGTCGAAAAAGTTCGGCTCAAGTGGAGGACCAAATTATGCATAAATTGATACTGAAGCCGGGATGAAGTCATACAGTCGGTTTCTCCTATCCACACAGAAAAGTTTTTTTTTGCACCATCCTGACCATGGTATCCCAGGGATACGGTAGAATCGGCGAGGCCCGAGAGAGGTTTGGTAGTTTGGTATACGTTGAAAAATCTGTATCCGTTTCCCGCCGTAAACCTGGAATATGCAAGCAAGACACGGATATACGACGACGAGTGCTCTCAGTTATCCGTCGTTACGACCGATGTCGGATTGCAGAATGAGAAACATCAATTGGAAATATGTAAATGATGGTGTTGATGGGGATAAAAACAAATGCAAGATATCTTTATTTTATCTAAATATTGGTGACAGTAGTAAAATAAATCGACACTCAAGGCCATTCTGTCGAAGCGAACCATTAATATGAAAAAAGCAACTTGGATATAACACAAATACAGCACGATTTTTTTTATTATGGCAGTATTGACTGTTTTGGTTCGTATAATGATCTTAGATGATTCATTTCAAACAAAAATTGTTGCTCACTTTGCATAGTACCGGAACGGGGACAGTAGGAAAAGGTTAAAAAAATCCGATTGTATCGTTCGAAACGTGGGTTTTCCTGAATGCAGATACAGCTTCTTAAATTCACAAAATTCCTTTCTCAATGTTTTTTTACGGGGATGATAAAAAAACTAAAAGCTTAACATTTTTGCAATGCGTATGTGCGGATTCGGTGGGGGCATAGACGGACAGATAATCTGTAATGAAACTTTTTATTTTTTTGTCCTTGAATAATTAGTTCTGTCAATTACGATATTAATTCGTTTCAAATGTTTATCAATGTTATCTCCAGTTCTCCTACTGCGGGACTCGATATAAAAAATGACGGGCTATACGACTACAAAAATGTTTAGAACGTGCACTAGCTCTTCAGTGTATTTTCATTTGCTTCATTTCCAACTAAGAATTAACATGAATGATTTCCAACTTTTGTGACAGTCAGCCGTTACATTGAAATATAATCATGTATTTCCAAAGAGGATGAAATATAGACATTCCACAACAACGGATGACCGTGAGCTTATTTGAGCATTTCACAAAAACTTTTAATTGACAAAACCAGCTAATCGATGGAGGATAAAGTTTCTCCCAGCTTGTTCAAAAATGTTTCGTATCTGACATGACCCTTCTCAAAGTAAATTTCATCGTCCGGGAACCCACAACGCCATTCCCGCTCAGGTGGCAATAAAACCATCTCCCATTGTGCAGAATAAGCTTTCATTCCGAAAACAATTCAAATTAAACGTTCGAAACAAAATAAAATTTTCCAAAGTACGCTCATTGCTTTTTATTTCGTTATAATAATTCTCCTCTGATTATTCCACTCTTTCACCTGCCACATTTTTCTGTCATTCCAGCAAACCGAAAAGTTCGTGCCGTCCTTTGAGACAGTTTCCTTCGCCGTCAAAAGTATTTCGCAACAATTTAATTGGACAGAGGCAATTTTGCTTGCAGCAGGTAAGTTCACATTTCCGTTCACTTTTTTGACCCACCTCTCCCGGTTGTGTCAATGTAAGAAACAAAAAAATCGTCGGATTATTTCCCTCGTGCATCCGAAGCATTTTTTCGCAAGAGCAGAGCCATTTCATTCCATCAGGTAATTCGATGCGAGTTAGTGCGTCTTCTCCCTGGCTTTAACTTTTCCGGACATACGACGACAGAATTTCAGAGGTGATTTTAGAATTACAAATTTCCGTCCCTTGGCAGAAATTCGACTAGGAAACGAATTACGTTGGCACACTCCGGGAAGTGTTTGGCAGGAAAATCGCATTAGAATTATGTGGAGGAATTTTCGCCTCTCGAAGGTTTTACGCTGCCAACTCTGTACCACTAGGGAGGGTGGTTTACATTAACAACCATTGTTGAAGTGTGCTTCCTGCATATGAATTATATTAAATTGAAAAATGAAAAGAAATCGGAAAAGTATAGTAAAATATTGCAGGTAATACCTATAAGAATTGGATTTCTATATCGAGAAGTCGTGTTCGTTTAGAGTGTAATAAACTTTAACATAATTGTTTTTTTTTCGCTTACTTCTTGTTATAAGTAATAATGATTATTCCTTCTTTCATTTTAAATTAAAAAAATACTTTCTGGTGTATTGTATTGGTTTCTTAAAGATCCTTTCTAAAATTGAAGAACATCGTCAAACTCAAATATTATCTCATCGAAATTTTGTTCTGGATCCTCTTCAATTTCGTTGGTACGTTAAGTATGCGAGCATCACTTGAAAACTTCCCCATGAAGTTCCCTTGTCTTCATCATTATCCTCCTGAAGGATACGCTTCGATTTCTGGCAAGTGGTTCGAATATAAGTATAGCGCAAATTACATCTCAAAAGCTTCGAGGCTTGTGCGAAGACTACGCTGGGGGTGAGTAAGAAGATACTGTGAAAAACAATGGGAAGCATTCAGCTAGCTTTTCTTGCGCTTTGAAGACAAATTTAGCCATCGATGGTGGGGAGACAGTAATGTTGCTGCTTCTGATGCTATCAAAAGCTTTTTCGATGATGTCGCATTAAAAGGAAACTCAACAGCCTTTTGATGAATGGAAATGATACTGTTTTGCTGAAACCGATGGAATTCAAAGAAATATTGCTTGCCAAACAGTGAAGTGTTGGTTCTGATCGTCGATTACAACGCTATCACACGAGGCGAGAGATACTGTATATTCTGTGCCTTCCCACGTGGGAAGTGGCAAATTTGCTCATGAAAGTGCTGTTCGCTTTGTTTATGTATCGTTCAGTCAACATTAAATATAAAAGTTAAATACAAGCGATGAGTTTTGTCATATCATTCCCAGGAACTGCTTGCTTTTGCTTTTGATGAATTTTACAAAATTCCGGATCCATAGACGTTCAGTCCAGTTACACAATTCATTTTCTATTACAATTTTGGACTCGATTATATACAGTTTGAAGAAGAAAAATGTATATTTCAAATATGACTTATTTACAGAAAACACCTCCAGGAACTGTTTATAACGATATTGCAGAGAAATAAAGAAACATAGAAGTTGGGTGTCAACGAACAAATTGTAGAGTGGTATGAGAAATATTGGGTTGGGGAAAAAGAAATGTCGTATATTGTCAATATATGGCAACACTTAAACATATCTTGTGTTGTACTTATCACATCGGGTCATACTATACGGCTATTTAAAGATCTGTGCAATCTGTGCTACAAGTGTCGTTTTGACAGTGTTGTGATTGTCCTTTTCAGTCTCAAGTTATAGCGCGTCAAAGATGGAGTCCACCACACAAGAAATTCGCCATATTTTACGTTTTACTACCTGCAAGGTGCAGTGTAACGAAGGCGGCCGAAAAAAATCGTGTAGTTTATGGACCCGATACTGTAACGATTGGCACAGCACAGAGTTGGTTTGATCGATTTCGTTCTGGTGTAGTGGCTGTCGAAGATACACCTACCAGTAGACCAATCGTCGTGGAAATCGATAAAATCGTTGAAATCATCCAAGTAGACCAGCATGTGAGCACTTGCTCGATTGGCCAGGAACTGGGTATAGACCATAAAACCATTTGGAACCATTTGCAGAAGATTGGGTTCATGAAAAAGCTGGATGTATGGGTGCCACACGAGTTGGCGCAAAAGAAATCTTTTAGACCGAATCAACGCCTGCGATGCACTGATGAAACGGATCGAACTCGACCCATTTTCGAAGAAGATGGTGTCTTGTTATGAAAAGTAGATCACGTACGATAACCTAAAGCGAAAAAAGTCGTGGTCGAAGCGCGGTGAGCCGGCCCAAACCATCGCCAAGCCCGCATTGACGGCCAGGAAGGTTTTGTTGTGTGTTTGGTGGGATTGGAAGGGAATCATCCACTATGAGCTGCTCAACTATGGCCAGACCCTCAACTCGGTTCTCTACTGTGAGCATCTTGACCGTTTGAAGTAGGCGATTGACCAGAAGCGGCCAGAAATGATCATAGGAATGGTGTTGATTTCCACCAGGACAACGCTCGGCCTCACACATCTTTGATGACTCTCCAGATGCTACGGGAGTTCGGATGGGATGTCCTATTGCACCTACCGTTTAGTCCGAACCTGGCTCCAAGTGATTATCATCTCTTCCGATCCATGCAAAACGCTCTTGGTGATATTAAGTTGGTCTCAAAAGAGGCATGCGAAAACTGGCTGTCTGAGTTTTTTGCAAATAAGGAAGGGGGGTTTTATAAAGGGGGGATGATGAAGTTGCCTTCTAAATAGCAAGAAGTTTGCGAACAAAACGGCGCATATTTGACTTAAATTTGATAATTTTAAGTATGTTAAATAAAGCGTCAAATTTCGATCAGAAATACGACATTTCTTTTTCCCCAACCCTATATAATTTTGTTGATAAAAACAATCAAGTCTATTATGAATTTTTGGATTAAAATTAATAATAACATGCCCTCAGAAATGTTGTCCTAAAAGGATTTTTCGATATTTGATTTCGTTGGAAACCCAACACCCAAAACCCAAAAGTATGAGGTCACCTCAAGGGACATGGTAATGCTGAACGAATTTTCAAACGTTTTTTTTATCGAAACCATGTTTTTCCCCCTGATGGTATCGATCTCGCAGGATATACTCGAAATTTATTATCCGCATGTAAAAATGAGTTATCATAGCCGTTGTTTTGATATCAAATTTTTATCGATTTTTTAACACATTGCGGACCGCTCACGAGATTTCTCGTGTGTCACGTTCCGTCTGTTACGGATGGATTACGAAATAACCCGTGTTTTCTACACTTGAAGGTTAAATACTTGGTTTTCCAAGAATCTAACAAGGCCTACCAATGGCTCGCCTTCGTCTCATCCACATTAAAGGAAACGATCTCATTCGTGGAAGAATTCGTGGAACAAATGAAGCGTTCAAATTAGCCCCAAAACGTGCGGTTTTTAATGTGTTATGAGCTTCTAAACGGCGATTTTTCATGAAAAATAACTCCGCCATTTTGGCATTTTTTTCTAATTTTCGAAAACTCCTATATAACGCTCTAGGCATTGTCTTGAGGTTTCAAAATATGATATAGAACGGTATATTTTATAGTCAACTGCGAAGCACTTACCAAGCAACCACAGTAAACTGTTAATTATGATGAGAACTGATGAAACACGGGAGAAATTTGAATATTTATAACAGGGTAAATTCTATGTGATCACGTTAAACAAACGTCAAACACAAACGATAGTGAGTAGTGATGTTGATTTTTTTCCTACTATATAATAATTCAAATGTAAATCTCAAATGAAGTGATATGGAAACCAAGGAATTACTTTAAAGAAGCAGTTGTGATTTTAATTTGATAGTTATATCATCAGTGTATGAAGCATTTCAAGATATTATAACAAAGTGTCCGAAATATGATGTTGTCCGAAATATGATTCAGAACGGTAGTGGTTTTCAGATTTTTATGAAAATTGGTAGTTTTGTTCTTTATCGCAAAGTATTAGGCCCGTTATTTTTTATTTTTTTCGTTGGAGTGCTCATTTCCATTTTAGGGTGGTCCGAAAAACAATCATCTTTTTTACAAAATCGTCTTTTTTTGAAAACGCATAACTTTTGTACTGATTTAGATGATCGACATATCAAATTGAAGCCAATGAGATAGTCTTCTCTATATTACACTTGCAAAAAGTTGGATACTGTTTCGGTAATTATTGATTGTAACCGTTTTTTATAGTTTACGTGTTTAAAGATAGAGAGCGCTATATTTTTTCATATTTTTTCATGACATCAAAGGTTGATTAAATGACTCAAAATGATTCAAAAATCAGCGATGTAATTTCTATCGTTTTTGTGTCATGATTTTTCGAAGTAAACTTGTTTTCAGTCTTCGTTCAATATTCCTATGCGACTAGGAACCATTTTTTTTCACATGTGTTTCGATTGTCTGAATCAGTTCAGCAGTTCAAAAGTTTATTTATGGACAGAAGGGGAAAAATGATTTTTTGAGGTCTCGCACAAGCAGTGATCGGGTGTAAACGCGTGTTCTGTCGCTCCGTGTTTAGCTTTGTTTTTTTGAGTAATAATAAATTTAGATTTTCCTTAAACAGCGGAACAGTGAGAGTGAGAAAATGGTGTTAATGTCCGAAAACATGTTCAACAAAATTGGTCTAGTAGGGTATATATGATTTATTAATTTTCCTTCCAGAAAGAAAACAAACCAGGTAAAACCAAGCTATTGTTTAAATCGGCTTCAAAATGTATATCACATTTATGCTAGAACGGATCCCTGCTAAAACCAGATAAAAAAGCATGAAGGTAAGCATCGTTAGTCCCATCAGTTTCGTTTGCTTTAACGAATGGATTGCGCTTCGGAATAAACCCCATCAAGTGGAGGGAAATAGCGAGTGTACCAACGAGAGATACGACTCAGTCATGCAGCAGCAACAACAACAAAAAATAACATGGCCACATACCGTCGTACTACAAAGAGGAAAATGTATTCTTTTTTTTACCATTCAACTTTCAACTTTGCTGATGCATTGAGTTCAGGTTGTATCTGAAAGCCAAGATATAATCAAATATTCCACGCCTCACGTAACGAAATAACGGCTCAGTCAAACGTGACGTATGGCATTGGAAGGGTTTCTTGGGCGAGAATCAGAAACAAGTTTTTAAAAAAATTAAATTGTCAACAATTTTATAAAAATCTTAAAAGAATAATTAAAAATCATGATCGAATTTTACTACGATTGTTATTACGTAGAGATGTATACCTTTGTGACACTTCTTCTCAGAATCAATCCTCTTTTCATTCCACCGTTTCATCGGAAAGTATTTGCAATCGTTGTTGCTCTTAGCAGCAACATCAAATCGATTCCTGTACACACGTATTGACAATTACTGACACATTTATTATCCATTTAGCTTTATAGTGTCGAGCTTCGTACATTTCTGCCTACATTGCACCGACAAGCAAAGCAAAAGCAGTCAGAAAAAAGAAATTGCAATCATGGCCAGACTCAGTCGCCGTCTTCCTTTTGAAATTCATATCCCTGGAGGGATTTCAGCGGAACGGGAAATTCCGGAAGTGTTTACATTTCATTGGGACTGTATCTTCAGAACATATACACAAGAAGTAAATTTCTGCTCATCTATACGAAGTGATTTTTTTATGATGAGAATCAGTCCAGCTATTGCACGCGGGTAATTCCAAACACGTGAGTCAACAAGCTCGAACTGTGATTTAGGAGATATGAAATTATGAGCGTTCGTATTTCACATTCCAATATAGCTTTGAACAAAAAAAAAGGAATAATGCATACTCTACTGTTTATCCTTCATCTAGTTGATATCTGAGAGAGAGGAGCCTGCTCGCGTTTGATGTGATCACGCGCGAACCAGTCACGGTGAACCAAGGGGAAGTATCGAAATATGTAGAAAATTTCAACATGACATTTTTTTGCAAGACGTTTTATGTGAAACTAATGTTGACGTCGGACTACATCTTTCATTTCTATACTGGGGTGTAAGTTCAAAGCTCCGAAAACGAGAGTGTTACATTGGAGGAACAGGATCTTGAGCAATAAACCCTCTTCACCGGTTGAAAGAAATGGTATGATAACCGCTTCATTCGAAAGATAAAATGTCTACGCGTTATATGTGTGTTACTTATTGATCCAAAAACTTGTTTCAATAGCTCAAAAATTGTTTTGAAAGCAAGCTATTGAAATCACAAAAATCTGTATATAAGTAGGTGCCAGCTCCACTCAATTATAATTGTACAGCCGTTAGATCATTTTGGAACAGTTACTGCTGCAAAAAAAAACAAACTTGCTGCTGTGAAGAAGGCGACCAGCAAGAAGAAAGCTGCTGCTACTGCTGGTGTGGCTGCCCGAAAGCAAAAGTCAAACAAATCCTCAAAAATCGTTGCATGCAAGCCGAAAACGTCGAACTCATAGAAATCAGTAGCAGCTTCGAAAAAACCTACTATCGCCACACATAACGCACAACACGAGAGAAAACAAGATAGTGTTTTCAGCAAATCTAATCCAATTCTTTTCAGAAAGAGTTTATCAAATACTGCGGTCAAATACATTCTTTTTCAATTTCTTCGATCAAGTGCGATCAACGTAAGATTACATCTTTCGAGCACTTATTAGGAGTACAGTGAATCTTGAGAAAGACAATTCATTCCTGCTCGACACTCGCACAAAAAATGTTCACTCATCAATGTCACAAACGGGAAGTGGGTGTTGTGAGGGAGGGCAGAGTGAGCGCAACATTTATGCAGACTGATTGGAAGCGACAGATATGTTGTATATGGGAAATGGTATACAAATTATATCACACATAAAGGGGAGAAAGAATCTTGACCCTTTTAGTTTTTTGGACAAGACTATTGGTTCACCTTCACTATCGGTCAATTCGATTGGATCTTCAGTGATACTAGTGCCTTGATTAAACCTGCATGTCAAATTTGAATATTGCATATGAATGGTCCATCAGTGATGGGCAGGAATATCATGGCAAAGATGACGAGAGACTGGTATTATAATTCTCATCTTCATCCGAATGCCTGTTAAAAATGCAGACACAGCATCCTTTTTAGTCAACCTAGTATTATTTCCATCGGACACAAACAAAATTCCCTCAAAATGCACCTGAGAGAAATCAATGTTGGCTATTTTCATTGGAAGATTAGCTCTTATTTTATGTATTCCACATACACACAGGTTTTTTTACGCGGGGGATACGTATCTCGTAAAAAAACCGCGTTAATTGGAAAATCCGCGTAAAAAACCTGGGTGTACGCTGCATATTCAAATTGCATCGGAGATAGACAATCATCGCCCACATTGCAAAAATCGATTCGTCGAGCTTGCAGCAATAGATCAACCTGGAACCAGTGAAAGAGTACAAGAATTCGCGTAAACTGAATGAACGATCGGAAAAAGTCACAAACGGGCCCAAAACACCCATAAATTCACACAAGATCTCCACCGACAAACAAATCAAAAAAGTCAGTTTGCTTCTAATTTTGGATTTTGTTTTAGAAATCATCGAAATAATTCTTTAGGACAACTATATCAAAATTATCAAAAGTAAAAAAATGTTTGAATGGGCCGATGCCGCCGAAGCCATGATGTGGGCTGACCTGGTACATCTTTTATTATTTCCTACATGATCAGTGTTCAAATTTTTACCCCCATATATTCCTGTTAGACGCAGTCCTTTGTCAAAAATCAAATCGGGAATAAAACGCACAAATGTACTCACTAACAAAGGTTCACGTCAAGTTTGAACACTTTTCTCATAAATGAATGACAACAACTTGCTTGATTGGAATTGTCAGTTTGGAATTTTCTTGATGAGAATGCGTAAAAAGAATAAGAAGAAAACAAACTATCTGTCATTCAGCTGGCTCCTCTCTCGCAGGTTGATATGAGTGTATTTTCTGCTAAATTCATACATCGATTTTTCCTCCTCAGCAAGATTCATAGAAAACCAGAAACCGATATCAATTAGCAACCTGAGAAATGTGTATATGACGAGGGCCTATACAACCAAACCTATAGCTTGGTACTGGGAAGAGCGTCTTGCCATCAATCCTACAAATCAACTTTGTCCGTGTATCGTATGCACGATTGAAACAAGAGGCTAATTTCCCATGGACTTGAGATTGTTTACGTATTATTGCGAAAGAGAAACAGTATACCGAATAATCCTGAAACAATATCACAAACAGTGTTTCATCGAAAAAGACCCTCAAATTGGATGTGATTCTGAGCATTGTATTTTGATGTGTATGTTTATGTTGACGTAAACAATTTTGAAAAGAAAACATATGTCATCGGTGAACCCTCATCACATAAACGGATCCTTTTTCCCAAAGAAATTCCCCAGATTTAGCTGCCCTTTCCCTTTCCGAGCCGCCCATCAATAATATTATTTAGTGAAACCCTTCGCCATTCAATAAAAACACTGCGTCACAGCAGCTTAGACAAAAATACCGAACAGTTGAGCAACTCGATAGGGGAAGGGAAAGCTGCTGATTAATGGAGAATGTTTTTGGAAATTGAGCATATAATCACGCTCATCACATTTTTCGCACAAACTGTTCGACGTTAAACGTTGTTTTTTTTCTTTCCTTCACAGATGGCAACTGGGCGCTGCCATCGGCGCTTGCTAGCAATCTGCACATTCCATATCGGATCGTGCTGGGCGATGATGACGGCGATTCACTGATGCTGCACGAAAGGGACGTCAGTGGAAGAGGTAAGTCATGGGACCGGTTCATAAAGAATCGATTGGTTATTTGAACGTAAACATATTGATTGTTTGGATAATTTCCAACTTATATCTACCGATAAAGGGCCTCACTAGGTAATGAAGTAAAAATTGCCCCAAACCAAATAACCAGCTCTAAAGAAAATATTATATAGGGTACACAATTAGAAGTTTTGACTATTTTTTGAGCCCCTATGTGGTTCACCATAGGATCTATGGTGAATGATCAATAGCTACGAGATAGAAATTTAAAAAAATACTGAAAATGCATCTTACTATGGTGAATTGAGAAATATTACAAAAAAAAATATTTTCAACAAGAATTTAAGTACTAAATTTTTTTTTTCAAAATTTAATTTTTTTCGCGGGTATTTACAAGTTTACTACTCCTCTAGTTCTTTTTTCAATGTATACTTACGCTTCTTCTAAATATATGTGATTTTTTTAGAATTTTTTTTTTTTTTATTAATCCGATTATTTTTACAGGCTCAGTTACATAAGTTTAATGGAGCCAAACTCTTCTTTTTTAGAATTTTAACGCGGTATAAAAATATATATACTACATAATCGCCGTATCGCTCGAGGCATTTTTCATAGCTTGGCACGAGTTTTTCTATTCCGAGCGCAAAGTGCGTAGCGTCCAACTTTTTGAAATACGATGTACCTGCGTCACGAATTTCTTCAGTGTTATCGAATCGTTGACTGCCGAACGCCTGTTTCATCACCGTACTATTATGAAGTTTCGGACCGCGATTAAGAACAAAACTGCGTTACGGCGATTATGTAGAAAAATAGAAAATAAAACGTAGATTACGAAAATCACCTCGTTTTTTGTCCTAACTATTTTTTTCCGCGATTTCTGAGGCACTGAAACTTATTTTTTGAACGACCCTCATATTTGCTTCGAACAATAGAAAACGATCTCACTGCAGTACGCATCAATTTAATTCGGGGTTTGAAAAATTGGTTTGAATCATTTCTGGCCTCAAAAGATGAACAGGTTTCATTCGAGAAATTCATAAATTACCAGAATGATGATGTGATGGAAAGCGACGATCAATGCTGTGTGATATATTCTTATTCACTATGTTTTTATTTTAAAAAAAATATAAATGAGACAATGGTTCTGTGCTACTAAAATTGAATCGATCTATTGACTTCAGTACACGGTGGACCGTTATCTGAGAAAAAGTATGATGATACGAAACCGACTCCCAAAAAGCAAGTCCGAAACCGATTAACGTTTTTGAAATTGTTGTTATTATTGTAAAAAAATTGTAATTGTAAGTAATGTAAAATGAGTAAAAAATAATTGAACATGTATTTTTAGACATGGAATGTATAATCAAATGAAAAACCGCAAGAACCAAAAGATGGTAAACTTTACATTAAGGAAAAAGGAAATATGTCACCAAACAACAAATTTGACAGTGTTGTGAAACCTAACTTTTAACACTACTGAAAATTCCCAGGATCCATGCGATCCATCTCATTTTATCTCTGTATATTCTCACTCATTACACTACACCGACTCTCTAAGGGGGCCATACAAATGAAGCACAAATGTTCTTCATTAATCGAGAATTAATCAAGCATATGAAACCAAATTTGACATGGTGAGGTTTTAGGGTGCAATACATGTTTTACGGTGCTTAGACACTCCACCCCCATCTCTAAGGGGGAGCTGCCATACAAATGAAACGAAACATGGCATGTGGAGGTTTTAGATTACAATAAATGGTTCTGTGGGGGTTAGATACTCCTCCCCCTCTCTTAGAGAGGCTGCCATACAAATAAAACACAAGTATCTGCATTACTCAGGAATTAATCAAGCAAACGAAACGAAATTTGGCATGTGGAGGTTTTAGAGTGCAATAAATGATTCTATGGTGGTTAAATACTCCTCCCCCTCTCTTAGGGGGGACTACCATAGAAATGAAACCCAAATTTCTGCATAACTCAAGAACTAATCAAGCAAATGGAACCAAATTTGGCATATGGAGGTTCTATGGAGCAACTGTTTTTACGGTGGTTTGACACTCCTTTCTCCTCTCTAAAGAGGGGGAGCGGGGAGAGTGCTGAACAACTCGAGAACTAAACAAACAAATGGAATCAAACTTAGCATATAGAGGTTTTAGGGATCGATAAACGTTTCTATGGTAGTTCGACACTCCTCCCCCTTCTCTAAAGGGGGGCTTCCATAAAATGAAAAACAAATTTCTGCATAACTCGAGAACTAATCAAGCAAAATGAGCCAAATTTGAGATGTGAGGGTTTTTGGATACGAGAAATATTTCTATGATGGTATGACACCCCTTCCTTCTCTGGAATGGAGAGGGGGTTCCATAGAAATAATGCACATATTCCAACCAAACATGACAATTGAAATTTTTCGGAAAACTCTGAAGGCGACAGCACTTTAGTATCGTTTGCATTCTGTTGGGGTTTTGTGTAGGTAACAATAACTCACACACGCTATCATGTTTTATGTTTTTATAAGTAGGGGAGATGGGAAAAACGGAAATATTAAGAAGAACTTTAATTATATCTTTTGAAATTCATGTTTTTCAAACCTCACTGTTGTTTCTTGCATTTCAATATACTGCTTTTCGAATTAATCGGACGAATGTTTTCAATGTTTTTCCTAAAATTAAAACAGACCGAAAAGTAGAACATTTTTTCGATGATTACTCACACGGACATATAGTGGAGGGAATATGGACAGGTATGTAATATTTACATATGTATATCTTCGCAAATTCATGAAAATAGGGGAACAGGGTTGAGAACTTATGAAAACTAACGATAAGATTAGTAAAAGTAAAAATTTCTAATTTCCCGATAATGTAAAGAATGGGTGGTGACAAGCCAAGTAATCCGAGTTAGCGCTGCCGGAGCCAAGCGCATATTTTTTACGAACCGTGCGGACGTCAACGTGTTAACATACGAAAATTCTATGTTACGAAAATTCATAAAAATGTTATGTTCCACAAAGTTTTCCAAAAATAGTTTTACCATTTTTGACTTATTTTTTGAATTTTCTACATGACTTCTATTTTATATGAAAAATTTTAAAAAAATAAAAAATATGTATTTTAGATATTGCAAATTAAAGTGTTTTTTTTTTGTAAATAAAAAAAATACTATTTTTTTTCTCAGTGTATATTTTTTCACGTCCAAACATCAATACTCTATAACTCTTTCTAGACACTATTATATTTTTATTAAATTATCAAAGATTTCTCTTACTAAAATCGATACGCCCTTTTCAAAAGTTACACTTAAGTCGAAAAATTCCCAATTGCTGTGGAAAAGTCATAATTCCTCCAAGCCAAACGGAATACAAACTTTCATTCGAATCAAACATACTCATGTTTTGTCATTTGTCGATTCCATTTGGAATTGCTCCATTAGAAATCATACCATGCACAACATATTCCATTTGATGGAAGGATAGGAATGATTTAAGGAACGAAAAATTTGAATGGTTGATCTTTTCCCACTGCCAGCGGCGAACAATCTATAAAAATATCACTATTTCACTAAAGCTACTAACAATCCTCCATAATGTGCGTACGACTTCCGAAATTTCTTCAACCTTTTTCATCAGGATTTATAACCCTAATGGCGGGTTTACATTAGGGAGATCTATAGCTATAGATGGATTTATTCACGCGAAAATAGATGTAAACCGGTGAGAATATATATGATACACTTCTTCGAGGTATGTATAACCACTATGATTAGAATAAATTCAGGCATATGTAAACGCTGGTGAATTTCTCACTGGTGAGAAATCACTAAAGTTGGATGCAGTTCTACTTCAGGTGAATAAATTCACCGAAAATATGAATATATCCATTATATAAGTTCGCACTAGTGTATACGGCTGATGCGATTTCTATGAATCTCATAATATTTCTTCACATGAATATATTCCTAGTCTAAACCCACCGTAAGAACGGTGCGCACTAGATCGTTGCTTACATATAAAAAACCACGCGCTCGGTATATCGTATCCATTTGAGCTCATGCTCGAAGGAGAATCTTAGAGGACAGCATGCGAAACAGTCATATCGATTAAAACACATCAAAATTTTATTAGTGCGGCATTCTACATCATTTCTCAAACTTGGGGTATAATTTCTACAGGTGAATTCTGAATCAAACAATTCATCGTGAATGATGCAAAAGAGTTATCATGATTGGTCCAATAAAAATCAATATTGAAAGAAGCATTAGGGTTGAAATACCGTGTAATCGAGAGAAATTCCGGAGATTATAAAAAATGCCGATGCTTATGAAAATGTTATTTCACATTTTACTATTTTTTTCCTTCCTATACTGAGCACCACGTGACCACAACATAATGGACGTGAAATAGACCTTCTTCCCATGGGTGGATCACAAATTGGTATATAACTAGACTTTTCCTTTACTCACTGACACATATGTACATAAACACAAATGATTTTATGTGCTCTGAGTGGGTAGCACTGTTTATGGCTGTCATCATTTGGTCTAAATCGGATGCGATACGTGGTTTTCGGACGAAGGTCTCGAGCAGTAAACGAACGTAAAATTTTGCGAGACCACAAGGAAGCTGCACAGTGTCAATTATGGGCTTGACCCATTCCTGGCCGTTGTCCCTGTGGTTCGGATGGTCACGACCGGCAGCACGATGTTGGTCACGGATGCTCGTTATGCATGTCGGTCTACGTGAATTCTAAAGCAAATCGTTGAATAATAGAATAGTGGCATCCGATCGAAAGTAATAGTTATATAAAGCAGATTCAAGACAATTTATGTAAGCTGTATCATAACCATTCAAATGCCATTGACAATTGGCTGAAGTGATTCATTGGGCATTCCTGCCGATACGGTTCATAGTAGCTGGTGTTCTAATGCGATTCCACTTTGACTCGCGGAAGGTATGCTGCTATTTGCTTGCTACTCGTAATTCAATTATCCCTCGGACTGGCCGGGGGTGAATTGGCACTATAGTTACCGCGCTTGACACCGTGCGGTGTGAATTAATAATGACCTCGCCGACGCCCGACGGTTGGTCAGGCACCCTGGTATGATCATCAGCGCACGAAACCAGAAAACAATGTAGTGAAATTGCTATATAATTATTTGGATCCAATCCCGGCAGTAACGATGTGTTGAGGATGGGAATTGGGTAAACATTTTCTCGTTATGCTTCCGCCCACTCATTTTCCCGATCGTATCATTTAACAACCGTATGAATTTACGTGCTGTCGGTTCGGTGCGCTTAATGATTTTTCGTATAAATTGAATATTTACATTTTCAAAGTGACATGCTTCATAATAACCAGCTAGGCGGTCACGAATTACAAATTTAATAGAGCGTGAAATAGGTTTTCCGACGAAGGAAAACATTCGTCGATGTTTCACGCTTCAGAGTGTCTCTCACTCTAGTTCACCCATTCTAGCGGTCCCGTCTATTTATGGAAATCATTCCAGAATTATTATTTCGAATTCTTGGCATCCGTCATGCCGGGATCGTTAACAATATTTTAATGGAGTGTGAAATGATGGTCTTTAAGTGTGGGAAGACAATCAAAGCTTCATATTTCGGAGTGCTTCTTTCAATCGCCAGTTAATGTTGTGTTGAATTGTTCGAGGACAAGAGACGCCGAGTGTCGAACAGCTTATTAGATTATTTTGACGAGTGAATCTCTATAACATGAATCATGAATGTCATGTGTCATCGCTCGATAATAGTTGTTAGTACAACCTGAAAATCATTCAAAAATATTTGGAAGCAACAAACTGAACTCAAAACCGCAGAGAGGAATAGAAAAACAATCGGCTTGTGACTTGGCTGCTGAATATTAAATAAAAACGACATGTCCGCATTACTGGGAATTGCTTCGCTTCCATTTCTATTCGATAGTTTGGATAGCGAAGTCATATCAACATTGACGATTCGCCGAAGCGATTCCAATTTGCAACTATTTTCCGGGTATTTTTTGATTGAAATTGTGATCCATGGAATAGATCAGCTTGATCATGCATTCCGATTGCTGGTTAAAATTATCGGAATGATGTCCTATATACGGAGAGTAACGCGATTTTTGGGAACATTGATTGTGTGGAATTATGATTAATGCCTTGCATGACAAATGCTTCAGATTTCAAGAATGCGTTTTTGGGTCTATGACCTGAAAAACTTGCTTCAATAGAATAAAAATCGTTTTGAAAACAGACTATTGCAATCAAAAAAATCTGTCTATAAACGGATGCCAGCTTGGAAATCCACTTAGTTATGATTGTGCAGTTGTTGGAGCATGTTATCGCTGTCAGCCAATGCACTGTGCTCTCTCTGACCAATCCCGTTTTTATTTCCTAAAGTGCTGAACGAAGCCTCTGAAAAAAAAAGTTTCGATAATAATATGTTGAGATTCTGGTGGACCGCTGGATTGCGACAGAATTCAATATGAAATTATTAGCTATAGAAAGGGGACCGCTGAAGAGGATCTGAAAGCGTGAGGTCCAAGAAAAGCGCGAAAAATCGTTACACTGATGCGGATAAACGACCGGTGAACTGTGGGGGATCCAAAACGAGTAAAAAAGGCCTGTGCTTGTTCAAGCAATTCAAAACTAGTTCTATATTTCGCATACAATACAGATGGGTTTACATAGGAATGCACAACAAAAGGCAATAGACAGAAGACCCAAATTGCGTAAGGGACAGATAGAGTAAATGAAAAATTCGCGAATCATTCCTTTGTTGGGGGACACAGTCCGTTTCTTCAGCTGCTGCTTCGAATAAGGTAGCGTCGCCCATTCTGGTACGAACAGGATCATTCTGGTTAAGTTAATGTTAAGTGATTAAGTTAATGTTAAATGGTTAACCCAACGTTAAGGAATGTTTCGAGTAAATTTTGCGAGTGCTCTTATGCTAATGAAAATGGTTGAAAGTCACATCGATCGCCATTTTTTAATGTTTTTCTGTCAACAATATCTAATACAAAGTATCAGAAGCTTCATGCAGACACAATTTTTGGTGTTAAAGATTGCGAATTACGATCTGCGGACACCATTGATTTTTTTTTTTTGTTATAAACAAAAAAAACAAAAAAAAATGTTGAGAGTGCCTCGAAAAGTTTGAATACGATAATTACGTGGAAAACTACGAAGACACGGAAAAAAGGTGACAAAGACGTTAAAGCTAGAGATTTTTCAAAATAGAAAAATCGCCTAAATATAATATAAAATATATGAAATCGAGATTTTCAAGAAAAATGTTTAATGCCAAATTTCTTAAAATTGCATAAAACGTTGAGATTTACTGTTATCTCGAATATTGTTTTTTGTTAAAAAATGACTATCTTTTTGTGTAGCTTTCAATGTTCATTAATTTTCATAAAATATTTTAAAACAATAAACGTGTATTTTGAAATGAAAAAAATCGTTTTTTCGTTTATATACATAGTATATGATTTTGTAGGTTAAAAATGGTCAAACAAATCGCCACATATTCCTATGAAATCACCATGTGTTAGAATGTGTCTCTGGCAGCTTTAGATAAATGATTATGAAATAATATTTTTAATAATTTAAATTCTGCATAACAATATCATTAGGATATATAAAAGCGATACACCGATATCGAAATGCATCGTAATCCGGACACTTAAGCGGTTACGATGATAACTTCAACTGCTAAAAAGATTGAAATATCATAGCATGAAAAATTACCATCTCTATAGAATGAGAAGGCTTTCATGTAAGTTATGAATCACAGAATTTCACATAATCATGTTATATTTGTTCAAAATGTGTAATTTTCTTAATTGTTCGTGATTTAAATTTTTTTTAATTCATAATTCGAATTCCGGACTTCTTCTGTAGAAACATTAAACCACAGTTTGATCTATTGTGGTGAATAATAAATTACGGACACATTTGCTTTTGATTCCGGACACTCTTATGCAACTTCTTCAATAAAAAGTCACAGGAGGGTTGTGTCCGAGACACGACCGCATAGTTGACGTATGATTCCGTTAGGCTTTCTGTTGATTTTGGATATGTTTGAAGAATTACATCGTTAAACTCTTTGATAATGATTTGGTGGCCCTGAAAAGGGCCGGTTTGTTTGGTTGTTGGATATTGTTTGTTCACTCCACCAGTGTTTACCGAGTGATGATGACAGAAGGATGGTAAACAATCGTTGGTTGGTGTGTATCAGATAAAAGTTACCGAAGTGGAACGAGATATGATGATAACCGTTCTCTGTGATCCTAGACGAGATGCCTCCTGTGTTATGTATGGATGAAATAAATAAAAAAAAACTCATCAATGTAATATAAAATAATTACCAATACCGAACACAATTATTGACTTTTCTCATCAGTATAAAAATGTTTTTTTTTAAATAGAGAAAACATATTTGAAATGGAAAAGGTAATTTTCTTTTATGCTTTTTACTTTCTGAGTATTTATTCAACACAATGCGAATTTTAATTGGACTAACAACACTATGTAGAGCATATGGGAAATCACTTTTTCTAATATTTCTTCACTTTTCCAATTTTATCGCCCTATAAACTTTCTTTGGGTGAAAATGAACACAACAAAACAGACAGCTTGAACCAAACGACCCGTTCACGAGCACACCTTGATTTTTATTTTAGCATACATTAAATCGTATAACTATCGTATATAGAGCATCGAATATCTGATATTTTGGGTGGTATATGATGCGCCCAAATAGCATATACAGTAAGTTACCTCTAATCCTCGACATACCGAGGCACTACTCAGTGTCGCATTAGAGGTGATTGGCCTGTAATTGGACATTCACAATGATAGTGGTACTATGTCGACGTCTTGTGGCGACTTCTAATCTGGGGCCATACTTCGGGTACCAAACTCGATGTTCACAAAATATCCAATTAGAGATGGAAAAGTCCTATTAAAGGGTGTGTCACATCAAATTGCATCACGGAAAAAACGCTGTAGAAATTTAATTTTTAGGAATTATATCTTCAGCTTTCGCTTATAATCAGATAAGAGTGTATAGATCACGTTGGCCATGCTTCACTGTCAATTTTTCGTAAATTTGGAAAAATGCCGTCGAACGAAAAAGAGCGTCGTGAATTAATCCTGTGCACACATTTCGAGAATCCCATCGGGACATCGGTAAGATGCTGGGAATCGTCCAATCCACGGTCAGCAGAGTACTAAAACGATACTTCGAGAACCTAACCATCGACCGGAAGGTGAAGAACGGCAAAAATGGATGCTCCGTCAGTGAAAAAGATCACAAGCGCGTAGTTAAGCAGTTTAGACGTGATCCGAGAAGTTCGGTCCGAGATGTCGCCAATAAGCTGAATTTGTCAAGTTCATTCGTCCAGCGGACCAAGCAGCGGGAGGACCTGCGTACATACAAGGTTCAGAAGGCTCCTAACCGCGACGAAAGGCAAAACATGGTGGGGAAGACGCGAGCCCGGAAGCTGTACACCGAAATGCTGACGGAGCCGCATTGCCTGGTAATGGACGACGAATCCTACGTCAAAGCGGACTTTCGTCAGCTGCCGGGCCTGTTGTTCTTCTCCGCAGAGGACAAATTCAGCGTTCCGGAAGAGATTCGCAAGCAGAAACTATCCAAGTTTGCCAAAAAGTACATGGTGTGGCAAGCGATCTGCTCTTGCGGAAAACGGAGCGCCCCCTTCGTGATGACCGGCACGGTAAACGGGCAGGTTTACCTTAAGGAGTGCCTACAGAAGCGCTTACTACCACTATTGAAGCAGCACGAGGGCCCGACCATTTTCTGGCCGGATCTCGCTTCGTGCCACTATTCAAAGGACGTGTTGGAGTGGTACGAAGCCAACGGGGTCCCCTTCGTGCCAAAGGAAATGAACCCGCCCAACGCGCCGGAGCTTCGCCCAATAGAGAAATATTGGGCGATTATGAAGCAGGCCCTCCGGAAGAACCCAAAAGTTGTCAAATCGGAGGCGGACTTCAAGAGAAAATGGATTTCTGTTCAAAAAAAACTACAACCTGACGTTGTACAGAACCTTATGGACGGGGTAAAGAGGAAGGTGCGAGCATACGGGCTTGGGCTCGAAGTATGAATAAAATGAAAATGCCAAAAGTTGTTTAATAGTTTTTATTTTACTGTCTAAAATTTTCAAAAGGATCGGTCTACTGGGCGAATTTCTACAGCGTTTTTTCCGTGATGCAATTTGATGTGACACACCCTTTATTTTAAGAACTCGTTAAATTTGTCGAAAGACACCACCCACCGTTTGCTAACACAGTTCACGGCAATATGCTCCATGATGATCTCGTGCGCCTGTGACCATTGCTTACCTTCATGCATCAACTTGTATCACCGAATTTGTTCCACAGCACAGTTCGTTGCCAAAGAAGCGAAAGAAAAATTTCGACATCCATATCACTTGTAAATTCTGAATTGATTTCAAAATCAACAAACAAACGTCAATAGCACACACACATATTAATTCAAGGGGATAAAAATTGCCTGAATTGTACTAATACCACAGCAGTGGAACTCCATACAATTCACTAACTAAAAAGTGTCCACATTTTCATCGCTTGTTTACGTGAAGAATATAATTTTTTCAGGCACACTTGATTTGAGTGTGTATGGATTTCTAGCTGTCTTGACGCAAGGTCTTTAATGAAGAATGATAAGATGGGAAGGTTGATATAACCATGTTTATAATTGAATAAGTTTATTCAAATCAGATTTAACGAAATTTGATAGAGCAATTAAAAAAGGAATGTTTTTTTCAATATTTTTCTGAGATGGTTATTAAAATTATTTATTATTTACCCACCTCGCACCCCCCCATTATTTGTTAATTTTTCCTGCTTTTCGTGCTTTGACCTATCATTTTGACAATATGTTTTTGAGGTTTAAAATTGCGACAAGATATAAATCTGGGGTGAAAGAGCGAATTGTGGAAAATTAAGTGGCATATTTTTTAAACTTTATTAAAGTTTTTCTGTAGTATTTAATTTCTGAGTTTGTTTAAATGACCGACTGAAGTTGATCCAATAAGATTTTATTTGATATGTCGATTTTTGAAATCGACTCAATGGTTGAAAAGTTATGACGTTTTGGAAGAAATCTTACTTACTTAATCATCAATAGGCCCCAGTGGCATGTGCTGTACACAAAAGTCGTCTCCATTCACATGAATTTTATATTTTTTTCCAATTCTCAACTTTCAAACTTTTTTTAAGGACATATCATATTTTTCTATTAATCCGCAAACATGCCTAGTAGTTACATAAAAAAAACAAGCTCATAAACGACAAAAAGAGTCTTCGATTGTATATTTTTTATATATATTTTACAGTTTTACAGTACAAATTCACTTATTGGCGCTTTTTTAGTTGGAGTGCTTTTAAATTGGCGGTTCTTTGCTAGTCTTAGAGTGTTAAACTCAAAAAATGAAGGCACAGTATAAAAGTTTCTAGTTTTGCAGTTTGTTTGACAAATATTTTAGAAACATATTAGGCTGTCAAAAAAGTCCTGCGGTATTTCCGCGAGGTGTCGTTGTAAGCGCGTAGTTCTAGTTGTATTCATTGTATCGAGTCATACTATAGCTTGTTGGAAAGGTATTTTTGCGCGCTATAATATAGTCCTTGACAGTGTTTTGTTGGTTAAGTCGTTCGTGAGTTATAGTGTCGCAAATATGGAGCAAAATAAAGAGAAAATCCGACATATTTTACAGTACTACTATGACAAAGGCAAAAATGCATCTCAAGCTGCCAATAAAATTTGTGCAGTTTATGGATCCGATACAGTTTCCATTTCCACCGCACAACGATGGTTTCAACGTTTTCGTTCTGGTGTAGAGGTCGTCGAAGATGCGCCACGCTCCGGAAGGCCTGTCGTCGAAAATTGCGACAAAATAGCTGAATTAGCCGAGAAAGACCGGCATAGTAGCAGCCGTAGCATCGGCCAAGAGCTGGGGATAAGTCATCAAACCGTTATTAACCATTTGAAGAAGCTTGGATTCACAAAGAAGCTCGATGTATGGGTGCTACACACGTTGACGCGAAAAAACATCTTTGACCGTATCGACGCATGTGAATCGCTGCTGAATCGCAACAAAATCGACCCGTTTCTGAAGCGAATGGTGACTGGCGATGAAAAGTGGGTCACTTACGACAACGTGAAGCGCAAACGGTCGTGGTCGAAGCCCGCTGAAGCGGCTCAGACGGTGGCCAAGCCCTCATTAACGGCCAGGAAGGTTCTGCTGTGTGTTTGGTGGGATTGTCAAGGAATAATCTATTATGAGCTGCTTCCCTATGGCCAAACGCTCAATTCGGACCTGTACTGCCAACAACTGGACCGCTTGAAGGTAGCACTCATGAAGAAGAGGCCATCTTTGATAAACAGAGGCCGCATTGTCTTCCATCAGGACAACGCTAGGCCACACACTTCTTTGGTGACGCGCCAGAAGCTCCGGGAGCTCGGATGGGAGCTTCTTTTGCATCCGCCGTATAGTCCGGACCTTGCACCAAGTGACTACCACCTGTTTTTGTCCATGGCGAACGAGCTAGGTAGTCAGAAGTTAGCCACAAAAGAGGCCTGTGAAAATTGGCTATCCGAGTTTTTTTGCCAATAAGAAAGCGAGCTTCTATAACAGGGGTATTATGAAGTTTGCATCTCGTTGGGAACAAGTCATCGAACAAAACGGCGCATATTTGACTTAAAACAGATGATTGTAACTAATTTTATGAACAAATGAAAATTCAAAAAAAAATACTTTTACTTAAAAATACTTTTTTGACAGCCTAATATATACAAATATAAAGTGAATTATATCACATCCACTATTCAAGAAAGTTGATGATACTTTTATTTTCTAGCATCAATCCAAATGCAGTAATCCTAATTATTATTATGGCCGCACTAAAAGACATGAAAAACAACAAGAAAAACGCCAACTTTGAAATTTTTTAACTATTGCAGTATTACTTCAGCCATTCCATGCCAAACTGATATAGTGGTTTTCGTATTTTCGTGAAAATTGGTAGCTTGTTTTCGTTATGGTAAAACATTGAACCTGCATTTTTTTTTGGGTGATTCGATTTTTTTCACTTTGCCCAAAAATGACTTTTATCAAAAAGTCATAACATTCGAACCACTAAGCCGATTCAGATGATCGACACATCAAATTGAAGTTAATTAGCTAGTTCGTAATTATTAATTGTATCCATTTTTTATAGTTCACATGGTTTCGGCACCAACGGCGCTATAAGTTTCTATATATTTTTTTGAAAACTGAGGATTTTTTACACATTTACTTTTTTTACTCAGAATCAGATGTGTTCTTTTTTTCTTTTTTGAGTTATAATTTTAACCGAGATGATCGATTTATCAAATTAAAGCCAATGAGCTAGAATTTTTAGGAAACATAATGCACTTGCGAAAAAAATTAATTATGTTTTCGTGATTAATAATTGTATTTGTTTTTTTATAGTTTACATGGTTTCGGGACCAAGGGCGCTATATTTTTAATATTTTTTTCGTGAAACCTTCACTTAACACAGTAAAAAATCAGAGGTGTGTTCTTTTTCGTTTTTAAGTTATGATTTTTCAAAGTTAACATGTTTTTAAGCTTCGTTCGATCATCCTATGCGATAAGACTATTTATATGCGTATAGAATTCCCCTTT
Organism: Toxorhynchites rutilus septentrionalis; assembly: GCF_029784135.1. NCBI lineage: Eukaryota > Metazoa > Arthropoda > Insecta > Diptera > Culicidae > Toxorhynchites > Toxorhynchites rutilus. The sequence goes on from NC_073746.1 coordinate 231,145,001, forward strand.
TTGCAAGTGTGAAATTATTGACTTCATTTAACTATGTCGATTATCTGAATCGGTTCAGTAGATCAGTTTTATGAGACATGAATTTTTGAAAAACGAAATTTTTGGAAAAAAGGAGAAAAATGATTTAGTTCGGTTAAATTTGAAAAACCATAATTTAAAAACGAAGAAGAACACATTTTGGATGTTCTATAAGAAATCCTCAGCTTTCGAGAAAAAATATCAAAAAATATTGCGCCCTTGGACAATGAAAACTATAAAAAACAAATACGATCAATAATTAAGGAAACAAAATTATTTTTTCTTGCAAATATAGTATTTTTTTTAAAAAGACTAGCTAACTGGCCAATTTGATATGTTGATCATCTGAATCGGTTTAGTAGTTCAAAAGATATGAGTTTTTGAAGAAAGTTATTTTTGAAAAAAGGGGAAAAACTAGATTTTTCGAACCACCCTAAAATGGAATGGGATCTTACATTTTGCGATAAGGAACAAAACTACTAATTTACACGAAAATCTGAGAATGGAATATATATAACACTAAAAAAATATAGTTCGGTGTTAATTTCCCCGGCAACAAAAAAGCTGATTATTAGAAACTAATTGATGTTAACTTTACATTACCTAGTCGTATAATTATTGTATCATTCAATTTATTTCGATGAGAATGCTTTAAAATATTTCAACTGATGCTCTTGCCACATTTTAATTTTTTTTATTCAATGTCCAGTTTCTATGGCGAATCTTCATTCGTTAATTACACATTTGGTGGAATACATATATATATATATATATATATATATATATATATATATATATATATATATATATATATATATATATATATATATATATATATATATATATATATATATATATATATATATATATATATATATATATATAATTCAATTTTCAGTTCGTAGCGACCTATTATCATATGCACTCTTCTCTTTTTTCGCCTGCTTTGTCATGGCTCGGATGGTTGTCTATCCCATTCGACGTGTTTATCATGATGATGCTAACATTAATTACATTATATACGCCACAAATCGTTGCCACTTTTTTCTCTCATGTTCCAATTCTCTTCTCTGCTAATACTAACAGACATGACAAACAACTGTCAATTCACGTTGATGGCATGGAGTTTCGTGTTCAGCTTTTGGAAAATGATAGTGATTATGGATTTTCAGGTGCAGTAAACACATGTTTTAAAAATAAAAGTATGAATGAAAATTAACTTCTTCTTATGAAGTATGTTCTTTATGTAATAGAGTAACACCTTCTTTTGCAAGTGGGTAAAACGCCCTGAACAAGAATTGTGTTTGATACTGATTTCATATTACCATGATGGGTTTAGTGAACATGTCAAGAAAATTATACAAAAATGGCTAATTAAGAATCAGTACTACGGGTTTTAAGTAATCAAATAACATAAAGTAGAAATTTTCATTAAAAATTTAAACAACTTAAAACTGTCTTAAGATCTGCTAAGCTTATAGAGAATGATTTGCTTTCCCAAACCGAAGTCTCCACCAGACGTCGACACAGTGCTACTGTTATCGCGTATCATTCTTGTCCGGTCGCCGGACATTTTAGTTGCAGTAGACGGCTGCATCACGGCGCCGTAAAGAGGTTGGTACGGTCGAAATTTGCCATTTGGGAAATTTGCCGGTCTGGCTGAAACCGGATAATGTGCGATTCACATAGAACGTTATGGAGAAGAACGTCTACGTTCAGTCAACGTCTCCACCAATTCACACATGCAGTGTGTGAATTGCCCGTCACGTCAAATGTCAAACGAATGATTTATTTAATGTTATTTATGGTATCGCCACCTACAACAATTTTAAATTGCAATGCACTCTTTCGAACCAACATACCTAGAATCTGTCCTAAATTTTGAAAAATTCAATGAAAATCATTGAATTTAAATGCTTGAACCCCGTAGTCCGAACCTTATTCAACAATAATAATATATATATACTATTTCTCTCAGCTAGTCGCGAATGATTTTCACTCCGAAATTTGGAACTAAGAGAAATGTTGGCATAAAAAGTACAGTAAGTTACTTATAATGCGACATACCGAGGCACCACTTAGTGTCGCATTGGAGGCGATTTTGATCAGTAATTGGACATTCGCGACTGGTGGCGACTTTCAATGTGGGGCCATAATTTGGGCCCCGAACTCAATGTTTACAGAATGTCCAATTAGAGGTAAAAATGTCCAATTAAATGTGTTGCATCACAGGTCTGTCCAATTAGCTGAATGTCGAATCAGATGTAAATTACTGTACAACCAAAATCAAAACAAAAGCCGAGACACAAATCCCAGACAAAAACCCAAGGAACCGTTCCTCTCCGTCGATTATTCTTTTCTACAAATCCTACCGGTCGTTCTCGTTGAACGTATACTGACGGGTCGTACGTTGCCGGTGTATGTGAATGTTTTCATATTAATTGCATGGTAGAATAACTGACGTAACGTGACGTGACGGGACGTGAACGTGACGTGGATGTTGTATGTGAATCGCACTTAATGTGTAATCGGCCTAAATTGATACAATAATAACTGTCTGTCAGCAGTTACTAACAATTGATCAAATAACTGGACGCATTGCAAAATGTACCCAACAGGGAAATAAAAATATCAGTCACATTAATTCAACATGCAAAAAAGTGTTATTAGTTTTGGTATTATATTGAATGTGATGAAAAAGTGTCCGGATTCAAAAGCAATCACTATCACTATGTTATTTATGTTATTACTGTACCTCAATACTCCGAAAACCGCGACGATAACAAGATACTCTGAAAATGCTAAATCCTGGATGGTTGCCGTATCGGTAATCTTAGCCGTCGCAATCTTCAGTTATTCAGTTGCTTTCTCGGTTTCATCGTCTGCTGTAAGAGATTTCGGAAACAATAAGCAGGGAAAGGAACCACCGTATCATCGTTTCTCGCAAAGGAAAACACATCCATCTCAAATGAAAACAGCAGTCGTAAGTCTCTATCGCTAACAACATCATTACTGGGATGCAGATTCAAAAGTTTTCTCTCTGATAAGAAAACTTTCTGTTCACTAAATTTTTGATTAAGGCATAAACAAAAAAGCATCATTCCGCACAAATTAATGTTATGAATAACTTTGTGTGGAAGGAATCTTTCGCAATGCCAAGCAATTTTTAATGATGACACAAAAGATAAATATGATGTAGGATGACGAAACCCCTTTTCCTGAGATGCAATCTCTTCTGCAACCTGGTGGAGCCACGTGTAAGGTAGTAACTGGTAATCTCACCAATATTGGCGAGATAAACTTTATCGCCAAGGTGTACTTTGAACAGCGATTCGAGGGGAGTTGCTGCTCGCTGCCAGCTAAAGCCAACTTCGACTCTCACGGTAAACTCTGAAAGTGTAAACCGGAAGGATAATGTTTTCAATCTAATTAAATCCTTCAACACCAGTATTGTTCTTTTGGCTTGTTACGGGCTAGATGATACCGATTGGAACAGCTGTTGCTGATGTTTAAAGTTGCCACGCTGTGTTAGTGGGAAATACCACGAAAACATTAAGTTTCGGGCGTTGCAATTCAAACTAATTGCAAAACTTTGGCCATGTTGGTGGTTATTGGTATATCAATTTAGGTCGAAATAAAAATAAACCTTGAGTTGATTTAATATATTGATTGCGAAAGTTTCAAAGAACCAAAATTAAAAAAAACAATGTTTCTTGTCGAAAAGTTTTCAGTTGAAAATTATTTACCAATATAGCAAAAAATAGTTAACGTCTCTGTTGGGTAAATACCATTCACCCAATTTTTTTGTGAAAAACGCTTCCTGCTTCTTCCGTCACAATTTGTCAAGTTTTTATTGAAATGACTTCCAACATTTCAATAAAAACTTGACAGATTGTGACGAAATTTTGCACATGTAAACATTACACTCTGACCTAGTTTTACACAAAAATTAATCAATTTTTATCCATACAATACACAAAAGAAAGTTGCATTTTTTCGAGTACAATCTTTAGCATCAATTGAATTCGATACATACGTAACGGTACAACGAAGAAACCTGGCGACGAAAAAAAAAATGCCAAACGTTCCTTAACTTCAAAATATAAGAAACCCGAGCTCCTTGCTTTTTAATAATTCCCTATGCATTCAATCGCTTGCAAGTGGCTTGACCGAGAAATCCTAATACTCTCCCTCCAACTAAGCGTATCCGCATGTTTTTATGCTTCCTTCACACTGCAGTTGTCAACATCGAAATCATCGTCCTTTGAAACGAGAAAACCAAGCACGGTACATTGTTTCATCAAGGGCAGTATCTCCGAAAACTTTTTTGACCTCTCGATGCGCTTCAATCGCTGTTTTCTTCGAATGAAACACTTCGCAAATGACAATTATTCGGCACGAAATCATTCATAACCAGAGATTGAAATGCTCGCCGATTTGAGACGAAAAATATCCGTTTTCATCCACAAGGAAAAATAGTTGAGAATATAGGAGGCGAGAGAATGTTATACGCTCACTTCGATTCTCGCGAGAAATTCAATGCTGAATTTTATTTTTCATCGAGTTATGATTGCCGAAAAATGGTTTCGTTTTCAGTGATTCCTTGATGCCGATATTGGTTTTTCACTTCTTCAGTACAGCTGAAAACGTTGCATAAAAATATGCGGCAATATTGGGTTTCATCGTGAAGTGAACATGAGATGGATTTAAATTTGTACAATTCAGACGCTGTCCAAATGTAGAAAGTTTGGACGCTGTCCTAACAGACTAACGTTGGTAAAGTTAGCTATGATTTTTCGCTCCATATTTTCAGTACCAAATGAGAGACGAAAAATCATTCTCATTGAACTTCCGAGATAGAGATTTTCCACATCTCTTTCTCTCTGAAAAAGAATTTTCGGTGAAAAAGAAGAGACGAAAATATCAACAATACATGGTTCATCGAAAACTAGATTGATTGACTGAATATTTATCGTGCATCCGAGCGAGGATTTCGATCTCTGTTCATAACATTAGTTATATACTGGGGACTTAGTTGCGCGCTCAATAAAATAAAATTGAAAGTGACGATAGGTATTAGGTATCGATATCGGTATCGTTTGGTATTGGGGTAAATTATGGTAACTGATGGGGTTGAACACTAATGGGGCGGGACTTTTTCAACGGGTGAATCGCTGGGATTTCTTCGTGCAAATGGGGGACTCCAATCTCGATAGCGAGGTGGACCGCAGATGGTTTCGACGGAGAACACTCGGGGGACACTGTTTGATTTCTTTTATACAGCAGTATAGCACAACGAACAACCCATTGATCTATTTCGGATATTAATAAGAAAACTCGCGAAGTTTATAAAAATACTTCTATTATAATTCATACGTCTTCCATTCTTGAAGATTCGATACAAAGTGAAAAGCTGGGTGAAAAAGCGAAAACACTGGGTTGCTATATTGCTAAATCGCTAAATTACTAGATTGCTAGATTTCAAGTATCTTCCGTTTCTAACGTTTCTAACATAAACCGGCCACCTTGAAAATACAATTTTCAATAACAACTTGAATCTTCGTTATAATCGAAAATTATTCTTCTTTGCGTAAGGATATCTTCAATATTGATGGCTTCAGTACACCTTCAGAGGTTTGTGGAACCACCATGTGAACAATGAATGTCTGGTCCGGATACAAGCCTACGCGTCTGTAGATGACTGTCGTACTTCATGGTTACCACACTGCCATCTTCCAGGCATTTCAAGGCATTCCTGTTCGTCGAATATTGCATCTGGATTTTTTTCATGTACACCGATTTCCACCGGTGCCAACATTGTTAATTGTGTGCGTGAATCCATCGATAGAATTTCAGCCAGAAGAGATAGAAGTTCAGCGCAGAGGAGAGAGAGAGCTTGAGCCAAATGTTGTGGAATTCGGCCGAAATCTATAGCCGGCCACCAACTCGAATTACGCCTTCCGAATCCAGGAACAGATTGGGCAGCTGGAACGTTTTGAGATTAGCAGTTTTATGCGTAGAGCATTCAGCTCATTGTGGGATGTCTTCGGTTGCACTAGCTTCACTAGATACAATTTAGTAACGTGCCATTTATGGACGATAGAAATCTCAACTAAGTACTAATGAAAATGACGCAAGTAATATTACGTTGAGATGGCGGAGTTCCTCTAGGAACGTTAGTGCCATATAAGAAAAAGAAGAAGAAGATTTATGGACAAAAAGTACTCGGCCAGAAATACAATTACGCTTTGAGCGTCCTTTATGGATGAAGCTGATTGACAATCTTACTACATTCAGCAACATTTGATAGGACGAGAATCGCAACAGTTTGTAGGAGAAAATAGCTTGATCAGTGAATACTTGACGTTGTTCGGGTTCTACCGTTGGGAACATGGAGCGAGGGAGATTTTGAATGGGCCATACTTTCTTTGGCTCATTTAGCCAGCATGGTCCGAGAAGCCATTTGTCATACACTGCGTTTCACAACTATAGAACCACTAATTTTTTCTGAGTTTCCAAAGATATGTAAGAAGTCGGTTGAATTGAAGTATATAGTGTAGAAAACAATAACTATCTTCATTTACAAGACTGGTCATTTTAACTTTATTGTTGTGTTCATGCGCGAAACATTCAAAAAACTAAAATTCCAATATATCATAACTATATAACCAGGTGGAAAAACTCTCACTCCTTTCCAAAATTAACGTCAATATAACATAAATTACGATAAATTCTAATTCGTAGGTCATCTTTTGTTCTCAATCAGTTCTAATAACCCATTTCGACCAAGCTGCGTTATGTTGTAGTGTGTATTTCGTTCTACGAATACGATACTGCTCGTTTAATCTCTTCAAATGACGCATACTGCTTGTAAGCTGCATCTACTATTCGCCTGTCACTCCTTATAAATTCCTGACAGGGTGTTGATTTGGTAAACAAGCTGACCAGTCCAGAATCTGAAGCCCCTATTCATTAAACCATGCCATGACCTTCCGGACTTTATGAATTAATGCCAAATTGAACCATGCACTCGTCGAGACCTTATGGATAGTCGTGTGTAACCAACGACCGAACTCATCTTCACCCCACATGCGCTGCCAACTTACGTGCGTGTGCTGACGAGGAATGTGGAAAAAATCATTATAAGCAATTTGCCTTTCAAAAAATGTGCCTTCTGATGCGCCCACCTTAGCTAGCTTCTCATTCCCCGGAATCGAGCAATGAGAGGGAACCCATGCTAAGGTAATCTTGAATAATTTTTCGACCAAATCACTCAATAGATGTCTTATTCTTGTTAGGAAATAAGATGAGCGTTTATCAAGTTTCATTGAGCGGATTGTCTCTATTGAGCTGAGACTGTCTGAAAAAATAAAATAATGGTCGATGGGCAATGTTTCAATGATCCCTAGTGCGTAGTATATCGCACCCAGTTCAGCGACATACACGGAACAAGGATCTTTGAGTTTGAAAGAGGCACTGGAATTTTCATTGAAGATGCCGGAGCCAGTGGATCTAACTTTCCCATATTTTTCCGAAAATATCGACGGAATAACATTGGATCGTAGATGTTCTTGGATTCCATGGATTTTTTGTCTCATGGACAGATCAAAAATGACAGAAGAATTGCAAAAGTATGGGAAGCAAACTTGGTTGGAGATGCCTGGTGAAGGGTGCACGTCATGGGTAAGGTACTCATGGTATAAAGACATAAAACTTGACTGAGGAGTCAGTTGGAGTAGATTTTCGAAGTTATCAATCACCAATGGATTCATGATCTTGCAACGGATGAGAAATCTGTAGGATAATTCTGTGAACCGAAGAGTAAGCGGGGGTACTCCTGCCAAGACTTCGAGACTCATCGTATGTGTCGAATGCAAACACCCCATGGCTATACGCAAGCAACGATATTGTATTCTCTCCAGCTTGAGAATATGAATCCTGGCAGCTGATCGGAAGCAAAAACTGCCATATTCTAACACTGATAATATCGTTGTTTTATACAACTGAATGAGGTTTCCTGGATGGGCGCCCCACCATGTTCCGGTTATTGTTTGGAGAAAATTGATTCTTTGCTGGCATTTCTGTTTCAAATACGCAATGTGTCTCCCCCAGGTACACTTAGAATCAAAATATACACCCAGGTATTTGAAAAACATCGAGTGCCTGATCATTTTGCCGGATAGGTGAAGCTGGAATTGGGCGGGTTCGTGCTTCCTAGGAAAAACGACCATTTCAGTTTTCTCCGTAGCGAATTCGATACCCAGCTTGAGGGCCCACATGAACAGATTGTTCAGGGTATCTTGCAACGACTTTTGCAGAACGACGGGATTAGTACCCGTGATGGAAATAACTCCATCGTCTACAAGTTGTCTCAGCGTGCAATCTCTAGTTAAATAATCATCCATATCATTGACGTAAAAACTGTACAAGAGGGGTCTTAGACAGGAGCCTTGCGGTAGGCCCATAAAACTGTAACGAGAAGATTTCGAGCTGCCATGAGAGAAAATCACGTGCTTTTCTGACAGTAAATTGTACAAGAAATTATTCAGAGTTGGTCAAAGTCCACGATTATGAAGCTTCACTGAAAGAATTTCCATGGAAACTGAATCGAATGCCCCTTTGATATCAAGGAAAATAGAAGCCATTTGTTCTTTACGAGCAAATGCAATTTGAATTTCAGAAGATAGCAACGCGAGACAATCATTCGTCCCTTTACCCCGACGGAAGCCAAACTGCGTATTTGACAGCAAATTGTTCGTTTCAACCCACTTGTCCCGTGTAGAGCATCCGTAGCAATCGGTCGCTTTGTTAAGTTTATTTAAACCCAATCGTTTCGCGAAAATTTGGATTGAAAGTTGGACTCCGCCACCCGTAGTTCTCTAAGCTGGCGCTCCGCCACCGTGCTTTTTCTGATCCGAAAGTGTCGTAGTTGCGAGTAAAGTGCTGCGACCCGGTTTCGATTACGTGTGAAAGTAAAAGGGTACAAGGAAAGAAAGAGCTATTTCAATATTTGCGTCTCCATCGAATTCGAAATTTGAAAATTCGAAGTGGCGCGCGGCTCCATGTGATTTGAATATTCAAATTCAATAACCGATTAACAACTCAGTGTCTCCATCGTATCGCTTAAAGGTGAAAGGAACGAACCTGATTTATTTTGTGATCGCATTACTCACGTGAGTACTGCATGGTATCTATGAGTGGTGATGACCCAGGGGGGTCATCCGGGAGAGGACTTCCGAGATACTTGGACCCGAGAAATGAGTTTGGCGCTATCACCACTCTATTACTCACCGGTAAAAATGGAGTTAACTTACCAATCAACCCATTTATAATCGGGAAGAGTTTAGAGGACTTTGCTGGACCAATCGAGCATGCAACTAGTGAGCAGAAATGTACTCGTTACGTGATAAAAACGAGAAATGCAGCACAGGTTGAGCAATTGTTGAAAATGACTCAACTAATTGACGGAACGGAGATATCAATAGAACTGCATCCCACGCTCAACATAAGTCGTTGCGTTATATCCTCCTTTGATTTGCTACAACTGAATGAAGAAAAAATCGAAGAAGAATTGGAACAACAAGGAGTTATAAAAGCGAGGAGAATATTGAAGAGCAACAAGGAAAAAACGCCAGCCATCATTCTAACTTTTAATCGAAGCATATATCCTGAAACCGTGAAGGTCGGGGTACTTCGTGTGAGAACTCGACCGTATTACCCGAATCCAATGCTATGTTTTCAATGTTATGAATATGGCCATCCTCGAAAAATTTGCCCGAACCCAATACGATGTTACAATTGTTCCAATGAACACGAGGAAAAAGAAGTGTGCGAAAATGAACCGTTCTGCCGTAATTGTAAGGGAAGTCATCGACCCAGTAGCCGACAATGTGAAATTCACAAAACGGAAGTCGCAGTTATCCGTACAAAAATCGACTTCAATCTGTCGCACGTGGAGGCAAGAAAACGAGTTTTAGCCGGAAATGGTAGCTACGCTCAGGTAACTGCACAACCTAGACTCGATCACACCAGATTCAACGCACTTTCGACGCAAATTAAAGAGAAGCAAATAGAAATCTCCAAACTCCAAAAGGAAGTACAGCAAAAACAATCACTGGAAGAAAAACTAAACATTATTATTGAACAAAACAAACGGAAAGATGACAAAATAAACGAATTGCTAGAATTGATCCAACACAAAGATACAAAATTAGAAAAACTTGAAATACAAAACCAAAGAATGAAGAAATATCTTGATGCTACACGAATCAGATCACGCTCCAACTCACAGACAAGTGAAACCGACACAGAAACAAGCCGAAAAAAATCAAAACGAGGAACAAACCAATCATACCATGCGCAACAATATCAACCAACAGGAATGTCGCCGCCACCGAAGAAAACGTCTAACAACACAAGAAGCCCAATAAAAACGAGACGAACAGCAAACCAACCGACGGTGGAAGAGGTGGATCTCACCGATTTCGAAGCAGATCAAGACGCTTTCAACTCATATAAAACACCTGATAATGAACCCTCAAAACAATAGAACTCAATCATCACAGTCCAAGTCATGTATCACCACTAATAACTATACCATGCAGCATACCAACACAAATAGTCGGTTTGAGGAATGGGAATGTGTAGTACCACCCTCACTTCTTGAAGAAGCACAGCAGGCAGATGAATCTATCCGGGACGTCCCACCCCAACCCGTTGACGGTGAAGTCTCCTGTGCGGCCGACTATCGAACGAACAACGCATCACTCGCTTCCTCAAATATAACTACAGACACCAAAGTATCTCGATCAATTTTGATTGGTCATACCAATGAAGAACAAGAATCAATAAAAAAACAACAGCACTATACACAGCCTTTCCCCAGTGCCGATCGCAGTCTGTCTTATTCATAATAACAGTGTAGCCAATACGACCGCGGTTGGCACTGTGGGGCAAGCTGCCCCACAGGTCAGTGACAACATCATTTTGACACCTACAAATTCTGCCGCTCTCTATGTACGTTTAACAGCAACCCAATCATGTCCCTCACCTGGCGAAGGACCATCGAGAAAATATGGACAAAATGCCACATCAACCTTTCAACAAATGCGAACTACACAAAGTCTCTCCACAGTGCCAACTGTTGTTGGCAATTCAGAAACCAATAATATATTAGTCTCAACAGCGGTTGGCACTGCGGAACACGACGAACGACAGGTCTGCTCATTATTACCGCGATCTCCAACGAAGTATACTGCGCCACTTCTATCCATTCCAGAAAGGACAACCAATGCTCCACACACAAGTGACTCAATACAACAATGTACAAACAGAAGAACGATTTTACGCAGAATATCAACATCATCTTCAATGTCGAACGCAACATCGACAAACATGAACACTAACAGATGTTTCGCGCTGCAATGGAATATCCGTGGACTCCGGGCTAACATTAGTGAGCTAAAACATCTCATCGCAAAACATGAACCCTGCATGATAGCTCTCCAAGAGACGAAAGTGAGAGAAACGATCACAAAGCCAGACTTTGTCGGCAAGAACTACCAATTGCTTCTTAAATCAAACCACAAACATTATTGGCAGCATGGCGTCGGCCTCGCGATCCGTGAAGATATATCTTTCGAGCGGGTACAAATAAATACGAAACTACAGATTGTGGCAGTGCGAATCCAGTACCCCATTCAAGCAACAGTAATTGCCATCTATATTCCACCCAGCACCAAGCGATGTCAGGCGCAGCTGAACGATCTGTTCAACAAAGTGGAAGGTCCAGTGTTTTTCATGGGAGACTTTAATGCCCATCATACAGCATGGGGTTCGCAGTCATCAAACGTCTTTGGTCATTTCATTGCAGAGACAAGCTTAACCAAACAACTGGTGATCCTAAACAACGGTTCACCCACTCGTATCGATCCAGCTACAGGCAATACTTCGTCAATCGATATTACTCTTTGCTCTGAAAATCTGGCTCAGAAGTTCACCTGGAATACTTTGTCGGATACCCACAACAGTGATCATTTTCCGATTGTTATATCCATTCCCGGAAGATCTCGTACAAAAACATCACGACAAAAGTGGTATTATGACCGCGCAGACTGGGCTCTATACGAATACACAGTAGCTCATTTAATCAATCCGGACTATGAATGAGATGTGGATAGCTTTACTGAAAAAATATTAGAAGCAGCGACTAAGAGCATACCGAGAAGCAGTGGTCACGTTGGACCAAAAAATGTACCATGGTGGGGTCCAGATGTTGAAAAAGCAATCAAACGACGGCGGAAGCATCTTCGAGCACTGAGACGATTACAAATATCTGATCCTGAAAGGTCAATGGCCCTGAGAAGATTCCAAGAATCGAGGGCAGCAGCGCGGAGGGAGATTAAAAAAGCAAAACTGCAATCGTGGCAAGATTTCGTGTCAAAAATCTCACCGGACAGTACTACAACTGAACTATGGCGAACAGTAAATACTCTACGGGGTAACCGACAGCAGCACAATTTGATACTCAAACGAGTCAACACGCTCACAGACGATCCCGAAGAAGTAGCGGAAGAACTGGCAGAACATTACAGCAAAAGATCAGCGACTTCTAGCTACCTCCCATCATTTCAAATAAAGAAAGAGCGAGCCGAACGACGACGTATGCATTTCCTGCCTAACAACACTGATGTGTACAACAAAGACATCACTCTCAATGAGCTTCTGTGGGCACTCGACAAAGGACGAAGTATCTCGACAGGCCCTGATCTTTTAGGGTACCCTATGCTTCAACGGCTTCCGTTATCGGTAAAACAAACACTCCTTCAACCTTTCAACAAAATATGGAACAACGGAACTTATCCTAATAGTTGGCGAAATGCTATTGTAATACCCATTCCGAAACCGACTAACAGTCAACCCGGAGCAGAAGCATTTCGACCGATTTCGCTTACTAGCTGCATGGCGAAATCATTCGAACGCATCATCAACCGACGTTTAACTACCGAGCTAGAATCGAAAAGAAGACTTGACACACGTCAGCATGCATTTCGTTCTGGGTGCGGCGTAGATTCATATTTAGCAGAACTGGAAAGATTTCTTCCATTAAGAAATGAACACAGCCTCGTAGCATCTTTGGATCTCTCCAAAGCGTACGATACAACTTGGCGATATGCAATACTACGTACATTGAAATCATGGCGAATCAGCGGTCGTATGATGATTATCCTGCAAAGCTTCCTCTCGGAAAGAACGTTCCAGGTGTGTGTGAAAGGCTATTTGTCGAGAGCGCACCATCTAGAAAATGGGATGCCACAAGGCTCCGTTTTATCAGTGACACTGTTCCTCATTGCGATGCAACCCATATTTCGAGTTATACCCAATGGGGTGAATATACTTCTATATGCCGACGATATTCTCCTAGTGGCACGGGGGCGTAAAACGGAATCACTTCATCCTCTACTGCAAAGAGCCGTAAAGGCCATTGACAAATGGTCAAGAAGTGTTGGTTTCACCATATCTATCACAAAATCACAGACTTTCCATTGTAGCCCTAATGTTCGACGGGACTCGGCACAAAATATTACTATTGATGGTGTTACTTTGCCCCAAGTAAACCTCTTAAAAATTCTTGGCATAACGCTGGACCGGACTTTGAACTTTAAAGCTCACTGCAAATTGGCGAAGAAAGCATGCGCACCCAGAATTCGAATTCTAAAAATGATTGGTGCCAAACTTCCACGCGGCAAACGAACTACTTTGTTGCAGGTTGGATCAGCTATCGTGACCTCCAAGTTGGTTTACGGAATTGGATTAACAAGCAGAGGAGGACGAACAACCCTTCAAACACTCGCACCGGAATACAATCAAATGATTCGATACGCTTCTGGTGCTTTCATTACCAGCCCGATAAACTCGATCATGGCCGAAGCGGGCACCCTTCCGTTTGAATTATTAGCTGTACAGACTATCGCGCAAATCGTCATTCGATTATTAGCGAAATGCCAAGATAATGTCAATCTTCCATTGGTTCAACGAGCGTCAGATCGTTTTCTGGAACTGACCAATATACCACTACCAAGAGTAGAACAACTTTTGAGACGAAGCGATCGTGAGTGGCACTTACCTAAACCATCGATCGTTTGGGATATGAAGAAAGCCGTAAGAGCTGGAGATCCTCCTGAAAAAGTCCGCCCAGTTATGAATCATCTTATGTCCAGCCGTTTTCAACATTCAACCATAATCTACACAGATGGGTCCAAACACGAGTACACAACAGGAGCCGCAATGTACAGCCATTCCACAACGAATGCGTACAGTCTCCCCGAATATTGCAGCGTTTTTTCAGCAGAAGCATACGCTATAAGAATGGCTCTGTCAACCCCCAATATCGATGATTTGGTGATTGTCACAGACTCTGCCAGTTGTCTCCAGGCTTTAGAAAGCGGTAAATCGAGACACCCGTGGATTCAGGAAGCAGAAATAATGACACAGAACAGACGCGTGAGATTTTGTTGGACCCCTGGTCATGCTGGTATTAATGGTAATATCAAGGCGGATAAGTTGGCAAACGAAGCAAGACGACTTCCTCCCTTGAACATACCGATACCAGCGGAAGATGCACTAAGAGCAGTGAAAGAAAGAATACGATTAATTTGGGACAATCAGTGGATTGCGTCCAGGGACGCTAAACTCAGGGAAATTAAAAACGACACGCGAAAATGGACGGAACGTAACAATGCAGCTGAGCAGCGAGTACTGACGAGATTAAGAATTGGTCACACGCGTTTAACCCATACATTCCTACTTAAGAGAGAAACACCACCTAACTGCGAATGCTGTGACACAACATTAGATGTGAAACACATATTACTCCATTGCAGAAAATACGACAACGAGAGACAGCAACACGACGTTAGTACAACTAGTTTAAGAAATGCACTAATGAACGATAATAGTAATGAAACGAAACTAATGAATTTTTTGAGACAAACAGGACTGTACAAACAATTGTAAATAGTAAATAACTTTGTATTTTTTTTATTCAAGGATACGAATGCACCAGCTGCCTCGGTGTAAAGTATCCCAAATAAACAACAACAACAACAACAACCCACTTGTCCAAACGAAGTGGAATCATTTTCTCTAACAATTTACGAATACAGCAATCGGGCTGTACGATTTGTGATCGCAAGCCGGCTTGTTGGGTTTTCGTATGGCTATCACTCTCACTTGTCTCCAGTCATGCGGGACAATATTCAGCTCCAGAAACTTGTTGAACAAGTTCAGCAAATGCTGTTTTGCCAAGTCGGGAAGATTCTTCAACAAGTTGAATTTAATCTTGTCCGACCCCGGAGCCGAATTGTTACATGAGAGAAGTGCAATTGAGAATTCCACCATCGAAAAATTCACATAATCGCTTTGAAACAGTATATCGCGTACGATGTGTTGTGCAGGGACAGAATCGGGACAAACCCTTCATGCAAATTCTAAAATCAAACGGTCAGAGTATTCCTCACTTTCGTTTGTATGGTTCCAGCAACGCATTCTCCTAGCCGTATTCCAAAGAGTGCTCATAGCGGTCTCCCTTGAGAAACCATTGACGAATTTCCGCCAATATCCACGCTTTTTTACTTTAATCAAACCTTTTAGTTTGGCTTCTAGAGCTTGGTACTTTCGAAACCATTCCACTAATCCAGTTTTCCTGAATTTTTTGAAAGTGGATGATTTTTCAAGGTAGACCTTTGAACACTCCTTGTCCCACCAAAGTGATGGAGAACGACTTCGGAAAGTGGTAGCAGGAACACGTATCTTTTGAGCTTGAAGTGCGCTTTCGTAAATTAAACTCGATATAAAGTTATACTCTTCGAGTGGAGGAAGTTCATGCATTGAAACAAGTGCTTCAGATATTATTTCTGCAAATTTTCTCCAGTCAATATTTTTCGTGAGGTCATACGCAATATCGACTGACTCACGAGAACCTGATTCATTGGTGATCGATAAAATTATTGGCAGGTGATCACTACCATGGGGATCTTGGGATCACGTGCAATCCAGGGATAACGAAGAAGAGCAAAGTGATATGTCTAACATGCTTGCCCGTGCCGGGGGGTTGGCTATTCTAGTTGCACAGTATTCAAAACTGTCAATTTGAAGTTGTCGCACAGATCATAAAACAAAGTGGCATGGTTGTCATCGTATAGTGATCCCCATGCTATTCCATGGGAGTTGAGGTCACCTATGATTAGCCGCGGCTCCGGCAATGCCTCGATGATATCAAAAAACTGATGGCAGCCAACCATAGTTCTTGGAGGAATATATATCGAGGCAATGCAGGGATCTTTGCCATGGCAAGGGACAACTTCAATGCCTGTCATCGATGGGAGAGTGACTCTATAGAAAAAGTGACATTTTTTGATCCCCAATAGAATGCCACTACACGAGTCATTTCGATCGAGGCGAATAATGTTGAAATCGTGGAAATTCAGCTCGTCGGCTGAAGAAAGCCATGTTTCACAGAGGGAAAATACATCACAGTTAGCACTATGAACTGAAAATTTAGATTGATCTAGTTTAGAGATGATGCTTCTGCAATTCCACTGTATTACAGTGGTCAAATCCTTGACCTCTTGCACTGAATCAGGCATCGAGGGAAATGAACGCTGCTAAAAAACCACATTTTTCTTTCAAAAATGTTCTCAGAATCGGAAGCAAACATAACACTATGCTTTTAAGAGGGTCATTTATATTTAAAGCATTTAAAATATTGTCCACCAGGTCAGAAAGCGCAAGCAAGCCAGATTGTGGCTGCTGCTCCGGAAAGTGCTAAGGACCCCTGGTGCGTAGAAGAACCAGGAGGTACTTGCTTCGGTCTATTCTCAGCACGTTCGATACTAGGTTTCATTCCAACTTGGGAAGTTTCGGTCTTCTTTCTGGGGAGTGATGGAAAAGAAGTAATTTTTCTTTTCCTAATGGCACCCTGCGATGTACCGGAACTTCCTGCATTGGGAGCGTCAGCAACAGGCTCGTCGTTCTACAGAATGGAGTAGGGATTGTCCTGAGTCTTTGGAACGGAACTCTTAAGCATTTCTGCATAAGTCCGCTTGGAACGTTCCTTTAAGGAACGCTTGATTTTTTCCCCTCGTTGTTTGTACACCGGGCATTGAGTAAGATCATGAGGAGTCCCGCCGCAATGAAGACACTTGCGCTCTTTCGGGCAAGGATTCTCATCATGGCTGTCTCCACAATTTGCGCAACGTTTTTTATTGCAACAATAGGCGGCCGTGTGATCGAGTTGCATACATTTGTTGCATGTCATTACCCGGGGTACAAACAACCGAACAGGTAAACGAAGTGCACCTATTGCAACGTAGTTTGAAAGGGTAGAACCCTCAAATGTCACACGAAAAGAGTTTGTCCGATTGAGAACTCTTTTGTCATTTTTTAATGACACAGAATTTTCCTCCTCAACGTCTGCTTCATCCTCCTGCTCTTCAGGAGGTGGGTCAGTATCAGAAACATTCAATGACGTGGATGGGGGATCCTCCCCGCCCTCAGCCATAATAATAAATCAGTCACCTGTTCGATGTGAACAGTATAGAATAATAATTAAAAAATAAAAAAATAAATGAGTAAGTAAATTATATTTCTATTCAAGGTATATATAAATTATATTTATTTCAATTTTTTATTGTATAAAATTCAAAAATGAAAAAAAGTTTCAACAAAAGTTCAACGGTAATGTAAGAAAAATGGACACCCCTAATGCCAACGCTTGCCGATTTGGTAAATACAATGTTGGACAATGGTGTAAATCGTACACAGGAGGTAGAAGGAATGATAAATGGAACAATAGAAAAAAAACTTCTACTTGCCGCTGCTGTGTAGCGTGTGATGAATGTGTGTACTGCGTCTCGATCGTGCACCACTTTTTATTGAGCTCGCTTCACTCACAAGCGCTGATCTGGTTCTATAGTTATGAAACACTGGAATTTGAGCTTTTTGAATGTTTCGTACCTGAACACAACAATAAGGTTCAAATGGCCAGTTTTATAAATGAAGATAGTTATTGTATTCTACACTGTATACTTCATTTCAACCGACTTCTTACATATCTCTCAAAACTCAGAAAAAATGAGTGGTTCTATAGTACAAAAAAGCGAAGGTTTCGGTCCCGTTAACGTGCAGCCAAAGAGATCCATAGGTTGTGGATTGTGTTTCGGAAAATTATTTTGAAACAAAAGTTTTCCAGATCCACGGTGAAGACTTCATGCGCTGCAAGATCACTGTTGAATTTGGACAAAGGAGTTTCAGAGGCGAAATTTGATCCAAG
This sequence comes from Toxorhynchites rutilus septentrionalis, assembly GCF_029784135.1. NCBI lineage: Eukaryota > Metazoa > Arthropoda > Insecta > Diptera > Culicidae > Toxorhynchites > Toxorhynchites rutilus. Next base: position 231,163,350 of record NC_073746.1, read on the forward strand.
GCAGCTACTACTTTCTTGGAAAAACGGGATGCTACGAGAGTTGCACTCAACTTGAATCGTGGAAAGCTGATTGGCTTCAACGGAGCTATCTCCGACTTGTACACTTTGACGTTGCTATTAGCACGTAACGTATATAAATGCATGCTTCATATGATTTTTTTAATTTGTTGCGGTTATTCGAGATGAATGTATTTTGATCAATCCGTAATTTTGGAAGAGATGAGGGTTTTTGGCAAAATGGTTTCCACAATGAGGATTTGAAGTGTTCCATTTCATAGTTCCTGTATTTCCATAGTTTTTTTTTTTTTTTTTTTTTTTGGAGCAGGTGATCGTCGGGATGAAACAAAACATGGCGGGATATTTTTCTAACATTATCCATAAACACAATTGGGATCAGTCGGAAACGCAGAACAATGGTGAGCAGTTTTTCCTGAGCCATCTTCGCTGAGTCGTGAAATATGATTCGATCTTTAGCCGTTGAACTGTCCTTCTTCGCGACGGTATTCATCGATAATGTTGGGGTACTGCAATTTGAGATCTGGTTGTCTTCCTTGATTTTGTTCTGACCAATTAAATCGTGGAAGAGGGTGCTGCTCATTTGCCGAATTATTCGTCGCAGTCCTCTCTTAAAGTTTCCACAAACGTTGTAGTTGATCTTCGATCGACGGAGTTAGAGCTACATGACAAGCTACTGATTCTCTTGATTTATCGTGCTTCATTTGATCCAGCCAAAGACCGTTTCAACCAGCATGGGAAGATTCTGGGTCAAGCGGATTCGTCCATCTCGCAAAAGAGTGTAGAAATGACCAGCGCCAATTATGAGGTCGATTCTTCGGGAAATCTTGAACTCAGAATCGGCTAACAAAACTGATTCCGGGATTTTCCATTAGGTAGTAGAATATGAAACTGCCGAGGTATCGCTGGTAATTTTTCGCAGGACGAGAAAATCCATTAGCTGCTTGAAATCATTCACTCTGGATCGGAGCTCAATTGTCACCTGATATTTAGTGTTCGTAAGGGTGCCGTCGACACCCGTTATGGGAACGTTGACTGTTGTGCGGGTAAGATGCAACTGCTGACCCAACCGTTCACTGATTGCGTTCGGCTGTGACCCTGTGGCCAACAGGGCTGATCTTGTCCATATGCATCTACGGTTATTAGAACCACAGTATAAAGAAGTACACTTATTTTGTATCCTTCTACAGCTGCGCTGGATGCTACTACGCGAGCATTATTGTCGGCAGTCAGAGTCTCTGTGGTGACAATAGCAGCTACCACGCGGGAAGGACCAGGTACGGGCTCGTTTTCTGTTTTCAAGGTTGTCTCTGATTTAAGTTCTGGATGGGATTGAGCTTCAATGCAGCCGGGATGGCGTAATGTTTGCACACAAACTTTGAGCGACAAGTACGAGCAAAATGGTCGCTACGAAAGCAATTGTTATATAATTTTTTATCATATACGACCTTCAAACGATCTCGAATATTCATTTCGTTGAATGAGAGGCAGTCCATCAGCGAATGCCTTTGTTTTTCACAGGCGGAGCATAACGGATATTCCTTGTTAACGCTTTCAGCCATAGCGTTGGAACTGACACGAGAGACATTCTGCTTTTTGATTCCGGAATTGAGATTTCCGGTTTTGGATTGGGATGGGCTTGGGCGGTTGACCATAATCGTCTCCAGTACTCGAGTCCTTTTCTGCAGAAACTCAACCATTTTTTCGTAGGTCGGATTTTCATCTGATGCGATAGATTTCTCCCATGCGCTGTGTAAGGTGTCATCTAGTTTGTCTACCAGCAGCTCTATCAAAATGGAACTAAATTGTTCGACAGGTTCTCTCAACTGCTGCAGTACCTTGGTGTGTCGTTGAAAATCGTCAAGAATGCGGTGAAGCGCCTACACAGAATCTTTTTGAATCTTTTGGTATTTTAGGAGCCCCCGTATGCGCTTTTCCGTAGTAGACTCTTATTGGAATAACGCTTGATAAGCGTGTCCCAAGCAACAGAGTAGCTCGCAGTGGTGATGGTGATATATTGAATGAGATTCGCTGCTTCTCCCTTTAGAGCAGCGCAAAGATAGTAAAATTTCTGCACACTTGATATCTCCGTTGACGAGTGTATCATGGAAAGGAAGGTGTCGTGGAAGGTGAGCCATCCATTAAAACCACCATCGGTAGGTGGACCGCAGATGATTTTGACGGGGAACACTCGGGGAACACTCGGATTGTTAGATTGCTAGATTTCAAGTATCTTCCTTTTTAGATCTAGCAGTAACAGTCGCAAAAAAACAATTCATGCCACGATATCTCATTGCGTTTTATTGAACATGAAACAAACAGTCAAAAATAATATTCCAATCAAACTCCATAGTGCATATAAATATTTTCGTTTTTTCATCCATTCTTTGTATTCTTTCCTTTTCACTTTGCAGTGATAATCGTGTGCTCGTCAATCATCTCGCCGCAAACAATTAACGCAATCAATCAGCTGAAAATGCTGCGGAGGACGAAAATTCTGCTGCTCGACACGATTGGAGCGATTTTCAACAGCAACAACATTCTCTACCAAAGGCTCGTCCGACAAGCTGAACAGCCAACCGTGGAGATAAACCGCAATTTATTGGTGCTGACGATTCTAACGGAAAACTTCAAGCTCATCCTCAACCGAATCCACGGAGTCGACTTGGGGGACTACGAACATATCAGCGAGCGGCTGTTGAAAATTCGACTCGATGATGACGACGATGCCGATGATAATAGCGCAGGCGGTGGAAATGAAACGCAAAGCACTCCAGTGAATGACATCCTCTCCAATGAGGCCCCGTGGGAGGATGAGCGAAGCTCTATCGATGGCGGTCACAGGCGAACGTTGGAGAGTCTAATTAATTCAACAAACCTGACCTCATTGAGTTGCGATTTGAATGATTTTCTCAGCTACGCGAATAATTCAGCTTTCGTCCTGGACCGTTTGCACTGTCAAACGGCCCTTGAAAGTTATTGTGAATCCAGTGACGCTACTGAATTGGATTATCTCAATTTGTCATCCTACAGCAATGCAAGCGATATATTCAGTGAACAAGAACTCGGTGTCGAAAGGCGGAAACGAGATATTGCGCATATTTGCTCGTTTCTAAACGTGAATAGCAATCATTCGGTGCTACAGGTTCATCCTAACTCTAGTGTAGTGGAAATAGTTAACTTAGAGTCTAGTAAACGCTTGCTTTTTAGTGAACATTTTTTTCTATACGATTACATCCTAGCAATAACACACGATCAACGCAGGCAGCATCCCCACCAATTTAGGAAGTATCAGTTTGATTTTATAGTGTTTGATTTGAAGAATATATCTAACCACCGGACGACGATAGTTTGGCGACCATTTCTGATTGTGCGACAGGATAAATTGGATCGACAGAAGTTTAGTATGTATCCAGTTCAGCCAGGTTACAGTGATTGGATTATAGAGGCTACCATTGAATCGTTCTGGATTTGTGGCATAGTTTGCTGGGGCGTAATCGCGATGACCGTTTGCCTAATCGTATCGATCATCTTTGCTAGCATGATGTTCAGCGTTGCAGTCAGGTAAGTGACTTACTTTACTTTATAATTTATTTTGACACAAATTTACATTGATTGATTGAGTCTAATCAATAAACTGCTGAGCCAGATGTCACAAATTCAAGTCTTAGCCGTCATAACGTAACTAGTTCACAAATATTTTTTTTAGATTTTTCGCCCTTGTTTGTCATCTGGAAATTATGTATTTTGAACGAATATCTGTCAAAAGAATTCTTGGTGTTATTTAACCCTTTTAGTACCGAACGACGATATATTGTTGCACCTCCGTTGGGGCCTTATTGTACTCATCACAAGAGATCTGTATTTCAAAATAACTTTATAAAATGTTAAAATTGTTTAAATTCGATGCAACACAAGTGAAAAAAATGTTATTAGATTTTACTCATTGTTATATTGGGTTGGGGAAAAAGAAATGTCGAATATTGTCAATATATGGCAACACTTAAACATATCTTGTGTTGTACTTATCGCATCGGGTAATACTATACGGCTATTTAAAGATCTGTGCAATCTGTGCTATAAGTGTCGTTTTGACAGTGTTGTGATTGTCCTTTTCAGTCTCAAGTTGTAGCGCGTAAAAGATGGAGCCCACCAAGCAAGCAATTCGCCATATTTTACGTTTTACTACCTGCGAGATAAAACTGCAACGAAGGCGGCCGAAAAAACTCATGTAGTTTATGGACCCAATACTGTAACGATTCGCACAGCACAGAGTTGGTTTGATCGATTTCGTTCTGGTGTAATGGCTGTCGAAGATACACCCCGTACTGGTAGGCCAATCGTTGTGGAAACCGATAAAATCGTTGAAATCATCCAAGTAGACCGGCATGTGAGCACTCGCTCGATTGGCCAGGAACTGGGTATAGACCATAAAACCGTTTGGAACCATTTGCAGAAGATTGGATTCCAAAAAAATCTGAATCTGGAGAAACAAATTTGGTAAAAAAATCGAAGTCGAACGGGTTACAAAATGCATCATTTTGCTAATTTCAAACCCGATCGGGAGCCGGAATAGAGGGGATACACAATGCGTGTTATTCCACAAACTAAGTACTAATACAAATGACACGTGTATTACTACGTAGAGTCGGCGAAGTGCCGCTAAAAACGTTAAGGCCGTCTGAAAAGTTGAAAAGAAAATACATGCCTGAAAACACAATATTCTTCAAATTGTATTTAAAATGAAACTGTATATTCACATCTGGCATCCCTAGTCACGAAGAACGAACACAAAGAGGCGAATGTTGTGAATATCGCCAAACACCGAACCATCAGCTAGACTTTTGAGTGTCGCACTATTCTGACATTTCAGCGACAGGACACTCACCAAGGAGCTCGGATTTCTACTGTCAAGTAGAAGTTCACCATGCGTTAGTGTTGTGATAATACTCTTCTCACACTATTGGACTGACTTTGGGATGGTCACCAAAGATAATCGTAGTACAAAATTTGTTGATTATCTTTGTGTGAGTACCATCACTTGATTCTCACGACAAATCGTAGCTCTGGGTGCCACACGAGTTGCCGCAAAAAAATCTTTTAGACCGAATCAACGCCTGCGATGCACTGCTGAAACGGAACGAACTCGACCCATTTTTGAAGAAGATGGTGACTGGTGATGAAAAGTGGATCACGTACGACAACCTAGCGAAAAAAGTCGTTGTCGAAGCGCGGTAAGCCGGCCCAAACCATCGCCAAGACCGGATTGACGGCCTCCTGGTTTTGCTGTGTGTTTTATGGGACTGGAAAGGAATCATCCACTGTGAGATGCTCCAAGTGATTATCATCTCTTCCGGTCCATGCAAAACGCTCTTGGTGATACTAAGTTGGCCTCAAAAGAGGCTTGCGAAAACTGGCTGTCTGAGTTTTTTGCAAATAAGGAGGGGGATTTTAAAAGGGCGGGATAATGAAGTTGCCTTCTAAATGGCAACAAGTTTGCGAACAAAACGACGCATATTTGACTCAAATTGGATAATTTCAAGTATGTTAAATAAAGCGTCAAATTTCGATCAAAAATACGACATTTCTTTTTCCCCAACCCTATATTTTATGATGATTAGTGCCGCGGGTCTGTATATGTTAAGGCGCGTCCACATTACGTCAACCGGCATCGGTAATCCGCCTTATGCGCCCGGTGAAGCCGAATTAGAGTGGACGTGCCGTCCAGGCTTTCCGACGTGTCGAGAACCGATTTAGTGGCCAGAAAACTAACTATAAATATCTACATATATATGTGTTATATATTTTTTTAGTGACGTATTACCAGCCGCACGATCCACTTGTGTAGTAGATCTGTCTGACGCTATCCTTCCAGGCTTTCCGAAGTGTCGAAAACCGATTTAGTGGCCAGAAAACGTTATCCTTCCGTTTTATTATCCGACTTCTGTTATAGTATTGCAAATGATTGCAAAATACTATGTCTATACATTATACTAAAAGATGTTTATAGAGTTATGACCAAATGATGTCTTTCGACGTAGGACTACGTCTTTCTTTTCTATACCGGGGTTTAAAATCAAAGTTTCGAAAACGAAAGCGTTACGCCGGAGACCGAGATTTTGAGCGTTAATAACTCTTATGATAAACACTTCATTCGAAAGATAAAATGTCTACGCGTTCTATACTTGTTACTTTCTGATCAAAAACTTGTTTCAATAGTCTTAAAATTGCTTTCAAAACAGGCTATTGAAATCACCAATCGGTATATAAGCGAGCGCCGCTCGGAAATCCACTCAGTTCAAATTGAACAGCGATTGGACATGTTGTCGCTGTTGTGGTGAAGCTCTTCGTTTATCATGAAAGCGCGGATGAACGGTGTCACCAAGAGCCTGTTTGTGCACCTTAGGCCAGAAGGGAATCCATCAGGAGGAGAGTGATGACACAAACGGTTCCCCGGGAAGATTTCGAAGCAGCCGAAGCATTTAGCATCGAGAAAGATCCGGAAAATAATCTGCCAGTTCCTCTGAGAATTTAAAAATACATTCATGTGAACGAGTTTATTTGAATATTTTCTATCCATGTAACACTGTGACCAAATATGTTTCAATCAAGTGCTATTAACAGATGGTTATCGAGTTAGCATTAACCACTGGTGGGCTTCCAGTATCGAGGAAAATGTGGATATATTTAATCGTTACTGAAAATAATCTGCCAGTTCCTCTAGGAATTTAAAATTACATTCATGTGAAAGAGTTTATTTTAATGTTTTCTATCCATGTAACACTGTGACCAAATACATTTGGTTTTGTGATTTTTCAATCAATCGCAATTAACAGGATAGCTTCTGAAGATTATTCTTCCCCATCAGTAGGATAATTCCGTATCCAATATTGGATGCATAAAACCTTTTCCCTCCAACGTAACGCTCTCGTTTTCGAAGTCCCCCAAATATTCATTCATTCAGAATGAATTCCGATTCAACTTCAAACAAATGATCTCTAAATTAACGATAGTCCTACGTCACCCTTGCGGATATACCATAGATATAACCCACTTCCTGTTTTTTATGTTAGGAACAAAGTGAAGTTTAGGGTATATTTGAAGATGTATTTTCCATTTTTTTAGCGCACGAATAATGATTATTACGCTGTTAATAGCTGGATGCGTAGAGGCTGTCTAAAAAAAGGGAACAAGGCACCAAGGTGGTATCGGTTTTGAAGCAACTGGATGTCCCAGAACGAATTCCGATTAATATTTTGAAACTTTAGGGCAATATCTAAAGCGTTACAAAAAAAAGTGGTTTTGGACGTAATTCGTAATTTCATTCGTGTAATGAGTAGACTTATGTCCAACCACTACTCGCTAGATGTGCATCTCCACTGAATAAATCTTGTTCAAAGCCACGTCTGTCGGTGTGGAAACGGTTACGATGACATCGATCACGCAGTTTGACAATGTACGGATAATTACGCAGCCAGAGAGTACCTTTTGAATGCCCTTGAGGTCCAAGGAAGACAACTCTATGTTCCTGTTAGAGACGTGTTGGGAACTCGCGACATCTGCTATATGCAGTTGATCTATATGTTTGTGAAACGGAATAGTTTAAGTATTTAATGCTTTTGTGTTTTTCTTTTTCGTTAATAGTTTGTTTGTCTTGTCCCCCCATCTCACCGTCGCCCACCCTCGACAGATAGTCGAACACCAGATGCTATCCCTGGTCATTATGCACAATGCTACAGTGCGTGCGGCAACTCTCGGTTGAGACAACGATACCTCATATCCATATCTCTAACCTGACCCGTCCCACAAAAATGTTGCCTTTTTAACCTCGAGTAAACCGCGAGTATTCGGTCGAATCCTACTAAACATAGCAATTAGTTGAAACTTTGTATAAACAAACCTTGAATTAGCGGCTCCGCAAAGCTTATGCGATTAAGCCTTACAAATAAATGAATTGGAAAAAAGCGGTTTTTGAAAATTCGAAAAATTTCCAGAAATTACTATTTTTGTTGAAAATGAGTTTTTCATGAAAAATTGCTGTTTAGAAGCTCATAATAAATCGAAAATATCAAAAAACGGATATGTAACGCCTTAGATAATTCATTTCTACATGCTGATAAAAAATGTTAAAAATGCCAAATCGGTTCAGTAAATCAGCAATACTATATTCCTTGAGGTGACTTCATACTTTTGGCTGTAACATTCCAACGAAATCAAATATTGAAAAATTCTTTTGGGACAACATTTCTGAGGGCATAAACTTCCCAAAAATGCAAAAAGCAAAAATAAAGAATTTTTTTATGCAAATTGTTTTTTACGGGACTGCTAGTTTTTTACGGGACAGAAATGCTCGAAATGGCCTAAAAGATGCTTCGGGAGGGATATTCAAGGCGTCGGATTATGGTCGATCTCGGTATTTCTGAAGCAGCTCTGAAGCAGCATATGAGCGAATAGTTTTATGATTTGAATCTTTCTTTTATGGGCATATCAACTTCTGCAGTGATGTCTCAGCGAGTATCTTGGGCGGTTTGGACCAGTGTTCGAGAGTGAACAGTCTGAGAAACAGGCCAACCATTTCAGACCATTGGATAAAGCGATTGTTGATGGTGGCTGATGTTTGTTTTTGCAGAAGCCAACAAAATCCGTCGGATCCAACCAGGTTACACAACTTGCAGGGAGAGATTAGGCATCTAGCTTCATGAGGATGCATCGCGCGTCTTTTCGAAACCTACACTAAATGAGCCTAGCCAGATTCATGGGATTAAACAAGGAGAAAGTTATCAATATCTCATCCCCTCTTAGATGATGCTTTGACCCGATACTAATGATAAATCATTAATCTTTTTACAAGTTATCTCAAGAGTTCAATTCAATAAGTGCAAATGTTCGCATTTTTTCAATTTGTTTTATATACCAAGAAATTTGTCCAACTACAGAGATTACGTTGCGAAGTTACGAAGTATGGCTATTAAATAACGAGACTGGTTAGGAAAAAGGGTTATATTTTAAAAATTACGGTACAACGATATGCTCCCCATCTATATACTCCTCTTGGCTCCTTCACACACCTTTCCATACGTTCTTTTCCATTGTTCGAAGCAGTGCTGAAACTCTCCTTTTTGATGGCGTTCAAAAGCCGCGTCGCTTTTTCCTTCGCCTCTTCTACGGACTGAAATCGGGTACCTTTCAACACGGATTTGATCTTGGGGAATAGAAAAAAGTCGGCAAGTAGGGGGAATGTTCGAGCCCTGGAATGCCCTTATCGGCTAAAAATTTCTTCACCGACAGCGCGTTATGGGCAGGTGTGTTATTGTTCGTGTTTTTCGTCCCAAATGATTTCCGACGCGCACTACAAACCACGTTCCATACAAACCACTGCTGCTCGCAAATTACTATAGTGACAAAAACATGTTTTAGTACGTTTATAGCAGACACTTCAAGCTACCGAACGCACTATTCCCCGCATTACTCTGCAATAGAAGAGCATTGTGCATCTCAGAGCCGCGATTAGGGATAACGCAAGAATGTTCATATTTATTCACCATTCTTCTAGATTTACATTACATTCATTGCAATGTACCAAGGCGAAGAAACACTAATCGAGGATACTGTATCAGCACTTGGAATCCGGAATCTGAATTTCACATTCAATATTGAATCAACAGTCTTCACTATGAATTTAAAAGATGCTTGACGTACACTACCAACTAAAAATCATTCCTAAATCGTGATTAATCCATTCCGCCGTGAAGCAGGGTGAAAAAGAACACATAAACAAATGGTTGCGTTGAGAAACCTTAATTTACTGATGATGAATAATTGAGTACCATAAACCTTTCCTATGTTGCCCCTGGGAATCGAGCAATGTGGTGCGAAGGAAAACGTTTACACGCGTTGGCGTTGTTGCAGATATCTTTTGCGCTGGACAATGGAACTTGGGCAGCCATAATCCTTCCAAGTTGGGCTGAGTTCATGAATAACTTTCCATCGGCAAACAAGTAGACGCAAGATCAATGTATCACTTTATTTGCTCAGCTTTAATATCTTCACTACAGCTGAGTCTGTGGATTAACACTGCAATGAATTGATAATTGTGATTGTTGAGTGTAACACATATTCGATTCGCTGAAAATAAATGATAAAGTACCAATAAACATTGCGTCTATTTGTATGAACTAAAACTGGTTTAAATTCAAAAGCAGACAATATATGCTTATGTGTGGATTACGAGAAAATATAGGATAGGATCAATCAATTCATAGATAGTTTAGATTCACTTTTTCCAACACTTTCTATTAACCTTAGACACTCCCTAAAACGGTGCAGTCAGAATGATAAAATGAAAACAGCGATTATCATAATGAATGAAAGGGTTGCCTTGTCATTGCAATCAAAATAAATGCTAACTCTGAGCAAGAACGAGCCGCTCAACCGAAACGAAAAGGATTAAAGGATTGATTTTTGTCGGTAATCCAAAATAATTGGTCATGTTAACAGTTATATGCAGCTTCCTGTTGCACGTAAAACATATTTGAATACATCACACGCTAATAATAATTAATTTATTTTCCGCCTCAAAATACTCGAATTTGAGCAAAATTTATTTTCGTGCTTATCAGCGTTTAGTGAATAGTGATCAGGGCGCGGCATAGTCATAGTCAACTGAGGATAGTCGGCTGTCAGTCGGTAAATGACTTTTGGCTCTTCACGCAGTTTCTCCGCCAAAACGACTGAACAGTCAGTCGGGCGTTTAGTCGCTATCTCCCTCTACCGACTCGACTATATCATTCCATTCTTCCCAGTCAAATTGTCCTCATTGCATTTTGAAGTGACTTCCCCCAAAACGAATTCGTTCCTCTCTTTCTTCCATGCACGTTTACATGCATCGATATTTGAGTTCACCGTGGTTTAACAAACGTTACAGGTGAGCTATATTCTTTTGTAGCGTACACGAAAACTACTCACACGTATAAAATAGTATGCAGTGTGTGTGCGCTATTTTGCACGCCTAATACTAACTAATACTAATGCGAGGACCTTTATAGCTTACGTTGGTTCGTTGGCATACTAAGTTCGTTGGTTTGAGTTTGTTGGTTTGAGTTCACGATGGGTAAAAAAACCGTCCTTTGATGGGGTAACTACTTTTTTGCATCAGGAATCAAGTTTTCGTTCCTCTTTATATGGACGTGCGTATGCGGGTACAAAATTAGTATGAGGGGGGAATTCGCGTTGACGGCGGAATGGTGTCGACATCTGGATACGACATTAGTTTGTATGAAGCCAACTATTCTCTATCAGATTAGTCAGCCCTAAGGCAGTTTTAAATTGCTAAAATGTGTATGAAAATTTTTTCTTGGCGTTATTTACCTACTACAAGTACGTTTTTCTGACCCTAATTTAAACTTTTTTTTTTTTTATCTGTATTGTAGTGATTTTCAACTCATTTGGTTGGTTCGTCACTTTTTACTTCCATTTTTGGAAGAATGTCGGGAGTGAGAATTGAACTCGTGACCTTTAGCGTGAGAGGCATGGATGTTACCACTACACCAGATCGCCTCCTCCTTATTTAAACTATTTTCTATGAATTTTCAAATATTCTCACCAAAACTTACCATTATAATATAAAATTACCTTTAGCCACTATTTTTGTATGATATTTTTTCACTACTTGCAAGCAAAAGTGATTTTCATTCTCATAGAATACTAATTTGATTTGGGAAAAAATATTTTCATTCATAATTTTTATTTTTAAAGTGTGTTCATTTCTTCTGCAAACCCTTATTGTCATGCCAACTCCCCCATTCCGTAATACGAAGCTCAATGCCGTCAACGCGGATGGAAATGTGGATTATTAGTAGTGTTCGGAAATTAATTCAAGTTTCGACGCATGATTCAAATTCCGAACAGAAGATGTTTAAACACAATTTTTTCAGGCAAATACAACAATAGTTCACAAATTGGGGTACAAGTACCAGTGCTTCGAATTATCAATTTCACATCAATCATTTCACCTGAATTTTAGACCTCATTCGATCATTATACCATTGCATTCGGGATACCGAAAATGAACCAACGCCAAGCCTCACAATCACAGCAAGCCACTGACAGATGATTCAGTAACTTACGTTAATTCTCTCTTTCGTTCTGCTCTGCGTTCACGGAATGTAAACAAACGGAAATATCCCTAGCTTTGTCATTCATTGATATTAATATACCAGTCCATTCAATATCAACCTCGTTCTCGGACAACTGCAGAATGTTCCTCGCCATCCAAGTCTATGTAATCTTCAGAAATTTATGTGAATGTACGAGCTGATCATGTTCTTTTGTTGGAATTTCCGCTTGAACACTCATTTGCGTTGCCATTTCGGAGTAACTTCACAAACAACTGACTTCAGAATAAGCGAAACACTATCTCAATGAGAAAATCAGACACTTCTCAGGATATTGAAAATGAACAGTCACAAAATTGAATGAATTCTCATGATTCTAACTGTCGAGAAAGGCTCAGAAAGAACAGAATGAATACGAATGAACACATCAGTAAATTTTCTTGACGTCGAATGAATGATAGCAGTATCGCAAAGCAAAATAAACACGTTACACAGATAAAAAAGTATTTTCAATGTTACTTAATAAAATCGATATTTCCAAGCCCTGACAAGGACAATTCAATTCTAGAGCAACAATATAAAAATAAAACACTTGTTAACAAATGTTTGTAAGCTCTTGCAAAACGTAGGTCACAGACGCAAACCAACGAGAATAAAATTGATTTGAGGAATGACTAAAGAAGTCGTCAGTGGTTCCCAAAGTCTTCGGACCTGGACGTCGCCTTATAGAGGGCGCTTGGGTCGAGTGACCAAGGCCTCAACCCGCACCCTCTTTAACTGTCACCTGGTATATGTAGACATATCCCTCATGGACCTTAATTTCCAAAGATACGAAGAACATATCATTCGCATTTTGGCTGTTCAGAATTTGAGTCAGCGACATATTTTTAGTTTTTCACCGTGAATATTTATTTGTAAAATGTTATTGTAGTCAAATGAAAAAAGGCTCTATTGTATCCAAAAATCAAATATATTTTGAGTAACAAGACACTGTTTATTGACCAGCGAGATACTCTCGTTTTCGTAACTGAACTTACACTCCGGTACAGAAATGAAAGACGTTGTCCTACATCAAAAATCCCATCCAACCGTGTAATATTGTACTGAAGCCCATATATTTTTTTGTTCGAACACACGTGTTGGTGGTACAACGAATCTGCAGAGCAACGGGATATTGCTGCAGAAATGAAAATATATGACATAGACAATTGTTACGGCTACGAGTATTATAAAATCGATCTAATAAAAAAAAACATCCACGAACTAACCATGAAAGGATAAACAAACCGAAAAATGATTGTTGGGACGACCAATCATCTAAAAATTATAGAAAATCAAAAACTTCATAAAAGCTGATCGACCAATCAATTTAGAATAATACACATGAATTCACAGTGCTTTTATCATCGTATATAACGGTGCATTCAATCATCCAAATTTAAACTGCGTATTTGGAAACGGAATAGATAAATAATGAACAGGCAACAGTCTCGAAAATCAATTCCGGTGATACAATCAAAAAGCCATCATCCTCGTTCGTCTTGTTCCGGTGGAATTTCACCATGCACATCAACATACCCCAGCGCTAATTTACGCCCGTATCGAAACATAGTCTCCCCATTGTGTCGTGATCGCACACTAAATATATGACTGAAAAGGACGCTAACGAATGCGAATGATCTCGTTATTCATGTTCCCTCTGCAGCTTTTTTATCCTTTCTGTCGCGTCCTATCCCACTGCACTAAGTATATGCTAATTCGATGACAGGCACGTAAGCTGAAAGCATGGAAAAGATTTATTTAAGCTCTTGTTCGCAAACGCCCACGCGGCTCTGCTGATGACAAGTAGGAAGAACACACGAAGCGCTAATGTGGAAATGTAAATGTTTCGTCATCGTTTTTATTTCTTCCTTATTCGGATGATAGGAGAAGCTCAGATCAGTGGTAAAGTATGGCGGGAACGGAAATTGAAAAACGCTTTAGCTTGCAGATTAACTGCGACTTTTGTTTTTTTTATGGAGACTCAAGGAGACGGTGTGAAATGTATGTATAATCCAAGCGCAGACATTTGATTTTACATTGAATCGCACTCTGTTACATTTGCATAGTATCTATATTTCCGGTGGAGTAATCTCAGCCGGTTACAATAACTTCAACACGACGAAATGTTATTACGGAATTCATTATTATCGATATTTCACTACTTCATTATGATCCAAAATAGCAGCGAGATAACAAGATTAACGAGGAATACGCTGAGGTGGCAAACCACCGCTCTATATAACCACCCACCGATTATATCCTTCACCAAACTCCAAAAATTTCAAAACCTTCCAAAACTTTATAATGTGCCTACGAATCGTTCCGTTTACCGCCCAACAGACTTCCCAGCAATCTGATTAACTTCCTGTTGATCTTTTATGCCTCAATCACGTTTCCACTGCACACATCCTGGTTAATCCACGGGAGCAAATTCCACGAACCATTGGAATATCTTTTAACTTTTTTTCACCCCCAGCATCGCAGATTGAACCTGGCAACCAACCGGGCTCAACTCAATGATCGCTAGTTAAATCAACTCCCAGGTGTATTTAAGTTGCGAGCTAAACTTCTCCTCCTCTTTCTGGAAAGCACTTTTATCATACTAGCCGGTCGGAATATTTCCTCGAAAAGATGATTGAGAGAGGCCGCCTCGCGATATGGCTTTGCCACAAAAATTACTGCCTGCCGCGGGAAAATGCTACAGTGGTATGAAACAGTTCCGGGTTCTTTTTTCCTGTTTAACACATTCTCTTTCATGATTTGCCTGTTTATTTTATTTTTCCTCGGCTTGTTGCTACTGCCGCGTGGAATTGCTGCCACTATAGAATTTTCCGTAGGAAATTATGAAGCGAAAAAAAGGGAAAAGATTAAACGCAACCCCGTTTTCTATGGAAGCCTTCGTTGAATAATATTATTCTAGCATGAATGCATAAATAATGCAGTGGTATTTAAACGTTTTAGCCAACTGAAAAAAATGTTTTTTTGCACCTCCATCTTCGTATTCATTGGTGATTTTTAAACATTTTAGCACAATTGATATATCGTATCGTGTTCCTCTATTTTTTTCCCCGAAAGCACTTAAAATTCACCTCCCGTGTAGAATTTATTATAGTGAATTTAAAAACAAGAATCCACGAACAACCTCCTCACGGATATATTGCATCATCGGTTGTGCCGTAATAAAATTCATCCACAATTGATATGTTTGTATTTGATATTTTCGCTGGTAAGATCTAACAGATCTTAAACATTTATTCTCCCATGAAACAATGCGAAAAATATATATCTTATCCGAAATGTTTTCTCGCAAATGTTGAGAAAATAAAAAATCGCCTTTCAGTACCACAAAACAATCAAGTCACTCTTCGAACAACCCAATAAAATCCGGTAGGCATATAGCATATAGAGTGCGGGGGCGAACAACGCATTGCTTTGAGTACAACAGGTTATCGAAAATCTTACATTCTATAGAGCGTGTCAAAGCAATCTATTGATTGAGCCGTTCCCAGCAAGTGTGGGAGGACGCGTACATTGAGAAATGTCATCTCGTGTCCTGGATTGTTATTTTTAGATAAACATGGGATTTACATACGGTGAAGCATAACGGTACCATGTTTGTAACAGGTGAATGTTTTCGAATCGAGTTTGCAGCGCATACAAAATAATCTTCGATAACAATCGAGAAAAAAACGCTCGGCTCTTCCCATTTCATTTTCATGAACCGGGTTTTCGCATACGAGCAATTCCAAATGAAATCGACAAATGACAAAACATGAGTATTTTTGATGGCTAAAAATGATTTTTAACATACAAATATTCAAAGTTTCGAAAATTCATAAAAATTTGATGTTCCACAAACTTTGTCGTATTTTAGATGAAAAAGATAATAAAAATATGTGCAGGTAAACTTCGATATAACGTACATTTCACTTTCAAAATTGTACGTTGTATCGAATTGTACGTTATATCGAAGCATCATAAAGTACTCACAAACGTAGTCTATAATACATTATTGTGTTGCTGTTTTAGTCATGTTAATGAATAACTTCAATCAGTAGACGAAGCCAGCCTTTCTCATGATGTTTCCCTTCGTACTGTTGATTAAAGCATGATTCATTTAGAATCTGGAATCACAAAACCAGCTGTATTTCGAGATTGATTGAAGGTACAAAACTTGTTTTAGCATCACAATACAGATAATTCATTGTTCTATCAGAAAAAAAAAATATTAAAAAAAATTTCCTTTACACTTTGAAAAGATGTACGTTATATCGAGGTAAAATGTACGTTATATCGAGTGACGTTATATCGAGGGTACGTTATAACGAGGGTACGTTATATCGAAGTTTCCCTGTATTTTAGATATTGCAAATTAAAGTTTTTTTGTAAATAAAAAAAGAGTACTATTTTTTTCTCAGTGTATGTTTTTTTCACGTTTCAACATTAATACTCTATAACTCTTTCTAAGACACTATTTCGGTACGACTCATAGTTCTTGCGATATAAATTATCAAAGATTTCTCTTACTAAAATCGATAAGCTCTTTTCAAAAGTTACACTTGAGTCAAAAAATTCCCAAATGCTGTGGAAAACTCATTTCCTCCAACCCAAACGGAATACAAACCTTCGTTCGAATAAAAAATACAAGTTTTTAAAATCTGCAGTTTTGGTTCGATTTCATTAGGAATTGCACATACCTCATCCTTTACTTTAAATGTTGTATGTGTTCATTGAGAAGTTCGAAAAAAAGAGAACCAATTACAATTACAATTGTGAGCAACAATCTTTCCCACACGTATCGTTGTGGTAACGAGACAAACCTGACAAGTTGTAATTGAATTACTTTTTATTATTCACATGTGAACTGTTTGCGCTCGGTTGCGAGAAAAGTGAATTTTCAATTAGTTTTTCAGAGAATTCACATTCTGGCGAGTTGTTAACCGGTGAGAGAACAAATTTATCTGCATCTTAATGTTAGTAGGTGGCTGAGGGGTAACAAATTGGTTTTATGGTAAACGTTTTTATATTGGCCGTTTGAAATCATTTGGAGTGGCATTTTACTTATAAACCGAAATATATCTGAATGTATACTGGATTCTTGTTTTACGTGATTTTTCTACGCGAATTTCTTGAAATTACTTTAATTAATTATTGAATTTGTTATGAAGAGAAATCCAGCAAGTGTATATGCGAGTGTGGCTGTGTAAAGCGCACGCCGATGACGGGACATTTTCCATTTTTCACGCGATTTGCTTGAAATTACGCGATTTTTTTGCGCGCATGAATCAATCGCATAAAAAAACGAATTCAGTGTATATCTGATAACTAAGAATTGAGCGTAACTGAAAAATTACGCTATGGAATGTATTCTTCACCAATGTACAGTGGTTCAAGAAACGAATTTAGGGGGAAACTTCAATCTAGCTGTTCTTCTGACAAAAACCGTCTTCTACAAAATTGTTAGAAATGATGGAGCGCTCATTTTCATGTTGTCAAAAGTAGAGACCAAAATATTTGATGAAATCAAAAATCTAACTTCCTTATCTTTATAAATAAAGGTAAATATAGTTCGGCAATTTTGTAACCCCAGTTATTTTAATCAACTTTGTAAAAAAAAGTTTTTTTCTATCTTTCAATATAACCGATTTAGTGCTTTTTTCTAAATTGCATTAGGGTCACCATGAAAAACACGGGGTTACTTTTATATATTAAACTCCATATCGAAACTGCCTTCGGACAACTTCTCCAGCTTACCAGGACAAACATTTTGTAATGTAGGACATGTCAATATCTTAATTCTAATCGAAGCTATTGATTTTTTCCCATAAAATCATGATTTCAAATTTCAAAATTACATATTTTTGAAACATTAATCCCAATTTGTCCTTCAAATGCCGCCTATGTTTGCTCTAAAAACATAACAAACAAAAGAAAAAGGCGTATTTTTGAAAAAAAAAACATTAGTAACTCTAAGTAGGGATAAGATATTAACAAATGGGCAAAATGTTCATCTTGAAAAGCTCTAAAAGTCGTTTGAAGATAGTTTTGATGTAAAATTTGAAAAATATAAGTTAGTGCAAGTTGCATAGGGGTCACAATGACTCTAATGCAAAAAGCAGCGCTAAATCGGTCATATCAAAATATAGTTTATTTTATAGTTACTTTGTTTTTACAAAGTTGTTTAAAATAACTGGGACTACCACATTTATTCTGCATTTCGATCGATTCGAAATATTTCGAACGACTTCATAAAATTCCATTCTGTATTCCGTTCGAGTTGTTTTTTGCATTTCGTTCGATCTGTTTCACTTCGAACATTAAATGGGCAAAACGTTCGAAACAGGGAACGCGAAATTATAACTCGAACGAATTGGAAATCCGTCGGGATACAGAACAGGGCTGTACATAATTGTCGAACTGGGTTTATCTCTATCGATAAAGATTTCGATTTCATCGAAAATCTCGGCCTTTCTTTGCTGTGAGCAACAGAATGTGTGTGAACGAAATGTTATAACTAGTCTTCGACAAGTTTTTGTATGAAGAATTAACTGTCGAGCTCTAGATGAAAATTCCCGTTCTTACCGCATTCCAGAATATTTGCGACTTAGCAAACTGGAGTCTCTTCTAAGAGTCCTCATTGGAATCAAAGGCAGTCTGAAGGATTATGTAACATAAATAAGGAATAATTAATCCTTCTTTTTTCAACATATTTTTGCAATTTTGACATTAAATTAGTAAAAGAGGGCACAATCCAAACCCTAAATTGTTGATTAAAAATATTTTCCACTAGGTTTTCAGCAATTTGAAGTTGTTAAGTTGCACTTGTTTTGACCAACCCAAAATTGTGTCCAAAATGTGTCCAACAAAACTTTGTCCTTATGCTGATTGCTTTAAATAGCTGATTGCTTATGCGATCATGTTGTACAAATCTAACCTGCTGAAACGACAACGACAGTACATGGTTCAGTCTATATTTCAGAAAATTAGAACTGACGCTTTTTGTAATCTAGATATATATCTAGACAGCCATTCCATGCCAAACTGATATAGTGGGTATCAGATATTCGTGAAAAGGTATGTATTTGTTTTTTATCGCAAAATATTAGACCCGTTTTTTTTTATTTCTTCGTTAGGGTGACCATTTCCATTTTAAGTATTTTCCGAAAAACAAAAATTTCGCCTTTTTTCCAAAAATGACTTCTTAACTTTGGAACTACTGGACCGAATCGGATGATCGAAATATCAAATTAAAGACAATTAATTGGGATTTTTTTACAAAATATTGCACTTGCAAAAAAGTTGGATTTTGTTCCCGTAATTATTAATTGTATTTGATTTTTGATGTTATCATGGCTTTGGACTAGAGAGCGCTATATTTTTTTATTGTGGAAAGCTGAGGTTTTTTCTACATAACAAATCCAAAAATCAGCGATGTGATTTTTTTTGTTTTAAAGTTATGATTTTTCAAAGTCAACCGATGGTCACAAACTAATTATTTGCCTTTTCTTCCAAAAATGACTTTTTCAAAGATTCATAACTTTTGAAATTTTGGACCGATTCAGATAATCTATACAAAAAGATCTGATTATATATTATGATTATATATATATTATATATATAAAAATGGATTTCTGTCTGTCTGATTCTTATGGGCTCGGGAATTACTGAACCGATCGACATGAAATTTGTATAGATGGGTTTTTGGGGCCGGGAAGGTTCTTATGATAGTTCGAGGCCTCTCCCCCTCTCTAAGGGGCTGCAATACAAATGTAACACAAATTTCTGCATTATTCGAGAATTAATCAAGCGCACGAAACCAAATTTGGCATGTGGAGATTTTAAGGTGCAATAAATGTTTCTATGGTGGGGTACGAGGGGTAGGGGGATAGGTGAGGCGCATAACTTGAGAACTAATGAAGCGAATGGAGCCAAATTCAGCATGTGGAGGTTCTGGGGGACAAGAAATTGTGGTTCGACACTCCTTCCCTCTCTCTCTAAGGAAACTTTTGAAAAACTCTGAAAGTAATGGGAAATTTCTTAATTTTTTTTTCCATACATACATTGAATCTTCCATGATGTGGAAATAACAATATTTGGTTATGCATTTACTTCTAACATAATGAAGTATTACGTTTGTTATCAATTCTTACAGTTGAAATTTCACATGTGTGCTGGAGCACAACACTAACGTTTGACCACGTTCAAATAATTAACGCTTTTTTTCTTCAGACGTGTTACCGAGTCGTTGACCGAGTCGCCTTGCTAGTGAATTTGGATGATTCTTCAGCTTTTCCGCATATTTCCTCCTCGTTTTATGATGTTCTTTAACCGTTGCCATCCCTAAGTCTCGATGTATGGCACTATTGCGGATGTACCAAGGAGCATCAGTAATTTGTCTTAGCAGTTTATTTTGTACTCTTCCAATGATTTGCGTTTTCTTTGCTTCTATGTGTTTCTTCCAGGGTTGATTTTATTGGGATAATTTTTTCGAACACTTTTGAGAAGATTGGAAGAACACTGATTGGTCTATAAGATTCCACTTTCTGTGCACATTTCCCTGGCTTAGGAATCATAATGATAGTTGAAATTTTCCATACTTGTTGGAAATATCCTATATGGGTCATTGCGTTGAAAATTCTCGTAAGATGTTTAATTGCTAGATCAGGTAGCTCCTTGATCATATGCCCGTTGATGTGGTCAATACCGGGTGACTTTTTCACATTTCTATGATTTTTGATAACATGTCTCAACAGCCGATGTTTGATGTTCATTTTGTTTTGATTTGTAGCACCAAAAAATTTGAGCGTTTGTTGATTAGGTCCCGTTTGATTCGGAGTGAAAACTTTTTGAAGATGGTTTGCGAAAGTTGCTGCTTTTTCATCGTCACTTCTGGCTCAATTCCCAGAGGGCATTCTAAACGGTGGGACCTGTGACTGAGGTCGTTTTATATTCTTAGTTGCCTTCCATTGTGAGTAATTAGTATCTTGTAGTATTAGTATAATTATGGAATTTTTCATCTTTCTCGTTTTGTAATAGCTTTCTTAATTTACATTATGCCATATTGAATTGGATTTTAGATTCTATCGCTCGTTTGTTTTGCCAGATACGTCTTAGTCATCGCTTTTCTGCAACTGCTGCTTCCAGAAACATTTTTTTTGTGTTTCTGGGTCTTTATAGGTTGGGTAGCTATCTTCGCAGCATTCTTCATGAGTACACTGAGTTGGTTAACTGCGTCCTCGATATGATGTTCGTTATCCAGAGGTAGATCGAGAATGTTAGAGGAGATATATAATAATACAGACGGTTAAGGTGAAAGTGGAAGCTAACCACAAATGGCTGCCACAATGGCGCTCATTTCTTTCATCTCCCTCCCTCACCCCTCGCCCGAAAATCAATAATTTTGCGAAACAGTGTGAAGAAAATGATCGTTTTCGCACACTTCCCATCAAGTAATATCAACCAAACTCTAATCGATTACTCACAAGATATTAAATTTTCATCTGCTGTCGCACCGTATAGTGAAGAACGTCGGAAAACTCGAGCAAGTGCTCTGAAAGTTAAATTTTCGTTTTTCAATCTTCTGCAATGGTTTTGTTTGTATTGGTGGAAGCATCGTTATTTTTTCGACACTGATGCCAAACAACATCATCGAAACAGCTATAAAAACCACTCAATAAAATGTTATTCCGGAGTCATAGCGTTCCATGTCATGAAAATCAATAGAATAAAATTGTGTTGATATCAATACAATTATTATTTTTACGTTTAATGGGTCTATAATGTATGTTTTAGCAACTTTAACATTGGGTAAGAAAATTGTATTGCAGAGCTCGGAGCACTGCCACGGCTGCCTATGCTTTCAAATACAGTAAACGGAAAAGTATGATATTCAATCTAAATGCCTCGGCCAACGAAGAGAAGGGTTAAGGCTCTCCAACGTGAATATGTGAAAACAATACGATCAACGAAGGAAATATATTAAGGAATTATCAATAAAATATTAAGGAATTATCAACATCGAGTTACTATGCGGAAGAACTTGTTAATACCAAAAGAGCACCAATTCGCCTGTGTTATAAATTTGCTCATGTTACGCTCGCGTATAATCAGAATCATATGCAAATGCACCTTCTATATATATTTATATTTGCAATTGTTCATCGGAACATATCGTTCATACATTTTACTTTAGTATTGAATTGTTATTTGTTTGTTTTTTTCAAATGTATTCAAAGACTCGTGTCAATGAAGCGCCACACAGTCTGATAAGTGAATTGATCTATTTACGTGTGCTTTGCTCTTCTCTCACAAACACTATTACTCCATTTTTACACGAGAGTTCACCTAAACTACTACAATGGCTAGTTTCCACCTTCACCTTAATGTATTTAGAAATTAACCTTTATTCTTTATATGGAAAGAACGTGTCTTCTTTCCAGTGAGCCTAAAACTAAACTGAATTCCCTCAACATGGAAGAAGATCTGCGGCGCGGGTGGTCTTCTCTCCTTCTCTCTATGTTCGACGATCCGTTGGTCCTTCGTAAACATCTGTTGTCTATTTACGTCTGCATCGTTATCGTCGTTGTATGCTTATGTTGCGCGTCTGTGGTGATGTGTTTGAAGTTAGTAAGATTGGATGACGTCTGCTTCTCTTCCTTTTCTATGAAATATTCCAGGAGTATTGGTGAGTGATCAGATGATAAGTCCAGAAGAAGCTTCGATCGAATTCGTTTACTATTAATATTTTTTTGTGACAGCGAAATCTAGCAGGTCCGTAAGTCGTGCGAGATCCTCTGGCCAGTTTGTCAGTTCGCCGCATGATGCAATGTACGCAATAATACGCGACCACGAGTGGTAATCAGCCTTGATCCCCAAAAGGTGTGTTTTGCGTTGATGTTACCAGCGACGATAAATTGGTGATCTTAAGTAGGTTCAAACTTGTTTACGCAGATAAATTTGCAGCCAAGTTGATGATTTTCAAAAGATCTGTAGTTGTGGAGAGAAGACAAAGATTTCATCACTGAGGCAGCAATAAATGGAAAAGTTAACAAGGGGGATTGTTTTTAGGACAGGATTTTGAGATGCATTCGATCACACAATGATCCGGTAAAGTTCTGGCCTGACTTGGTATGCTGCCATTACAACCAAGTAGTTGAGAATTATTTCATCGAAATAAAAAAAATCTATCAGTCCACCAAATTGTCCGGATTTTAGTCTCATCGAGAGATATTGGGCAATGATCAAAAACAAATTGATATAATGTGGCAACAAAAAATCAGCTCAAATGCAAAAGTGGTGGAATAAGATACGGTTACCAGCAGTACTGTGCAGAAAATTATGGATGGATTCACACAAAAAGTTCGCAAAATCATCCGATCTCCTTGTTACCATGAAAAAAAAACTACATACCTTATGCCTTCACCAAAATTTCGGTTGAATAAGGTAAAAATCCATCAAGTCGTGCCAATATTAAATCGGTGCAATCTAGCCCAACAAGATTATTTTGTCTCTCATCGGGAAAAAATACTCAACGTCATTTTTTGTGGTTTGGATTTAATTAGTTAATCTTCTGTTTTAATAATGTTTTCGACTTCGACTTTGGTTTCATCCATTTGTTGCTGTACATAGAAAAGACTTAACGTTTTATATCTCCAGCATAGTGCATCTGATTCCACTTTTTTGCATTTTTTGAAAAAAATCCGTGTATTGCTAGCTCGTGTGCCTCACGCTTTACTCGATTTGAGGTAGCGCTAGTGGCCCTGAAAAAATCTTATAAACTGTTTCGAATATGCTTCAATAAGTCTCTTATTCTTCATGTGATCTTGGTTTAAGTAATGGAGAACGAACGCATGATGTTTCAACTATATGTTCCCAGAATTCAGCTAATTTATGTTCGCTGGATTTTTAATATTTCCAAACCAATAGTGTCTAAATAAAAAATATCGCACTGAACACTTAGCTACACTTGTTTTCTCTCAATCAATTATGTTATTCATTATATCCAACTTCAAGCAACCAAATATATAATAAAATAAAATATATGATTTTGCGGGCATTAAAATTTGCTGCGCGGTGATTTGGACAGTCTGTGGGTTGATGTGTGTGTTTCATCGAAAAAAATATACTTATGTTTATGTAAAGTGATTTGGGATGATATTACAATCAGTAACAGTGTTCTGGGATCGACACCAGTTGTCTTGTCCAGATTCCAGACCATAAAAATTGCATTGAGACCATTTCGAATTCTGCATGGATCTTTTCACTGTTATTCGAACATTTTCAAACACTTTCGACGCATAGTCAAAGGAAAACCGTCCTCGATGGCCTGCGTAGCTCTTTCAAGCTCCAAATCTGTCCATCCTTAATTACAAGAAAAATTCCGTGGCATATGGAATTAATTAACCCTTTCGTCGCCCCGTCACCCAGATATGGGTGACACTTTCCTCGTTCAAATTAAATAGGATTTTTAAAAGGAATTCGATAGAATAGGCACCTAA
Organism: Toxorhynchites rutilus septentrionalis; assembly: GCF_029784135.1. NCBI lineage: Eukaryota > Metazoa > Arthropoda > Insecta > Diptera > Culicidae > Toxorhynchites > Toxorhynchites rutilus. The sequence continues at coordinate 231,188,017 of NC_073746.1, forward strand.
GTGTAACTATAGGATATATAGAAAAATAATAAAATTATAACCATATCATTATAATGTTTATACTATACTTTTTATTAATTTATAGTGGGGATGGTTTGTACTGCAGCTTTTTGCGAAACCCAAATAATATGACTTTAGCATGTGTTGTTGTTGTCAATTCATCTTCAAATTAAATAAAATATTACTAGATCATGTAAAAGTTGTCTGCAAACTAAGTGTGATCTTCATTTAATAATTTATCCGCAATTTGGGCTCCGCTAGAAACTCAGAAAAGTCACTTTGGGCGACGAACGTGTTAAACCAAAGAAAAGCTTCAAACCTGTATGACCAAATGACCCCACAGAAACGTATCCATGTCACTACACACAACATGCAAAAATAGAAATGCAATTAATTTCATTAATTGTTATCAAATTTACAGATTCGCTGCATCAAATTGGTCCTCTTCTGTAGACGAACAAAACTTTACAGCACATTACATTACATTTACTTACATCACACTACACATTACACTTATATTTTCTGACAATCAAAGTGCTTGCTTTGTTCATGCTTCCGTTTCCCTCCACTTGTAAATTTTACCAAAGTTTTTTACGTTAGGCACAACGGTTCAACAATAAAAGGAGATGACATTATGAAAAATCCAAGTTGATCCGTACTTTTCGAGATAAAGGGGTAGTCCAAATCACTCCGTATGTCCAAATCATCCCCAACTTACCCTAGATACCTCGTGTTTATTTTCGGCAGAGCTGGACTGAAAAAACAACTAAAACCCGACCAGGAGCAGGAATTTTTCTCCATCACCTGCTTGATCTCGAGAACCGACAAAAAACAACATGAGACATCCTTTAAATAAAAAACATGAGTTATGGCTAAGATTTCTAGACTGGAATCCGAACCATACGTTACGCAAACCTCAGCAGGGAGAGCTGTGGGGTTCAATAAGCCATCAGTGAACACCTTTTTTGCAGTTGTAATACATGAATTTGTATATTTTTTATCATTCGAAATCTGAGCAATCCAATTACATACAATTTGCAGTTATCTCCTCTCTCCCCTTTCAAAGTGCTTACTTAGTATATAGATAACCTTTTAATACTTTGAAATTATCGACACCTTTTAACTCGAAAAGGGTGTCGATATCACCCGCACTCCCATTTATTTAACCTAAAAACATCAATTTTTGTTTTCTATCAAAATTCGAGTTCTACTCAAACAAATGACCAACCCCCCTGATTTCCCCAATACCGTTTGCTAAAGGGTGTGTCACATCAAATTGCATCACGGAAAAAACGCTGTAGAAATTCGCCCAGTAGACCGATCCTTTTGAAAATTTTAGACAGTAAAATAAAAACTATTAAACAACTTTTGGCATTTTCTTTTTATTCATACTTCGAGCCCAAGCCCGTATGCTCGCACCTTCCTCTTTACCCCGTCCATAAGGTTCTGTACAACGTCAGGTTGTAGTTTTTTTTGAACAGAAATCCATTTTCTCTTGAAGTCCGCCTTCGATTTGACAACTTTTGGGTTCTTCCGGAGGGCCTGCTTCATAATCGTCCAATATTTCTCAATTGGGCGAAGCTCCGGCGCGTTGGGCGGGTTCATTTCCTTTGGCACGAAGGTGACCCCGTTGGCTTCGTACCACTCCAACACGTCCTTTGAATAGTGGCACGAAGCGAGATCCGGCCAGAAGATGGTCGGGCCCTCGTGCTGCTTCAATAGTGGTAGTAAGCGCTTCTGTAGGCACTCCTTAAGGTAAACCTGCCCGTTTACCGTGCCGGTCATCACGAAGGGGGCGCTCCGCTTTCCGCAAGAGCAGATCGCTTGCCACACCATGTACTTTTTGGCAAACTTGGATAGTTTCTGCTTGAGAATCTCCTCCGGAACGCTGAATTTGTCCTCTGCGGAGAAGAACAACAGGCCCGGCAGCTGACGAAAGTCCGCTTTGACGTAGGTTTCGTCGTCCATTACCAGGCAATGCGGCTTCGTCAGCATTTCGGTGTACAGCTTCCGGGCTCGCGTCTTCCCCACCATGTTTTGCCTTTCGTCGCGGTTAGGAGCCTTCTGAACCTTGTATGTACGCAGGCCCTTCCGCTGCTTGGTCCGCTGGACGAATGAACTTGACAAATTCAGCTTATTGGTGACATCCCGGACCGAACTTCTCGGATCACGTCTAAACTGCTTAACTACGCGCTTGTAATCTTTTTCACTGACGGAGCATCCATTTTTGCCGTTCTTCACCTTCCGGTCGATGGTTAGGTTCTCGAAGTATCATTTTAGTACTCTGCTGACCGTGGATTGGACGATTCCCAGCATCTTACCGATATCCCGATGTGACAACTCCGGATTCTCGAAATGAGTGCACAGGATTAATTCACGGCGCTCTTTTTCGTTCGACGACATTTTTCCAAATGTACGAAAAATTGACAGTGAAGCATGACCAACGTGATCTATACACTCTTATCTGATTATAAGCGAAAACTGAAGATATAATTTCTAAAAATTAAATTTCTACAGCGTTTTTTCCGTGATGCAATTTGATGTGACACACCCTTTAGTTATCCATACTTCGCGATGCACCAGAAACTAGCTCACTATGCAAATCTTTCTCTACTCCAGTTCGTTGTACGGAATGAACAACATTAATTGTCTCAATTATCGTTCAAAATCATTTCAGTATAATGGTAAAGGCAAAGAAGAATAGTTTTCTGTATCATATTGTGATTGAGTAAGATAAGTGAATCTTCTACGACAATCTCATATGTGTGAAGCAATGGGCCTGATCACGAACGTCACTTCACGGTGAAAACAAAATTAATTGTATGCAACGTTATAGGGTAAATGATTTTGGTTTGTCCAATTTGGGGTGTTTTTATGCAACTAGTAAATGCAAATCGATTTTTCTTCATGAAAATCACACATAATCGATACGAGTTTGGGTTTGTTGAAAAGTCCCAAGTCTCTAGTTGCTAATACTACCATAAGGAGTTGAAATTATTCAACTTTTTATGTTTTTCAACGATTTTCCTTAAAGAAGAATTATGATGGTTTGACCACCTCTGATCATGGTTTGCCCAAAAAAATGATCATGGTTTGTCCGGTTTTAGAAATCTCCATTTTTGAATGAAAACATTCGAATTCACAATTAGATGTTGCATTTATCATTGCTTGAGTTTACTGTCTTCATATTGATTCATTCATAATTTAGGCTTTCTTCAGAATATTGCCTTTTCTTGGGCATTTTAGAAGTGTTCACCTCAACACAATCAACACAGAAAAAACATACTTCTGCTATGCGCGAAGCACACCATAAACAAACATGAACAAACTGCAGCGCGCCAAGCGGTTGCCATAGAAATCATGTGGACAAAACAACATTATTGAATTGGACAACTCATGATCAGAATTGAGTTCATCAAAATGCGTTAATTTAATGGTTTAGCTATGTAAATCCGATACAAAAGGTGAGCAAGTATGATGTTTACAATATTTATAAGTGTTGTAATCCAGAAAAGGTCTGAATACGTGCCAAATAATCATCTGGTGATCGATTAAAAGTTAGCTCGAATGAGGGGCGCATTGACACAAATAGAAGGTGTATTTTATAATCCTTTAAAACATGTGATTTCGTAAAAATATACTATCATTATGTAAAAGGCAATTTCATTTATATGTTTCGAAACATTCGAAGGCCTTATTTGACACAGGAGCGCTGAATTAGAGCATTCAAAAAAGTGGGCAAACCATGATCATATTTTCGACTGGACTACGACAAAAAAGGTGCATACAGGCACTGCATTTATTTAAATACAACGTATCTTTCATGGAAGTATGCCTTCAAATTCCAACAAGGAAACCTTACTGTTGAATGTTGTGGAGTTCGATCACATCATATAGGAACAAAAGTGTTTATAGATTGTGATTGATATCTGAGTGGGAAGGAGGAAGTCTGATGCAAGTTGACAGTGTAGTTCAATCGTAAAGTAAAGACGAAACCAAATAAACGAAAAGTGCTGATAGCTTTCGACGATTCTGAGTCCCATGCATGAGTCGAGTCTATTGAAGTAATAGAAAACTAAACAGCTAAAAAGTGATTTCAAAAATTTCGATGCATTCTGAAATAATATCCGAAATGATGAACAATTGGGTTGAATAATATAATTTCGTAGTTCTACGTCGAAAACTGCGGTCGTGTCTTAGATATAACCCATTACAATTTTTTTGTTCGTAAAAGTGAGTGTCCACTATCATTGGGCTATGGCTTGAGCCAATTACTATTGGGGGTCAGTGAAGGGTCACTCCCATCTCTCACCTCATCACACCACTGAATATTAATACTATACCAGGCACCGAAGATACTTTTATTATTAGTCAATCATTCAAAATATGCCGAGCGACAGTTATTTATCTTTAGTATAAATCTCTCCATAGATATGGGATGGATGAGTAACCACATCGACCGCTTCCTGTAGTACTAAGATGCCCTTACATTTGAAAAAAAAGAATGCATGATATCTTATGGATAGAATACTTTTTCATAACAAACAAAATTAAATGCATTTTCACCCGTGAAAGCAACATGCTTTTTTTCTCATTATATCCTCCTGTAAATTTTCATGAGTACGATGAAATTAAAATGCATTCCATTTAAATTGAGTACAATTTCAAAGGACATTCTCAATGAATGACATGCCACGATCAGATCCCGTTTCAGTAAATTTATTGCTTTGTAATCACATGGTAATCACAAGCATGGTAGACATTAAAATAGATGACAAAACCATATTATTAAACCTATTATATTGTAATACTTTTACAGACGCACAAAGTTTTAGTTCTGACCCAATGTCCTGGAAAAAAGGTAATGAAGATGGTCGAATTTCGAGCGACATAGCATGCGCTGCCATAACTATTTCGCAAATAGTGACATTAGTCGTTGTGTTTATCTTTGATTGCCCACCGCATCCATGTGAAAATGCTATTTTCAGGAAGTAATTTATCAATGAAAAACGTACATTTGTGTAGAGCTCCAACTGAATATGAGGCTAATGTGATAGCGTGAAGTGAATATTTGTGAAACCACTTCGAAAAAGACGGATAAAAGTGATATTTCCATGAGCCATTTTCACTCCCCAACGTTCATAGAATCAAACAAAGTTTCATTATTTTATCGTTATGAAGTTGATGTTTCGAATCGCCAATTAATCAGAATTTCACCGAAAATGTTACTGCTTTCGAGAACTAAGCATTCGACTGCTCTCTGGACCTTTTTACCACATGAATAATCGAAATAAGCCACGATATAATTGTCACCTGTTAGAAAACAATCAGTTGAATGATTTCATGAGAATTTTGGCTCAATTTATCTTGCAACCGTGAGTACTTCAACATTGTTTTGTTTCTTCCATACACATTCCATATAGAATACAAATAATTACGACACGATATTTTGCTTGCCAATACAGATACACTTCGCCTACTGCTCCACCTCTATATGTATCTCATTGGTTCTGACCCATATACCACCGCCAGTGATGACTGCCCAACTCAGATACGCCGAAACAAAGTAAAACAGTATTACCCAAGTTTCCTGAAGTATCCTGAAGTGATTAATCGATAAAACGATGAACTAGATTTTTCTCGACCCACAAAATGCTCCGATAAAGGAACAATAACATCCTCTTTCTGCCACCCATCAATTTTATTTTACTCCCAACAAACTCCGTCACTCCGCGATTGGCAACGGAGAATCTTGCTAAGAAGCAACCAGTGCCCAGAAGATATTGAAGAAAGTACATAGCTCATCATTTTTCCACGCTGTTATCCCTTCTCGCTTTCCTTTTTGTTAGGAGGAACTTTCCAATTATCTTGCCCCGTATTTACGCTGTCAATAATGGGAGATAAATGCTTTTGCTGATAGTACGACTGCCGGTAAAGTGCAGCTAATCGAGGTAACATAGATCCGTGAATGGAAGGGGTTAAGTTTTATCGGCATCGAGTTGGGTTGGACAGCGTAGTACAAATATTGTGGCATTTCGTCAGCAAAGAAGAATCGGTGGGATCATTAATGGAGGAAAAATAGTTCTCAATACTTCTACTTGGAAGTTTTGTGCTGATAATCGAATATTTCAAAAATTGTACACATTTTAAAGGACGATTTGGCGAGAAACCGTACGATAAATTGAATTAAAACAAAATGAACTCTCTCTATTTTCTTTCCTGAACTTCGTCGGAATAGAAATTAAAGCAAAAGATTTATTGCTGTCCAATTCAAACTGCCGTCAAATAAATTTCCTAATTATAAATTATACAAATTCAATTAACGTTCTCCTCAATCTTTCTCCATTCTTTGACATTCTCTGAACTGACATTCAAACTTTCAAATATGTTTAAATTTTCACGTCAATTGAGTCAAATTTGTTATTAGAATTTTTCTGGAAATTTGTACACGTATCAGTTTTATTTGTTTCGCTTCCAGATCAAGCGAACCTTGGCGCTGATATTTTGGACATTTGTTTTCGGTGACATGTTCTTGGGAGCAGCCACGTATGACGGTTAGAACGACCGAAGTACGACGAATATAATTACCCAAATGCGAGTACCAAATGCCAAGTACGTGCGATTCAGGTCTGTGAGACCGTATGCGCGAGTATAGGAGGGTTAATCAAAAAAGATACAATCTTCGCTCTTCTAACGAAAAACTTAATCAAAACACAGTTCTAGGATAGGATTCTAGAAGATTATTACTTTTCTCAATTTCAAACGACATCACGGCCTGGCTCAAAAAAGCCACAACCCGTTGAAGTGACCAGAAAAAAAGCAGCTGATCTATGACACTCTAGGACAGAATGCAGATTCAGGAAAGTCACTTGAAGTTAGGCTACTGGATGACGTGAAGCAAGATCTTAGTCGAGATAAAACCAAGAGACAAGTAGTCTGTGCGAAAGCGGATATCATCGTATTACCAGTGACTTAACTGCAGAACATTGGGAACAAAAAACAAGTTTGATTATTTGATCGGCGAAAAAAGGAGTAAGAGGAACCAAGCCCCCAATGAGTTGTATGTAATAAAGGGTGTGTCACATCAAATTGCATCACGGAAAAAAACGCTGTAGAAATTTAATTTTTAGGAATTATATCTTCAGCTTTCGCTTATAATCAGATAAGAGTGTATAGATCATATTGGCCATGTTTCACTGTCAATTTTTCGTAAATTTAGAAAAATGTCGTCGAACGAAAAAGAGCGTCGTGAATTAATCATGTGCACTCATTTCGAGAATCCGGAGTTGTCACATCGGGACATCGGTAAGATGCTGGGAATCGTCCAATCCACGGTCAGCAGAGTACTAAAACGATACTTCGAGAACCAAACCATCGACCGGAAGGTGAAGAACGGCAAAAATGGATGCTCCGTCAGTGAAAAAGATCACAAGCGCGTAGTTAAGCAGTTTAGACGTGATCCGAGAAGTTCGGTCCGGGATGTCGCCAATAAGCTGAATTTGTCAAGTTCATTCGTCCAGCGGACCAAGCAGCGGAAGGGCCTGCGTACATATAAGGTTCAGAAGGCTCCTAACCGCGACGAAAGGCAAAACATGGTGGGGAAGACGCGAGCCCGGAAGCTGTACACCGAAATGCTGACGAAGCCGCATTGCCTGGTAATGGACGACGAAACCTACATCAAAGCGGACTTTCGTCAGCTGTCGGGCCTGTTGTTCTTCTCCGCAGAGGACAAATTCAGCGTTTCAGAGGAGATTCGCAAGCAGAAACTATCGAAGTTTGCCAAAAAGTACATGGTGTGGCAAGCGATCTGCTTTTGCGGAAAGCGGAGCGCCCCCTTCGTGATGACCGGCACGGTAAACGGGCAGGTTTACCTTAAGGAGTGCCTACAGAAGCGCTTACTACCACTATTGAAGCAGCACAAGGGCCCGACCATCTTCTGGCTGGATCTCGCTTCGTGCCACTATCCAAAGGACGTGTTAGAGTGGTACGAAGCCAACGGGGTCACCTTCGTGCCAAAGGAAATGAACCCGCCCAACGCGCCGGAGCTTCGCCCAATAGAGAAATATTGGACGATTATGAAGCAGGCCCTCCGGAAGAACCCAAAAGTTGTCGAATCGGAGGCGGACTTCAAGAGAAAATGGATTTCTGTTCAAAAAAAACTACAACCTGACGTTGTACAGAACCTTATGGACGGGGTAAAGAGGAAGGTGCGAGCATACTGGCTTGGGCTCGAAGTATGAATAAAAAGAAAATGCCAAAAGTTGTTTAATCGTTTTTATTTTACTGTCTAAAATGTGACACACCCTTTATATGTATGTAAGTTTCAACGCGCCCCCATGCTCAAGACCCATTTGGACCGGAACTTTATCAACATCTCTGGAATCAGTTGACCGATCAAAAATTGTTGCCATACAGTAATTCCAAATGAAATCGTCCTAAAAATGTAGATTTTAAGAACATGTATTTTTGATACGAATGAAAGTTTGTATTCCGTTTGGGTTGGAGGAAATATGAGTTTTCCACAGCAAATGGGAGTTTTTTGGCTCAAGTGTAACTTTTGAAAAGCGCGTATCGATGTTAGTAAAAGAAATCTTTGATAATTTATATCTCAAAAACTGTGAGTCGTACTGAAATAATTTCTTAGAAAGAGTAATAGAGTATTGATGTTTAAACGTGAAAAAGATTTACACTTAGGAAAAAAAGTACTTTTTATTTTATTTATAAAAAAAAACTTCAATTTGCGATATCTACAATATGTATTTTTATTTTTTGAATTGATATAGGGTTGGGGACAAAGAAATGTCGTATTTCTGATCGAAATTTGACGCTTTATTTAACATACTTAAAATTATCCAATTTAAGTCAAATATGCGCCGTTTTGTTCGCAAACTTGTTGCCATTTAAAAGGCAACTTCATTATCCCTCCCTTAGAAACCCCCCCCCCCCCCTTCCTTATTTGCAAAAAACTCAGACAGGCTGTTTTCGCAAGCCTCTTTTGAGGCCAACTTAGTATCACCAAGAGCGTTTTGCATCGACCGGAAGAGATAACAATCATTTGGAGCCAGGTCCAGACTATACGGTGGGTGCAATAGGACATCCCATCCGAGCTCCCATAGCTTCTGGCGGGTCATCAAAGATGTGTGAGGCCGAGCGTTGTCCTGGTGGAAAACAACACCATTCCTATTGATCATTTTTGGTCGCTTCTGGTCAATCGCCTGTCTCAAATGATCAAGCTGCTCACAGTAGAGAACCGAGTTGAGGGTCCGGCCATTGGTGAGCAGCTCATAGTGGATGATTCCCTTCCAATCCCACCAAACACACAGCAAAACCTTCCTGGCCGTCAATCCGGGCTTGACGATGGTTGGGGCCGGCTCACCGCTCTTCGACAACGACTTTTTTCGCTTTAGGTTGTCGTACGTGTGGTATTTCCAAGGATTGGTTATATTTTATATCACAAAACACGACACTTTATCATTTTACAGGTTCATCTTTATTCACGTCTAGCTTACTCTCTCAACTACACTCACACACTACTGAGCTCCTCGTCATGCAACCTAACCTCAGAATGCCACATCCTCCCCATCACCAAAAGTATTAGTGCTTTAAGATATAGTTTTAAAACTACATAAACTTCTACGATTCATTTTGTCACGACGTTTAGCTATTGGCTGTTCATCGATATCTGCATCGTTGGGGTAAGCTTCTGTTGCTATCGGCTGCGGATTGTCAACGTTGTTGTTCGGTGCATCACATGCAGGAGACTCAGCTTCCGAAGAATCCTGGGGTTCCATTACTTCCTCCGGCACGGCTAAAAAAAATAAACAGAGAAGCAGAAAACCAAAAAGAAAACAGAAAAGAGAAAACAAATACATTGTTCCTATATGATGTCTAGGAATAAAAATTTTATGATGAAAATAACTTACTCCTCTGACGTTGTGTAAATTTCTTCAAAAACTTCACGTTACGATCAAACACCTTTTGTGTGGATAGGTCCTTGACTGTCACACGACCAGCACCGGAAATTGCGATTACTTCATGAAGAGCATTCTTGTATTGTATATCGGCTTTGGTGCGTTTATCCTGTTTGACCAACACCGTATCGCCCACTTGTATGCTTAACTCAGAAGCCTTACGCCTTACATCTTCTCTTATATTGCGGTTGAACTTGGCGGATTGGTCTCTGTCCCGCAGTTCTTCATCCAAAATTTGCTGATAATCTGTTCGAATATCCGGTAGCAAACCTCTCACCGTTCGTCCGAACATCAATTCAGCTGGTGGCACTTTTGTAACATGATGGGGCCATGTATTATAAGCTGCCACGTATTCGGCTAATGCACCCTTCCAATTTTTCGTTCCCAATCTCGCAATGGCGGTTATCTTGTTGATACCCTGCATGCTTCTTTCAACTAAGCCATTCTCTGTTGGGTTTAATGGAGTGCTGTGAATAAGTTTTACCCCCCAAACATCTCGCAGCCATGTTTTGAAATCGGAGCTGTTAAAAGGTGGACCATTGTCTGCCTTCATGGTTTTGGGTATATAGTATGTATTGAAGATTCGTCTTAGTGCATTCTTGACTGCTTCCGTATCTGTCTTATCTATGGGTAACGCTACCAAAAACCGAGAGTAGTTGTCAGTGAGAACAAGAGCCTTCCAATTGTTTATGTCAGACGCAGTAGAAAAGTCCATAGAGACATAGTCCCACGGATTCTTTGGCAGTTCCGTCAAAGTGATTGGTACTGGGTTATTTGTTGCAGTTACCAATTGACACTCCGGGCAGCTTCGAACAAAATCTTCAACCTCTCGATCCATGATCGGCCACCATAAGCCTTGTCGTAGGAAATTCTTCATGGTGGATATTCCAGGGTGGCTCCGATGAGCCAGCTGCAATGCGCGAGTACGTAGTGCTCTTGGCACAACCATTTTCTCTTGTTTCATCAGTAATTCACCTTGTATATACAGGTCACGTTGGAAAGCTTGATATCTCGCGATTGGTTCCGGCCATTTTTCAGCTCTACCGAGCCATTCGATGACAGTCTGAAGTTCATCATCTGTAACCAAAGTATTCTTCACTTCCGCCGTGGTCAGAGCCACACAACTGAAGCTAGACGTGAATAAAGATGAACCTGAACACAACTCATGAGGTTCTTTATTCACACCGAATTCCTGATCATCCCGTCTGCTGCCAATCCGCGAAACTGCATCTGCGATGTTGTCATTTCCTGACACATGTTCAAACTTGAAACAATAATGATCCATCCGTAGCATCCAGCCTTCAGCTCTTGACAAAATCCGTTTTCCAACACCTTTTTCCCTTCGCTTTCGTCATAAACATGAGTGCTTCATTATCACATCTCAATGTGAATCTTCTTCCTAGGAGGTAATAAGCGAGCCTCTCCATTGACCAGATGATGGCCAGAGCCTCTCTATGTAGTTGTGGGTAACGACGCTCAACTATGGTCAAACTTTTTAAAGCACAAGCGATGATGCGACGATTTTCAGAATCTCCTGTCTGCTGGACCAGAACACCTCCGATTCCCCAAGGTGATGCATCGGTATATAATATCATGTCATCATTTTCATCAAAATATCCACGTTTAATCAGGTCAGCCTCAGCTGCATCCTTAAGTGCGTCGAAAGCAAACTGTCGTTCCTCATTCCATTCGAAAGGAGAATCCACTGACAATAAGTCCCGAAGCGGCTTAGTTCTATGCGCAAAATTACGACTAAATGGACTGATGAAAGTCATCATGCCCAGAAAGCTTCTAACCTCGGATGTGTTTTTAGGTCTTTCAAATGATTTTATATCTGATATTTTCTGCTTGGTAGGTAGAATACCGCTTCCATCGATAGTGAACCCCAAAAAATTAACTGATTGTTGGTTATACATCGATTTATCTTCATTTATGGTGAGGTTATTATCGCATAGCACTTCCTTAACATTTGCCACATTCTCCTTTAGCTCATTCAACGTCTTGCCGTGAACGAGAATGTCATCAAGATAAACTATCACATTCTTGCATTTGACCAACAGTTTCTCCATAACTCTTTGGAAATGTTCCGGTGCACATGATAAACCGAAAGGCAACCGTTTGAAACGCATAAGTCCATTCGCAGTCATGAAAGTGGTATAATGGCGCACACTTTCGTGCAGTTCAATATGGAAATATGCGTCTTTTAGATCCAGCTTCGTGAAAAACATGGTTCCTTTTGGAATATCCGACCAGATTTTCTCCAGTGACGGCAGAGGGTAAGGTTCCCGAATTATTGCTTTATTAACTTCTCTATAATCGACGACTATGCGAAAATCATTTGTGCCTTTTGGCACAAGCACAAGTGGTGAGACGTGTGTAATAATGTCATGCTACTTATCTGCTCGTTCGATTATACCCTTCAACTCCATGGTTCGCAGCCTGTCATTGGTAGCATTTTCGAATGCTTTCGGAATGTTGTATCTAATAATTTGCTTCGGAGTTACGGCTTCGTCGACCTTGAACTTAATAGGATCGGAGCGAACTTTCGGAAACTCACGAGTTTCCATCGTAAGATTAAAAGTTATTTGAGGCTCTTGATTACTATCATTCCGATCTTCATCTGCCCTTCGAAAACCAACACTGATAAGATTCAGCTTTTGTGAAGTTTCAAATCCAAGTAGCGATAACTTGGTTCCCTTCACAACAAAGAATTTGGCTAACAGCAGCGGTTCATTGTAATTCGCCACTCCGATGTACGCTCTAAAAGAGCATTCCATCTCTAGAGGGCGTTGGTGAGCGTAAGCCTTCAATATTTCATTCGGATACGCCACCAAATCATGAACAACTGATCTGCAATTTTTTTTATTGTTTTCCAAATATCTACTGTTACCGTGTGCACATTAGCGCCAGAATCTATTAAAAACTGAATGCACTCAGTACCAATGACACAATCAACAAATCTAGTATCTTTCGGAGACCGTTGAAAATTTGATTTTTGGGTGATCAACTGCAAACAAGATATAATCAAGAGAAAACAATCATTCAAATTGTTATAAATTTATTTGTGTTGAAACATCCAACAACTTTGAAGTTTCCAGTTATGTTTTTTTTTACTATGGAGAGCTTTTGTTATCTACCTGATTGATTTGTTCAGCTTCGGCCTTCACTTGTTGGATACGGTCGAAACGGTTGGTATCGATATTCCTTGATGTGTAGCAGAACTCAGCGTAATGGCCTACTTTTCCGCACGAGTAGCATGTCACTCGGAAAGCTTTACATTCCCTACGCCCATGCAAACGTCCACATTTCGTACAATTTCGAACATCACCACCGCCTTGAGCGTCTCGCCACTGCGATTTACCGTTACGATAACGTGAGTTGAATCGTTGTGACTCAAGCTGCCTCCTGCGATATGGATCATAATGACGCGGTCCCATCTTTGGCTTCAGTGAATGCAAAGCGTTAACTGGTTGAATCTCAACATTTTCCATAACCCTGCTTGACTTCGAATATTCTGCCGCATCATTCGTCATTCTGTTTAACTCGGCTGCCTCCGTCCGGATGTAGTCCAGATGCTTTCCGTGTTTGATAATTCGTTGTAAATCACTTTCGAAAACATCGGACATCTCATAAAGCTTGTCTGCTATTTCTGGAATCGAACGTCGCAAGAGAGCCTGTACGAATTCTTCTTCGCGTTGCTGGTATGTGAAATCGCAAAATTTTGCTTGGACCTCTAGCCGTAGCACCCAATCGCCGAACGATTCATTTGGATTCATCCGCATCTCACGAAACTTTAAACGTTCTTTAGCCGAGTCACACGTCTGATTGAAATACCTACAATCACAGCAAGCGAAAATTAACAGCATTAAAAAAACACATGAAACATTACTTCATGTCTCTTCAAACTTTACCTGTTCAACGCAGAAATGGTACCAGTGTAAACGTCAGTCGAGTTCTGATTGATGAATTTTTCGTGCATTTCAATAATACTCAATAAATAGTTTCCGGCAAAGATTTTCATTCCCGTTAGCCTCGTACTGGATCCAACTGGCGCCTTACACGAAGCAATTTTCTCAAATTGATCGCGGAAGCGGACCCATTCAGCCTTCCGCTTGTTAGTCGGCAGCGTATCGTCGAAAGATTTCAACGGCCACGTACCCGACAACCACTCTGAAGTATTTGGAACTTTATGCACTCCAGTTGGCAGTGGGGGATCTTGCCTAGAGTTTTGATTTGCAACCAAAATCGGAAAGCAAGCACCGACATCCTCTGCATCGGAATCATCCGATGATGAACGCTCAGTTACTCGCCAATCGCCACTCATTTTGCACTAACTTTTCAATAGTTACACCAAGAATAATAAACGGAATTCAACTGTTTTTTTTTTTACTTGTTGCGGGCTCACAACTATAGCTTCTTATTGATTGAGCTTTTTCTTTGTTCGTCTTTAGGAAACAGTTTATTTCTCGCTCTCTTACACCGGTTGCCGAATGTATAATGAGACAGATATAGCTTCCGCGCAAACGTCGTACATACGATGTTGGCGTGAGACCTTACAGAGCTTACTTCCATATCATAGTGTTTCAACAAGAGAGAAAGAGAAAACAAATTTCCAGAAGATTCTCCATTCTCGCACCAAGGGTGTTTAGCATTTAACGCCTCGTTGCCCTCTCATATATTTTTTTTTTCCACTGTATAAATATAATCGTGCAGTTTCCGTTCCCGATCAATTTTATCGTTCGCGTTTGCGTGTCCGTTTATTTTAGCTATGAGCTGTACTCAGCTTAATCTCATTTATTTATTTTTCATGTTTATCATTGATCACTTAGGCACTTAACCTCAAATCATTTTCAATAGCTGGCCATGAGCTACACTCGGCTCAGCTATGACTGACAATGGACCGAATCCCGTTCAGATAACTTCTTACAGTTCGTTTGGCCATGGACTGTACCGGCGCAAACGGTCAACAGCTCTGTGTTGACAAGTTGGCAATGATCTTCAAAATCTGCTCAACTTCATAGCACAATCAACCGATGCTCATGGCAACACTTCCCCAAGCTTCAACGCTTTTTCCATAAAAAATTCACAGCAAAAATAAAATCGACATATAAGATACTTACATTACACATGCCTATTAAAATTTTGATCTGCCAATATCGTGGCAGGATCGCCAATGTGGTATTTCCAAGGATTGGTTATATTTTATATCACAAAACACGACACTTTATCATTTTACAGGTTCATCTTTATTCACGTCTAGCTTACTCTCTCAACTACACTCACACACTACTGAGCTCCTCGTCATGCACACTAAACTCAGAATGCCACAGTACGTGATCCACTTTTCATCACCAGTCACCATCTTCTTCAAAAATGGGTCGAGTTCGTTCCGTTTCAGCAGTGCATCGCAGGCGTTAATTCGGTCTAAAAGATTTTTTTGCGTCAACTCGTGTGGCATCCAGCTTTTTTTGGAATCCATTCTTCTGCAAATGGTTCCAAACAGTTTTCTGGTCTATACTCATTTCCTGGCCAATCGAGCGAGTGCTCATATGCCGGTCTACTTGAATGATTTCAACGATTTTATCGGTTTCCACGACTATTGGCCTACCAGTACGGGGTGTATCTTCGACAGCCATTACAACAGAACGAAATCGGTCAATCCAACGCTGTGCTTTGCGAATCGTTACAGTATCGGGTCCATAAACTACACTATTTTTTTCGGCCGCCTTCGTTGCAGTTTTATCTCGCAGGTAAAGGGTGTCACCTTCGTGCCAAAGGAAATGAACCCGCCCAACGCGTCGGAGCTTCGCCCAATAGAGAAATATTGGGCGATTATGAAGCAGGCCCTCCGGAAGAACCCAAAAGTTGTCAAATCGGAGGCGGACTTCAAGAGAAAATGGATTTATGTTCAAAAAAAACTACAACCTGACGTTGTACAGAACCTTATGGACGGGGCAAAGAGGGAGGTGCGAGCATACGAGCTTGGGCTCGAAGTATGAATAAAAAGAAAATGCCAAAAGTTGTTTAATAGTTTTTATTTTACTGTCTAAAATTTTCAAAAGGATCGGTCTACTGGGCGAATTTCTACAGCGTTTTTTCCGTGATGCAATTTGATGTGACACACCCTTTAGTAAAAACGTAAAATATGCCGAATTACTTGCTTGGTGGACTCCATCTTTGACGCGCTATAACTTGAGACTGAAAAGGACAATCACAACACTGTCAAAACGACACTTATACCACAGTTTGTCGTCTTTAAATAGCCGTATAGTATGACCCGATGTGATAAGTACAACACAAGATATGTTGCCAATATACGACATTTCATTCTCACCAACCCAATATATGTTTTTTTTAAATTTTTTCATATAAAATAGAAGTTATGTAGACAATTTAAAAAAGTGAGTCCAAGCTGGTAAAAAAATTATTTTTGACGAACTTTATGGAACATCGAATTTTTATGAAATTTCGAAACTTCGAATTTTTGTATGTTAACAATCATTTTAGCCACAAAATATGAATTCTGATGGGATTTAAAACCAAAAAAGCTCTCTATTCTCCTTCTAAATGCAGCCATTGTCGAGATATTTAAATATATTTCTAATTCGTTGTCTTTTTATAGTAAACTAGCTGACCCGGCAAACTTCGTCCCGCCTAAAATCGTTTTGTTTATTCACGATTTCTTACTCAGCGCAAGTTCACGAGTCCAATCGCAGAACTGTTCATTGATTGATCTTCTAATCGACCCCGTTGAATATACCTTTTACTATAAAGTTCTTAGTACTTCTACCAAAACTCATCATTATAATATCAGATTATTTTCAGACACAATTCTCGTTCAAGATTTTTCAACCACTTGCAAAGAACATGTTTCTCCGTTTCATGCTTCATTGGTTCTTGAATTATGGAGAAATGTATGCTTCATTCGTATACCCTGGGTAACTCCCAAACATATATTATGAGCATAATTATTAAAAGAGCCTATTTGCTTTAAAAGAAACAATAACTTAGAAATATTTTTTTTAAATATCTCGAGAATGGCTGCATTTAGAAGGAGATTAATAGAGAGTTTTTATGTATTAAATCACATAATGATGCATATTTTGTGGCTAAAAATTATTGTTGACATACAAAAGTTAGAAGTTTCGAAAATTCATAAAAAAATGATTTTTTAAATTGTCTACATGACTTCTATTTTATATGAAAAATGAAAAAAATAAAAATGCATATTTTAGTTTTTTTTGTAAATAAAAAAAGATTACTAATTTTTTTCTCAATGTATATTTTTTTCACGTTTTAACATCAATACTCTATAACTCTTTCTAAGACACTATTTCGGTACAACTCACAGTTTTTGAGATATAAATTATTAAAGATTTCTCTTACTAAAATCGATACGCCCTTTTCAAAAGTTACACTTGAGTCGAAAAATTTCCGATTGCTGTGGAAAATTTATATTTCCTTCAACCCAAATAGAACACAAACTGTCATTCGAATCAAAAATACTCGTGTTTTGTCATTTGTCGATTTCATTTGTAATGGCTCCATAGCGTTCAAGAGAATAAGAATATTTTCTATTTCATGGTCGTTGCTACCAATCCGGTTTAGTGGCTACAGAAAAATGTGTGCCTCTTCATTCCGTTACAAACATTCACACAACATACACACATACTCAAACTCAAGAAAAAAATGTACGCGGTTACCGAAACAAACTTAAAACCTCATATTAGCTCAGAATTATACACAGCTAGAACAGCTAAAACAAACACAGTTTCAACTTGCTCCGTTATGCGGTATAAGTTGAAAGAAAGGATGTACACTCTGTCCAACTTCTATAAGACCACCCTGATTATATTTCGTTGCAACACAAACAGTTAGAATTTCAACTAGATACATTCATACATTGTAGAATGCTTAGAACAAAGCTTATTTAACGTCAATTTCGTTCAAAAGTTGTTTGTTTATTTATTGCGCTTAAATATGATAATTTCAGCTGTTCAGTTTCTATAAGACCATTTCAAAATTCATAAGTATTATCAATGAAAAATTCAAAACAATCGGCAGATTTACTTATCAATAATTGGTAGCCTTGTCATTTCAGTTAACCCTCTACAACCTAACCCCGCCTTTAGACGGGCTTCACGAATTTTTTTCTTGATTATTCATACATTATTTTCGATGTTCATTCACACTAGCACGTCTTCAAAATACATTCATCTATCATACAAACACATTGGTTTTATGTTGGCTGGTTTCTGCTAGGAGTATTTTATGTCGAATGTCGGAAATTCGAGATACAAGAGGGAAAAAATATTCCGATTTCGGTCGCGCACTTTAAACGAAAAACATGCACACTTTTTGAACATTTCATTGGTGGAAAAATTGTTCGGTAAGTTTATTTTGATTAGTATTTTACGTTCGACATCAAGTGTTTTATTATGATAACAAAAAATTACGGTTTTTCGGTAAAAACCACAAACCGCCTTGAGGCGGTGTTGGGCAGTTAAGCGAAAAAAAAATCAGACTCCTGCTGAAGTGTAATCTACTGAAAATTAACATCGGATACAGCTGTTTTGCAGAAACTGAGTCTGTTTTGTTGTGTTTTTTATAGGTTTGTTTCCCAGTGCGGTATGGGGACATGACGAAGTACCCCAAAATTGATTTTTAGCTCATGTTTTGTCATCCCGATTTATTACATTGCATGAACCTAAACATAACAGAAAATGTCATGACTCTTAAATACTAGTAAGCATTTGTATAATATATGGTACAGCCAATATAAGATAAATACGAGCGAGCGAAACAAAAGACAAATAAGCTTTCCGCATACTTTGCCACATACACGGGCCGAGATATATATTGCCCTCCTCCATGCTCTCCTTTTTACTCTTAGAAAACACTTTCCAACATTATTTTATAATCAGGTGCAATATTATCACGCATTTACTCAACAGCGTCATTAGCTATGTGGATAGCGTAGTCGTGTAAAACAGCCTTGCATTCCAGCCGGTCTTGGTTCGATCCCCGTTGACGTAGTTTGGACTTTTCTTATGGGTGCAATCCCAAAAAAGGTGAAAAAGGAAAAAAAGAAAGAGATGCTTCCATACAAACATACATTTTAAAGCGTTGGAGGACAGATGATTTTATTTACCCATTTAACGTTTCAAGGCACGAAATGGCATGGTTTCTGTCGAAATTGAAATGCTTCCTGACAACGCTAGTTTGGGTACAGATCCTGAAGACGACTTCGGGAGCGAATGGAAATTGAAAAACAAAGAAAGATACCACTAAAAAGCTGAGATATTTTTTTTTGTGAACAGTCAAATGTGTCAGGCCTACCTGTAGGACCCGAAAAGTTCACTGGATCCGCTGACAAAACTGATCGGGAGTGTACTAAATTTAAAAACATAAAAAACATTTTTTTTTTAAATCCTCATTACGAAATCCTATCATGCCCAGATGTTTTTCAAAACTCCTGGTCGCCCACGTATGATCACCACAAAGAAATCATGCACTTCGAAGCGAGCGTATGTTCCACCCTCTGATGTCAGGCATTATAGAATCGGTCATTTGTCCAGATACTCCGGAAAGAGAACTTGCAAAGACCCGAGATGCACATCGGAAAAGTAAGTCATATATCGTATATGCGACATCAATTTACACCTGCAGCCAAACCAAAATTGTTTTTATGCTTTCCATCGTAAGGACCAACTACTACGAGCAGTTCAGTAGAAAAATGATTTTTTTCGACCAGGTACCCAACCCCGCCTTAAGGCGGATTACTGGTTTTGTGGTATAAATAAAAAAAAAAATCCCTTACTTAAAAAAATTGCCATTATATTTTTCGATTTTTTCATAAAAAAAAGACGGGTGGGTAATGTCGGGGACATAACCGGAGTGACGTAGGACTATACAAAGGGGACAGCTTTTGTTAAATATATATTTTAAATATATTGTTTTATTTTCCTCTCCTACGTGAATACCTACCTATCTACCTGAAAAATGGATTAGTTTACTGTTTACTCTTTATGAACATGTTGATGGTTCTGAAAAGAACCTTTGGTGTTGTGTTTTTGTTATCACTCGATATCCCCATCTTGTTCGGTTAAACCTTCCTGTTTAGCTATTGCGTTTGCCACTCGCCACAGCTTTCACAGTTGGAAAATTTCTTTCCGTCCAGCTTGTGACATATTGTACAGAAAATTACATTTAATGGCACGTCGCATTACCACCACTCAATGTCGGATTGGAGGTAATTTTAACCTGTAATTGAACATTTGCGATAACAGTGGTACAGTGTCAACTTTCAATGTGGGGTCATAATTTGGACCCCGAAATCTATGTATACAAAAAATGTCCAACTAAATATGTCGCATTACAGGTCCATCCAATTAGCTAAATGTCGAGCTAAATGTAAATTGCTGTACTTTCAATCTGGAAACAATTTAAGAATTGGTGAAAATTGAATAATCGGAAAAGTCCCCAACTATCAATAAGCTCAGAACAACTGCCAAATTCACATACTCATCAGATCCTGGCAAACAAATTATGAAAAAATCTATTTGTGTTTTATTATAATTTTGGATATTATTTTAGAATGCATTGAACTGTATTTCGTAAACTCTTTTTTGAAAGGTTTAATGACCCTGATAAGCGCCGTGTTTTATGAAATGGTTCCAATTTAGAAAACTTAGTACTCGTGGTTTAAAAAAAATCATTTCGAACGCCCTCGATGCCGCCTTGTTCTGGTTTTGCCACCAAAGCAGATTGTATAAAGAACAAACTTTTTTCTTCCGCTACCTGCTGTCGTTTTGCGATTGCGTTTGCCACTCGCTGCAAGTGCCTGTTGTTGTCTTGATGTCCACCGAACCGAATGTGGTCTGTTCTGAATGCGGGTTTTCTTATCGTCGCGAGCAACTTTGCCAGCTAACTCGATCACTTCGGCGGCCGAAACTATATAACGCCGGCTAGGTGGACTGATGCACTGGTACTAACGCGCTCGGCCTAGCTATCCTTGCGGGGAACTCCAGACTAACTCGGTTCGAGCGAGATTTTGCCTTTTCCTTCACTTTTCCTCCTTTGCCATATCCAACCATGGCTGCTTGTGTTGGTTTGTTGATGTGATGTGATGCGAAACGATGTGGTGTACGGTTTGGATGAGAATGATCGTTACGGCAGCGGAGCGGGGATTTTTAAGCTGACTGGCTGGCTCGAGAATTACGCATGTGTGAGACTGCGACCAATGTTTCGTTCATATTTTTTCTTTTTCCTTTCCAATCGTGCTTCATTGTATTTCGCTGCTGCTCTGGTTGCCCGTTTTGGTCGGTACGATTTGAGGAGCACAAAATGGACCAATCAAAAATGGGCACATAGTGCATTTGGACAATGCTTGATATTTCACAATTATTCAATTATTTATCTCAAGAAAAATGAAATGTTATTCGTTATGATAGATGCGTAGATATATTTCCTATCAATTGATGCAAAAACCTTTGCGATCTATTGAGAAATGCTCGAGTTATAAGCGTTCCAAATCTTGCATTTTTTCTTACCTGTTCAGTGCCTAGATTTTCATTTCACCCCCTATATCTTCCGGTTAGACGTAGTCCTACGTCAAAATATGATCTACTATTGGGCACAGAATCCAGCCCAAATCATTTCACACAAATTAAAAATTTGGGGATTAGAGAATTAATAACCTGAAAAATTTGTGTTGGCATATTATTTAACAAATTTTGCTGAACGGATTTCTCAATATTTTCCCATGTCTCCGATATTGCGGCCTTGAGTTCATCAATCTTGGTGTCCGGCTTTCCCTCAGTGAAGATTCTGTGTACAAGGAACCCCATTTTTAACAGGATTCAAGTCTGAAGAGCGAGCCGGGCAGTCCAAAAAAAATGGTTTTTGGTCCTTAATCCATTGATTAGTTTCCGGGCTGGTATGAATAGTAGCATTGTTTTGCTAGAATGTGAATTTTTATGACGATATCCACGCAAAAACGGTAGGAGAGAGGAGTCAGAACATGTATGTAATCCTTAAATGATGTGAAAGCTATCTTGAGCTTCCCGGTTGCACAGAATCCAGCCTAAATCATGCACGAGCCTCCACCAAAATTTCAGGTTGTTGAAACCATCAGGACCATCCAAATTGAACTTTTTTTCCTCAGTGTTTCCCACTTATCCCCTAACTATTTCCCACTTATCCCGGTCAGAGAATTTTAGTTTACGTGGAGCTCTGTCCTTCTTACCGTATCCTTGAGGATTCGCCAAATCAATGTGCACTACTTGATGGGATCGTCCAATCCTACGAATGATTTCTCTTATACCAACATTTTCTTGGTGAAATGCATCGATTTGTCTTTCTTCTCTCTCCGTGAACACTTTTCCCTTTGGCATTTTCCAAACTAAAACAACGGAAAATGTAAATGGTCTACAAACTTGACACTTGAAAAATACAAAAACATTGCTCAGCGCTTGCACACACACACACATATGAAAATCATGAAGTGTATGGTAGTCACCAACACCTACACACTAGCATATACATTGAAACATTGTTTGTTTAAAATGACACAAATCAGCAAGATCATCATTGGACATAGTGTACTAATCAAAATTTCTTCTTCAAAACTTCTGATATGATTCATTACTTTTTCATCGATGATCAGTGACCTACAGAATGCAGCTGACAGATTTGAAATCGATAATCTTATGATTTTAATGGACTAATTTAAAGTACCTTATAACCTCACAAAAAAAGCTTCGTTACTATTTAAAAAGTAAGAAAAACAATTGGAATGCATTTTATATCGCCGAACCAATAATTTTACCTTATACAGAACTTAATCCAATTCCAAAAACAGCCTATGTACATAATCAAATTATAATCAAAAACGAAAAGTTAAGTTTTTATTCAACCAATGATATCACTGTAATGAAAGGCCTTACTGGAATGTCTTATGAAGCGAATGAAACCTGAACGATTGAGCTAATTTGGCTCAAGATTAGTATTGACCGAATTTTGCCTATTCCGATACTTCAGTCTACCAATAGAGAGTTAATGTTGCAACCATTGCCACTTTATCACAACATGAAAATAGATATAGGAGAAATGTGTAATACGCACCCCCTAAGCGAGAATGGATTTATCTTGACCGTGCTCTCAAAATTTAAGGTAACAACAATGTCAGTACGTTGATCAGTTAACCTTTAGTCATCTGTACTCGTTCTGTATTTTAGATACTGAATAACAAAAGTGCTACGAATTTTATTTTGTAAGGCGCTCAAATTCTAAATTTCCAATCATACGGTGTTAAATGGCCCAGCAGAAGTATAATATGCCCATGAGTTGTTTCTCTCAGAGACTATAAAGCTCAGAGAAACAGCTTGTATGAATGAGAGATTCGATCAATCTATTTCCTTCATGCCCACCAGCGAAGAGAAGAAACCGTTCCTCCGGTGAGCGTATTCTCCCAGTATTCGTGCAATAATTCTCCAGGCCGCGCTCTTGTTTTTCCTGCATTCTCTGAGCACATAATATAGATGCCAGATGTGAAGACATGCTTTCGTTGTCAAGACATTCAATTTTGTGAAAACATACTGAGGTCATTTCAAAGTATGTGAAAACAATTGTTTGTGTGATTTATCGAACATGATTTAGAAATATCGTGATGGTTTGCTCGTTTTTGTTCATTATGATTACATTTGAAGACATTTATTCGTACCATGCAATGATATTTGAAAAAATCATCTGGCATGCCTCACATACAAGCTATTTCTCTCGTGAGAATGTTTACGGCCGAATACGAGCAAATTGCCCCGATCGAGGGTATGCCATACTGCCCGATGGTAAGCTGATACGGAAAATATCAAATTGAGGAAGAAAAGAATCCTTTCTTACCATTTTCTTCACCTGAGATATTCACTGGGAACACGACTCAATAGATATGACCCACAGTTATCGCCTCTGAATCGGGTTTAAGCAACAAAAACCTTATAGAAGTGATGTAAAAAATTACATCGAAAATCGCTTCCAAAGAAAATTATTTTTCTTATTTTTTTAAAGCATGTTACAAATGTAAAACTTTCATGGTAGGATTCTATCATTGACTAGCACGTTTGCCTATATCCATTGCATTTCTATTCTTGCTGGTTTACGAGAAAATAAGGTGGGTCAAATTGCCCGGCAGGCGCGTTTTAGACACATCTCCTCTACTTGGAAACATTCTCGCAACCTGAACAACAATTTGAGTTGAAGATTATTAACCCTTTCGGGGCGAACAGGCTCTCATTCTGAGTCGCTCTCTTGGAGCGAACAGAGAAGGTTCTGCCGTTCACTTATTATCAACTATTGTCCAATAATGTTCACTAATTATTCGAACACGCAAACACTACAGGATTCCCACGCCGGACAGTTATAACGTGAGATATACCAGATGAGGTGGTTAATTAGGGAGGGTAATGAGTGTGAAGATTCATCACAACAAGCGCTGTCCATTTCACTCCATCCGTTTGGCACTTATTCACCCATTCCTTAGCCTTAAAGGGATTGCTACTTTTGTTTCTAACATTATTTTTTTTTTCTTGAAAATGTATCTCTATTCCATTCCAAAGTTTCTGAATTCCATCTCACCATAACACAAGAATTGGTGGCGGACTTAATTTACATTTTCCTCACATCCATTCATAAACTCGCCGCTCATTATATTTTCTCTATCTTCTTTTGTTCTACACAGGAACTATCTTCTCAAGAAGCGCTTCTCCAAGGGACCAAACAAGATTGTGCTTTCGCGGTCTGACTTTGTCTTTCCTGTTGACATGAGGAGGGTAAGTTGCAGATAAGAGCCTGAAGCTAGCAGGAATCCCACAATAGACGAGCATCAACAAGAAAACACTTAGACTTCACGATAATAGCATTTCAACAATGAAAATTATGAATGTCTCTCATCGTTAGAAAGATAATTGCCTATTACAATGTCTATGTGAAGCCTTATTTTACCTCACACTTTTTTTGGTTAAAAATTGAAACATTCCGGACTCTAATTATAAGACACATTTAGCACGTTCTGTGTTTATCTATTCAACATAATAACATCATCCACCTCATAGCTCACCACATTATCCTTTATTATCTTTATTTACACCACTACGCCAGGTTGACGAGGGTATCGAAACGATGCTGAGCTTCTGGCTGCAGCAGCTGCAAGAGTTTGGTGGCCCGGAAGTGGAGAAACCGGATCTGCTGAAAGGCTCCATTGGTACGCTGAAAAATCTCGGCCTCTCGACCCCACCGAAAACCAGTTCGGGCAGTGAAACACTGGTCCGTCATCACGCCGAGTACGGTGCTGCCCTGCAGTTTAGAGCTCGGTACAATGTAAGACATCTGTGCTATTTATTCTTTATCCTGTTTGGTGTTTATCTTTCCTCCCTTCTATATCTATCGTTTACTATCAGCTACATGTAGAAACTACCCCCATCGTTAGCATCCGATATTGGAATTCATTGGTTTTCATAGAATTTCTTTTCGTCGTATTTAGGGAGATCTGGTGCAACTTAAGGAAATTCCACAGGGCTCCAATTCTTCGCAGGAGCTTAAAACCAAAGCGATGGATTTGCTTGTAACAGCGCGTAGCTTACGGCATGGGAATATCAACCCACTGATAGGTAAGCTGTATACAAAACTATGCAAATTTAGTATAGGGAACATATTTAGGATTATCTATATTCTCGTGAAGATTACACATGTAGATCTCACCAAAAAATAACATAACATCGAGCATGATACTACAATTTAGGAGGATTTTATATCCACTTTTCCTATGGACGGAAGGTATCTGAGCAGCATAGTTTCAAACCAGAAGAGACCCTGTGTTGCTTCTCGTGTGCATTGTTTACATTGTTGTGTATGTTATATTGATGAAACGCATATGAAGCATAAACCTATCAACAAAACTGAGACGTATCATTTCGTTTGAACAATATTCCAGGGGGAGAAGCAGAAATACTATACACACAGTGATTTCGTGTTAGGTGACGATACTCCTTTAAGAACAATTATATGCAATTGGTTAATTCTGTACATAATATAGTTATGGATAAAAGACGATATTAAATGGAATATGTTTCTTGAGAATTGAGTATTGGCCAAGCGTTAATCAATTTCACTTTTTTTTTTAAATTATCCCATATGTTAGTTTTATTAGGCTCAATTAGCTGAAATGCTAAATGAACCTAATAAAATGAACAGATGGGGTAAAAATAGAAAAAGGCATGAAATTGCTAAGATCATTGGTAAGTCTATTCAGTACAAATATTTATATAATTGAACAATAAATAAGGTGCAAAAAGTTTATGGTAATATTATGTATGATGTGATTGGAAGATGCGTTCAGGTGAGTGTTGCCAACATAGGTGGTTCACCAGCAAGAATAGAAATGCTTCGTATTTCCACTTGTTTATGATTTTCTTTACTGTAGAGTGGGTTCTTCCAACAGCAGCTGCAATGTCTTTCTTCAACAATTCATACTTATTACCATTGTACGTGTAACAATATCTATTTCTTTCTCTAACTTGCCATTTAAAAAAATATCAAACATCAATAAAAAACAAAATCCAACGCTGCCCAAGCAATGGTTGAGTGGTGACACCAATCACTGATGAAAAAAGAACGCTAATTCGCAAAAAAAACTCACTTACAAAACTAATTTGTTCGGAGAAATTTATGGTGTACACTCAATTTTGCGATTCCTAGAATAGAGATTGTTTTCAATTTTTAGGAATAAAATTTGCAGAAAACTTTTCTCGGAATTTTATAATCCCCTTAAGTCCGACTGAGCTGAAATTTTGCATAGGGTGTTTTTTGTATGAGGTAACTTTTTCAAATTTTAGGGTTAATTTTTTCCCATACATTCATTGACACCCTAGTGTACGTATATGTGCAAGAGACCTTCTCCTTTCTACCCACATACCAACCAACGCATGGAAACGAAAGGTACGAATCATTCATTCCAAGGGTACGCTTGGTAGTTTGTGATTGCAGCACAATTCGCAATGGAAAAATGACTGAACATATCAACATTGCTGGAGTTTTGTTGATAGAGGAGATGTGTCTAAAACGCGCCTGTCGGGCAATTTGATCCGCCTGATTTTCTCGTAAACCAGCAAGAATAGAATTGCAATGGTTATACACAATCGTGCTAGTCAATGATAGAATCCTACCATGCAAGTTTTACATTTGTAACATGCTTTAAAAAAATAAGAAAAATAATTTACTTTGGAAGCGATTTTCGATGTAGTTTTCTACATCATTTCTATAAAGATTTTGTTGCTTAAAACCGGTTCAGAGGCGATAACTGTAAGTCATATTTATTGAGTAGAGTTCCCAGTCGATATCTCAGATGAAGAAAACGGTAAAAAAGGATTCATTTCCTTCTCAATTTGCTCGCTTTCGACCAGATAGCATTCTTACGAGAGAAATTGCTTGTGAGGGATGCCAGATGATTTTTTTTTCAAATATCTCTGCATGACACGAATAAATGTCTTCAAATGTAATCATAATGAACAAAAATAAGCAAACCATCACGAGATTTCTAAATCAAGATCGATAAATCACACAAACAATTGTTTTCACATACTTTGAAATGACCTAATTATGCTTCACAACATTAAATGTCTTTAAAACGAAAACATGTCTTCACATCTGGTATCTATATTATGTGCTCAGAGAATGTAGGAAAAAAGAGCGCGGACTGGAGAATTAATGCACGAATACTGGGAGAACACGCTCACCGGAGAAACGGTTTCTTCTCTTGGCTGGTGGGCATGAAGTGAATAGATTGATGAAATCTCTCATTCATACAAGCTGTTTCTCTGAGCTTTATAGTCTTTGAGAGAAACAGCTTATGAGCATATTATACTTCTGCTGGGTCATTTAACACTATATGATTGGAAAATATAGAATTTGGGCGCCTGGCGAAATAAAAATCGTAGCACTTTTGTTATTCAGTATCGAAAATACAGAACGTTTACAGATAACTGAGGGTTTACTAATCTACGTACTGACGTAGCTGTTATCTTAATTTTCAATAGCACGGTCAAGATAAATCCATTCTCGCTTAGGGGGTGCGTATTACACACTTTTCCTATACGTAAGGCAACAATTTTTTCGTGTTAGCATGAATACCTGCTGCAATATTCGCAAAATCGCAACATATTTTCTAAATCTTGTTTTTGGTACATTGATTTAAAATCGCTATGAAAAATTAAAATATTTTTTGTAACAATACGGTACTTGTTCGCTAACTGGGTTGGAAATTCAACCCAATTATAGAATTCCGCTCGTTAACCAGGCTGCAAAACAGCAAAGCAAAACATCAAATTAGATATGATGCCTATTGTTTGTACATGAACAGACTGCAGCCTAGTGATGGCAGGCCCTGTTTAAAAGCAATCCAGTTAAAGTAGGCCCAGTTAGATAACGACTATTGTAATAATTCAATCTTGTACAGATATTTTTCAAATTTTCAAAATTATCTGTCTATTTTTTCATGTTTGATTGAATCAAAATATGTCTATAGTGAAGAGTGTTACTGTCAAAACATGGTGGGACAAGAATGCGTGTAAATTGTAATAAATAAAATCATTGAAAATCGAATTGTTTTTGTTTTTGAAATTCATTGAGCATAGATATAGAAAAATATTCAGCTAAGCTTCTTATTGACCTAATTCGAATCCTACCCAAGCAGCTGTTAGGAATCTATCTTGATGTAGGTTTCATCGTCCATGACGAACTTCGTCAGCATCGTCATGTACATCTTACGGGATCGGAGTCGCTGCCTACTTACATATTGACAATCCGGCTCATTTTTCAGCGTGATGGATGGTTGTAGACGATTCTCGATTCAGACTTCCTGACTTTTGACAAACTTTTATTGGATTGGTGACATTTGAAACGTAGACTTCAAGGTTTTTTCCTACATCGATTCTCAGACCTTTGTTCACAGAGTTTTCAGCTGTAACAGAACCGGAAGGAAGGAAGGTATTGAATTAGAGAGACTTTAAACTCTGAGAGTTCATTCGTCTCTAAAACAGAACCGGATTGATCTTTTCGATACATAAACTACACATTATCGTCATTGTTCTACTTTGCGCCTATTGCTATTGTTCTACTATTCGCATGATTCTCAAACAAAAAACTGATAACTATATAACTTTAAAATATACAATTTTGTATTAGACGAGATAAACATATTTATAGGACGTTTCATGTAATATATCAATCCATTTTATTCACAAATCGTGACCATAAACTCACATCTCGTGAATCTTACGCTAAAAGGCGTAAGACATCTATCACAAACCAAAAACCAAATTAAACCCACAACTTTGTCACACTTTATTGTGAACAACACAAAGCGTACGTACGTTATCATTAGCTCATTGTGTATATTAAATCTGCTGCCTGTCTCGATGGCCACATAAATAAACTCCGGCTGAGCATTACCCTATTGATTTCGACAGCGCGTGCCAAAAGGAATGGGGATGTCTTCTCACTATATTTCTAATTAATGAGATTTACGTCCCCACTTTCACTAAAAAGGCAAGAAATAGGTTGGGACCTGTGTGAGATGGATGATCTGAAGATGAAGATATCCTGTCAAGCAGAACGGGCTAAATATGCTCGAGAGCAGCAGACACAGAAATGTCACCCAAGTTGTCATGGAGAAACAAACAATTGAATAACTCATTTGATAAGCTTGATATAGTGTACTAGAAAACAACGAAAGGATATTAGGTTGTTATCTCGAAGTATTGATATAAATTCTATGGGTGAAATATATGTGGCCAGAGTCTGAGCAAAATAGCTAACCAAACCGGAAACTCTATCCTATATATCTAATTTTACAGCATGAACGTTCTTTCGTGCAAGTTTGAGGAAACACTTATTGAAATATTTATCATCATTCACCCACATATTACCACGTTGCACTAGCGCTAGCGTGCTTCCGAAATCATTCAGTCGAGAGCATATTACGTTTGCACTTCCCGTCATCACGCACAAATTGCTACATAAGCACGATGAAATAGGGTTCCCCAAATCACGATCGGATTATTGCAGCGAACGAAAAGCACTGAGAGCTAATGAAATACAGCATGTTCAGCGTACAAGATTCTCCGGATGATGTCCACAAACGGGTTGGTGCATTCGATGCGCTGAAACTGAAAGAACCAAGTTCGACATTCTGATGAGGTTTGAGGTTTTCGGTTGGCATATTAGGTTGTTAGCATATAAACAAGCATATCTAAGAGAATATTATTCACATTTTGATCACGCAGACTGCACGATGTACTCCAGTGGTTTGATGAAAAGAGGAGAAAATTAGTGGCAGCATAGTGCTATTAATTTTTAATGATTTTGGCATCATTTAATTATGATGGATGGTAAATGAATCACTGAATTTCTCCAGAACATGGTATATTGCAGATTTGCAAGCGTTGCTCAGGTGTCGGTCTATTCATAATGAAATTTTACCTTTTTTTTTGTGACCACTTGTACATAGTATGCGTTTTCATGCGTTTTCAAACAATCTTTGACAGCGCTATCAGTTGAACTGCGGAAGTTATAATATAATAGTAAAAAGCAACTGCGTTCCATGATTTGTGCATATTGGGAGCTTCATTCCGTAGCGAAGAAAGTGGACATCGTCAAGCAATTTGAGTCCGCCGGATACCCGTTCCGGTATCTATAATTTCCGTACACTTCTGAAGAACAATGAGAGCATTGAACGGAAGCCTGGATCTTGCGATGAACGGGGAGATTTACAGCCTGCCTGCCGGAAGTTGCATCCCCCATCCAAAAATATCATCCGTATGAGGGTGTAATGTTTTGGTCAGATCTGGCCTCCACCTATTACGCGAAGAAGTCGCTAGAGGTGATGAAGCGCTTGAAGATAGATGTGGTTCCGAAGTCAGCCAACCCTCCGAATGTCCCCCAGTTGCATTCCATCAAGAATTTCGGCACAAACCGGAAGCAGAGGGTCTACTCCAACAATTTAGTGGCAAAATGGAGGAGCAACTAATAAATGAAGGTATGGAAGAACTGAAAAACATGCCAACAGGTATGTTTTCGAAAGCAATCGCAAAAGTTCTAACCAACTGACGAAAGGTCGCCGAACAAGGCGGCCCAATATTTATGTATCATGGTCAAGAAAATTTAGTTTATGGGAGATTCGTCCCATCAAATTATCTTTTGTAGTTTTTTTATCGCCACCCGAAAATTATCCATTTTTTAATGCAAGCCTTATTCATCATGATTCTTATAAACTCATGACAGACAAACGTTGCGAAAATCTGAAACATGTACTACATGGGCTGATAAGTACCGGGATTTTTCAACAGATGGCGCCATTAAAAATTAACAAGATTCATTTCGAGAGGTTCATCTGTCGCTAGTTTATGCGTGAAGCTTCCTGACATTTCGTTTATTTGTTCACAAACTACAGTGGTTTAAGTGTCACTACCTGAGCATTGGTACAGAAAATGGAAAAAGAGGAATATCGTATTTTGATCAAACATTGTTTTTTGATGGGAAAAACTCCTGAACAATAAATGCAATGGTTGACGAAATGTTATTCCATTTCTGCATTTCTGCAATCGTTGGTATGCCGTATTGCCTGATGGTAAGCCGATGCGTAAAATATCAAATTGAGAAGGAAATGAATCCTTCTTTACCGTTTTCTTTATCTGAGATATCCACTGGGAGCTCTACTCAATGAATATGACTCACAGTTATCGCCTCTGAATCGGTTTCAAGCAACAAAAACTTTATAGAAATGATGTAGAAAATTACATCGAAAATCGCTTCTGAAAAAAAAAATATTTTCCTTTTTTTTTTTGAAGCATGTTACAAATGTAAAACTTGCATGGTAGGATTTTGGACATGAAAAAGTTATCCGCGCGATGGGTTCCACGTTTGCTGAACGTCGACCAAAAACAGTGGCGCGTTGATGTTTCAACAACCGGTTTGGCGTTGTTGAAGCGTAATCGAGTGGACTTCTTTTGACGTTTTGTGATAATGGATGAAACGTGGATCCATTGCCACACTCCTGAGTCCAATAGACAGTCTGCAGAGTGGCACTGAAGCATATTTCGAAGATTTGAACGTTTCGTACTACAGAATGAAATCAAAACTATGTAGAGGAATAAGTTCAGCTTTGCCCAAAAACCGATTGTTTTCATTAAAAATCCGGGCTACTACTTTTCAGCCCATGTAGTAGTTATTTGATCATATTGAACATACCTATTTCAATTCTGAAGCTCAATCATCTTCTTCAAACTATGTGTAAAACAATATTTGATTCTCATTTAATCATTCCCAGAGCGAAGAATTGCGATGCATCAACAGTGCAACTATCAGCCATTCATAGGGGTTGTGAGGGCAAATTGATCATGGGGGACAAAGTAGTCACCTGCTTGTTTGGTAGTATATCTATTGGCTATAGATACCGTATTGATAATCACCTTATGTTTGAAGAATTTAATGAATTCTGAGTCACCCTGTACTTCAGTAGAGCTATCAGTAAGTCAAAATATAAATAAAAACAGAAATTGCTCTCTCGATAGCCATTCGGCCGTAGGTCTGTGCGCATGGTATCTAAAGAATTTCTCGAGAAATATTCAATCTGATAAGTTGGACAAATCTTCAGTTTGAGCGACTGTTCACATATTCTAGGGGAGGTGAACAGATATTTCGTTTGATCTCAGCGATTAATTAGCATAGAAATCCGATTGATGTTTGGGGGCAAAGTGGTCATAGGTGAATAACGACTTACAATGTTCTGTTTACTAAAGCTGATATACCTCATCACATTCTGCTCTAGGAAAGGTTGCTTTTGTGACCTTGACCCGGGAAAAATATGCCACTCCAACTAAACCAAGCATCATTATGCGGAACCTTATGTGTGTCTTACTAGTTTTTGTATGCATGAGAAAATTTAAATTACGACTCTAGGTAAATAGACCAAGCTTTTTTCGTACATGTACCTACTATATCAAATATGATTTGAGCAAATTTGGACGAACAAAACGCTTAAATCTATCCCATTTAGCTTGATATGTGCGAGTTACCACTTTGTCCCCACTAGGTGACCACTTTACCTCCAAGCAAAAAAATGTTCGATTTTTCACATTTTTTTCTAATGATAAAAAATGTACTATTTTGAATTTTTATAGTGAAAGTCGTTCGCTATCTTGAACAACAATGAGTTGAACTATAATATTCTTCCACAAAAGAGGAATCGAAGCTGGAAATGGACTTATTCCTTTGGGTGACCACTATGCCCCCACTTCCCCTAATCTACACCCGTTGTAGTGTAGAGGATATTCAAACCCATCTCCATACGGTAGATTTCACCCACCCGCTTCCAGATTATGTGCTATAAACAGATATATTATTGGAGATTTCGATGGAACAGCCCCTCGAAACCAAGGTATTTTGATGTACGAGCAAGAGAAAATTGATAACCCTGAGCTATTTTAATACCCCATACCAGTGATATTCCTCATGCTGATATACAAGAACCAAGATGTTAATAGAGCGCCAATCTAATTATGTACAGTTTGTCTACCGATTTAGTTGGCACGAAGAGAATATGTGTATCTAGAAAAGTTTTATACAAGTTATGATCACAGATTTCATGACAACCTTAAACACAAGCAACCGAAAATAACAATTGATTCAATCAACGTGTCCGTGTTTACTTACACATGATTAACATATTGCAATTTATTCGTGTGTCACTTCGGCAAAGTAAATGATCGAATGCAAACTACTTGAAAAAGGTCATCCTTCCCCTTCGTCGACCCAACCACTGGCACTGGCCTCCAGAAGACTCACAACAATTGTGGACACTGGCGGTGCAATTTTGTAATTTTAATTGAATTTATACTATGCGTGGGTGTTTCACACGTAGCTGCACCGATAAACGTTGTTTCCGATTGCCACCATAAGTGGATAGCGCTGAAAACAGTAGCTTCGATGTTTTCATCGGCCACTTAATTGGTTGTATTTTCTTTGCTCGATGTTATCCCCACAGTGAATGGCAGTCCCCGTTCATATTGATTTAAGACCAGCTGCTTTCCGAAGCAAATTGATATTCACGCTTTATTCGGTTATATTTTATTTCGAGCACAATTCAGTTATCGCTCGTTTGAGTTCAGAAATAGTAGACGCAGTTTTGTTTAAAAACAACACAAAATTATACAAAATATTGTGGCAAAGCACGTGGCATGGTCAAACAACTAATTCAACTTTGGAGTAACAAAATTGTATATTCAAAACACTCTTGTTCACGCATTTTGTCAATCAAGTCTATGGTAATGTACATAATAAAGTACAACCTGCTATCGTAATGTTTAACGCACAATATTTTTTTTAATATAAAAATAACGTACAATTTGTAATATTTTTAATATTTTTCACGTCAATTGAGGATTAATAGGAGGAACAGGGGCCAATTGGAAGTCCACTGAACAAACTGTCGGCCATATTCAGTGGCAGCGTGCTCTAATCCTTTGCGGGCATGGGAGTCGTACTGGTCGGAATTATTTTTATCACTGCTCTGATACACAACTTGCAAGATCATGAAGAAAAACAATTTTTTTTGTAATCTTCAGACATGTGTGAACATGAAGGCTAATTTTCGACTACATGTATCGCAAACATAATTAGATTGACGTCTTCTGCCTGTCTTAAATCGTATAACTTTTACACAGGCCTTGTCGCATATAAATTCGTATCAAATTATAATGGAATAAAATATCAATTAAAGAATGCACCATGTGTATCTGAAATCATATAAAATTCAAAAACACGATTTTAAACACCATTGATGTATTAAGCCGTATATCGGTATGACAGTCATCCTAATATCGCGTTGTGCGGTGTTATATACATACATTCTATTTCTTTTATATAACACTGTCAGGTCAAATCACATATCTGTGTAAGAAGCATCGTACACCGTTATATACGACTTTATATTTATACAAATATAATATGACACATCCAAGGAAGGGTCACTAGACATTAGGAGACCTTTAGAAAAAGTGTGACTTGATACATTGTTGGATAAAGTATAAAATTAATAAAGTGTCTTGTTGTAGTGGCTGAGAGCACACAAGAGTTAATATACGGTAGAATATGCTTTCTCCGACATTCTCGCTTTACATTTTGGAGTCCATGGTCCCATTTGTAACGTCCAGGTTTTCATTCGTACCTGCCAATTCCACCCCTTGATGCCACTTGAAGCCATTGTCGACATTTTGAGCACATTTTCAAGATGGAGTAATCTTCAAGATATTAGAGGTTCAGGTTTTGATTCTTTGAAGAACATTTAGCAATGACTTCAATTGACTATTAAAAACTCAAAACAAATTAATCATGCTTGCTTCATAGTGATTCAATTTTTTTTGAAATTGTCGACACCGTACCACCGTACCAACGAGAACTACGTTGGATAAGTGATATTGCTGTTTTTTGTTCGATCCTTTCAGCTGTGAATTACAAGTTGTTGAATAGAGAACATCAACGATAAAATTCGGAGCCATTTACTGTCACAGTATTTCAAAAAGAAAAAAAAGCAAGCCGCACATCTGAAATTCTGAATAGTGTTCATGTTCCCGATACTGTAACAGTTAATCGCGTATAGCTTTGGTTTTAGTTAGGTTTTTACGCAAAAAAAAATCGACTAGCAAAAGAAAGACCGTTGTTGAAAATGTCAATGACATTATAGATATGAATTAAATTGTTAGCATGATAGCACTGTTTCCACTTTTGGAACGAAGGATAAAAACATCTGGGAGATTACATCGACAAAAATACTTTAAAATTTACTAACTATTTGCATCTGAATCCGTTCCTCATTGCATGCTAACTGTAAAGCGATTGTATTATGCCACTGCCCATATGATGCTCATCAGAGAATTCCATCCATCTTCAATCGTAATATGATAACATACTGCGGATATAGAGCTGGAACCCATCCTTCAAATACGAGCGATTTGAAAAAGAGTGCAAATGGATTTTGATGTTGACGAGGTTTCATCTATCAACTCAATCAAAAATAACTTTAATGAGAGACAGTTCCATTTTACTGTTCGTTGTCCATAGTGTTATTAATCTTTAATCTTAGACCGAACGATTGTCAGTGGCATTATAGTTAAGAGAAAATAATTGACGCTACGCTCTTATCATGCACTCTTGATGCAATTGGATGATCAAATATTTATCAGATCTTTGTCATTGAATCATTCGATAGCCCACACTCACTGGGATAGTATGGAGCTGCTAGTTCCAATCCAATCCAAAAAAAATCCAATTACGTTCCGGTCGACGGGACGATCTGATGCGCCGCTGTGTCGCATCGACGCCTCGAATCACAATCCACCAGCTGATGGAAAGCGATGTAAATGCCCAACTTTTCACAAATGGTATTTCAATTTAGAAAAAAAACAACTTAGAGCGATGTGTTTTAATTTACAATTTAATATCTATAATATTCATATATCCATATTAACATTGAAACATTGCTTTCTGAAACATCATTGATTTTTCCTTCTCGATAGCACACAGCAACACCTAATATGTTACTACTCCCGAGAGGCTTCCTATTGGCCCTTTGCTTGAACATCAGCCATTTCACGATGAGAGCTCGTGATTCAATTATCAGCTGTCACATCTTATTACATTTGCTCCAAATTGCTAGAAATGATAGGACTGGGAGAAAGGAGATATCAAGCGGCCGTCACCGATGAAAATGGTAGCACCGATTTCTAGTCTAGACAGAAATACTGTTCGGAATACTGTGAAATGACGCTTACTAGATATATCAATTTATCACCAGTTCGGCACTGCAAATTTATTATGTCTTTTGTGAAATTTTGAAAAAAAAAATGAAATAGATAAAGATCTTCAATTTATGAGTTTAACTTAAAAGGTCGCTTTAAAAGCGCCGATGAAAAACAAACTAGATGACGTTTTCAAAATCCTTAATTCAACGTGTGAACCACATCTCAGGGTAGAACTTTCCAAAGAAACACCCCGTTGGCCATACACAAAATCCCATCTCATATACACATTTCAAAGCGTCATTCCACCAGCTATATGCACTCGACTTGCCAATATATCATGACACATGCAGTTCGAGTTTTATGGCCCTTCGACACATCTATAGCAAATCAACCACAATCAGAACCCATAACATCAGGCTGTATGACGTGACTAACGATATGGTTTCTCCACAGTTATTAATTCGGAACATATTCTACCGCAACCAGCCATAAATTCCGTGAGCACAAATAGAACTCTTCTCGTTCTGGCATGAACTAAAGTCCTAGGAATGCATCTGCTTCTGCATGGTAACCGCTGCTTGCATCAAGTCGAAAGTCAAGCCTGCCATATACACATGAAGATGAAATTCATCATCAGCGTCATATAACTTCGTCATCGTCAACGGCAAAGCCAACAGCACAACATACGGCAATTTGGTCAGTCATAGAAGCGAGAGATGCAATTCCCAAATTGCACAAACCGTTTCTATTCCCTGAGAAGACATTTATGGTAACCGTGTTGCTAAACGATTCACCGTTTAAAAGTGTATATCCTTACGAATGTGTGAAAAATATTGGATTTGTGCCACCGATGATGGCCATAACGAAACGCTTATCAAAAATAATCCTTACTGTTA
This sequence comes from Toxorhynchites rutilus septentrionalis, assembly GCF_029784135.1. Classification (NCBI taxonomy): domain Eukaryota; kingdom Metazoa; phylum Arthropoda; class Insecta; order Diptera; family Culicidae; genus Toxorhynchites; species Toxorhynchites rutilus. The sequence goes on from NC_073746.1 coordinate 231,225,730, forward strand.
GAAGACTCACTGAAGATATCTAAAACCATCGTTCATGAGCCTCTGGGGAAGCTTGATCACGTGATTCGCTACGATATATGAGGTCCGTACATTTTGACCCAACAAAATTTAATGGATTGCATCTCCATCTGTGACTCGCTGCACAAACGCATCGAAATCCTTTTTTTAAAGTATATCGTGACCATCGATGAAAAATGGATTTACAAGAACGTTGAGTGATATAAACCTTGGGGTAAGCGAAATGAACCACCATTAAGTCGGTGTGAGTAGAATGAAATTATGTGACCAGACGATAAATTCCAGCAATTTGTATTTATTTATTTGTTTATTCATTTATAGTGATACTACATCCCATTGAGAGATTAGATCTTCTTCACAATTTTTCGCTTTCCTGTACACCACCGTATATTGTTCTGAGCACTCGGCATTCAAAAACTCCAAGTGCTTGTGAGTCCTCTTCAAGCATCGTCCATGCTTCGTGCCCATAGAGAACAACCGGTCGAATTAGGGATTTGTACATGGTACACTTCGTACGGGGTCGGAGTTTGTTGGACCTCAAGGATTTGCGAAGCCCATAGTAGGCACGACTTCCATTGACAATGCGTCTTCGAATTTCACGGCTGTTGTTGTTGTCAGTTGTTATCAACGAGCCAAGGTAGACAAATTCCTCTACCACCTCGAGCTCGTCGCCGTCGATCACAACACTACTACCAAGAAGAACTCTGTTGCGATCAGTCCCTCCAGCTAGCATGTATTTAGTCTTAGACGCATTGATCCCAAGCCCAATCAGCCCTGCTTCGTGTTTCAGTCGGGTATACAAGTCGGCTACCGTCGCATGTGTTCTTCCGATTATGTCAACGTCGTCGGCGAAGCAGATAAACTGACTAGACTTGTTGAAAATTGTGCCCCGCATGTTGAAGCCCGCTCTCTGCATAACACCTTCCAGCGCCACGTCGAAGAGCAGACAGGAGAATCCATCGCCTTGTCGAAGTCCCTTGTGAGTCTCAAATGATTCCGACAGCTCACCTGAGATCCGCACACTGCACCGCACACCGTTCATCGTTGCCTGAATCAGTCTTGTCAGCTTTCGGGGAAAGCCGTGTTCGTCCATGATCCTCCATAGCTGTCGTCGGTCAATTGTATCATATGCGGCCTTGAAATCGACGAAGATGTGGTGTGTAGGAACCTGATACTCGCGGCACTTTTGGAGGATCTGCCGCAGTGTAAAAATCTGGTCCGTCGTCGAGCAACCGTGCATGAATCCGGCCTGATAACTTTCCACAAATCTACTTACTATTGGCGATAGGCGGCGGAAGAGGATCTGAGACAAAATTTTGTAGGCACCATTCAGGATTGTGATGGCACGATAGTTCCCACAATCCAACTTGTCGCCTTTTTTATAGATGGGGCAGATTACCCCGTCCTTCCACTTCTCCGGTAGTTGTTCTGTGTCCCAGATCCTGACTATCAACCGATGCATACACTCTACAAGTTTTCTCGGACCTCCCTTGAAGAGCTCCGCTACGAGGCCATCCTTACCAGCTGCTTTGTGGTCCTTGAGCTGATTAATGGCCTCCTTAACTTCACCCATCGTCGGGGGTGGTGCGTCGTCATTGTTCATTGCACCGGTGTAGTCCTCCTCAACGCCGTCTTGGTCTCCTGTCTGCGCGCCGTTCAGGTGTTCATCGTAGTGCTGCCTCCATCTTTCGATCACCTCGCGTTCGTTCGTCAAGATGCCTCCTTCCTTGTTTCTGCACATTTCGGCCCGCGGCACAAAGCCTTTGTGCGAGGCGTTTAGTTTCTTGAAGAACTTCCGCGATTCTCGAGAACGATAAAACAGCTCCATCTCCTCCCACTCTTTCTCTTCCAGGCGGCGCTTTTTTCCCGAAAGAGATGTGTTTGCTGCCTTCGTTTCAGTCTGTATCGTTCCACGTTTTGTCGAGTCGCTCGTTGCAGCATGGCTGCGCGTGCTGCATCCTTCTCGTTCAGGAGCGCTCGGCACTCGTCGTCAAACCATTCGTTACGTTGTCCTCGTTGTTCATACCCGATGACGGTCTCTGATGTGCTGCTAATTGCTGATTTTAAGGAGTTCCAGCATTCATCGAGGGGAACAGCATCCAGTTCGTCTACCCCCGGTAACGCAGCTTCAAGACGCTGCGAGTATGTTGCAGCAACGTTCGCCTCCTGTAGTCGTCGTAGGTGGTACCGTGGTGAGCGCTGGTGGCTTATATTATTGACGACTGACAGTTTAGAACGCAGTTTGACCATCACTAGGTAGTGGTCTGAATCGATGTTAGCGCCACGATAGGTTCTGACGTCGATGATATCTGAGAAGTGCCGACCGTCGATCAAAACGTGGTCAATTTGTGTTTCTGTTTGCTGTGGTGATCTCCAGGTGTAACGGTATTGGAGGCTGTGCTGGAAGAAGGTGCTACGTATGGCCATGTTCTTGGAGGCAGCGAAGTCGATAAGTCTTAGGCCGTTTTCGTTGGTTCGCTGATGGGCGCTGAACCTACCAATTACCGGTCTGAATTCCTCCTCCTGGCCGACCTGAGCGTTCAAATCACCGATGACGATTTTGATGTCGTGTTTTGGGCAGCGATCGTATTCACGCTCTAGCTGCGCGTAGAATTCTTCTTTATCGTCATCGGTGCTGTGGACGTTGATAATGCTGATATTGAAGAAGTGGCCTCTCATCCTCAATCTGCACATTCTTTCATTGATCGGCCACCAACCCGTTTTTGCATCTCCCCCATCACGATGAAAGCTGTACCCAGCTCGTGTGTGTTGCCGCATCTCTGATAGATGGTATATCCACCATGGAACGATCGCACCATCGAACCTTTCCAGCACACCTCCTGCAGCGCTACGATGTTGAAATTGCGGGCTCTCAATATATCCGAAAGAATTCGGGTACTCGCAAGAAAATTGAGAGACTTGCAGTTCCATGTTCCGAGTTTCCAATCTCTAGTCCGAGTTCTTTGCGTGGGTCTAGTCTGATTGTCCTGTCTCGAATTTCTTCGTGAATTTTCCTGTGCGTTTTATTTTTACGGATGGCTTGCAGGGCCTGCACCAACCCCCTGTCTCGCCGGAGGACCGTCGTGCACAGCTCTTTTTAGAGTCCCCGCTGGCACGGAGGCAGTGATCAGCCGCCCCTAACATGGGGATCAGACGCTGTTTTGAGCCGCACCTCCATGGTGAACAGACGCTCATAATTGTATGAGACTGATAGATAAAGGCAGTTTTTGTGCCTTCTATGGATGCTGTTTGTAAGACCGGAAATGCCACGAAGAACTCGGTATGGTTAAGCAGTCATAACACTGCCTTGCGGCGAGTCAAACCGATAACATAGGGTTGGGCTCACAACTCCATTCCATAACAACGCCGCCGCATTGGAAACACTAACTTCACCCTTAGATTCCCAATCATCAAACAAGATTCCTCCAATTACATCATCTCACGTGTAGCCATATCCATCTCCCACATATTACGGAATACAAAGACTATAACATTGAACATACGATCAGCGATTTAAATTTCATCCGGGAGATAGTACTCTTCTTATCTTTCGAAAATAGATTGATCCGATTTATTAGGGAAACCGGCCTGTATGACAAGATCTAGTCATTCCAATAGGGACGAATGACATTCGAGTTGAAGTCCCTTATGAACAAGGTTTACGACGACAGGTCAAAATTGTTTTTGAAATTGTCGACACCGTTGGGAGGAAAATTGTTTCAGGATGGTAGAATTTTCAAGTGGCGTTAAATGTAGGGGGAGTGGGGTCATAGTGGTCACCCTAAGGAATATGTCTATTTCCAGAGTCCACACACCACTTCAATTCCCGTTTCTCGAAGAATATTATAGTTCAACTCATTGTTGTTCAAGATACCTAACGGTTTTTATTATAAAAATTCAAAAAAGTACACTTTTCACCATTAGAAAAAGGTGAAAAATCGAACATTATTTTTACTTGGAGGTAAAGTGGTCACCTAGTGGGGGAAAAGTGGTCACTCGCACATATTAAGCTAAATGGGATATATTTATGCGTTTTTTTCGTGCAAATTTGTTCAAATCATATTTGATATAGTGGGTACATGTATGAAATAAGCTTGGCCTATTCACCTAGAGTCTCAATTTAAATTTTCTCATGTATACAGAAACGTAGTAAGAAACACATAACATTCCGCATTATGAGACTCGGTTTAGTTGGTGTGACATATTTATCCAGAGTCAAAGTCACAAACAGATCCTCCCCAAGAGCTGAATGTGATGCGGTATATCAGTTTTAGTAAACAGAATATTGTAAGTCGTTATTCACCTATGACCACTTTGCCCTTAAACATGAAAGTAATTTCTATGCAAATTAATCGTGAATTTGAACTGTCATCCAAACTGATGATTTGTCCAATATATCAGATTAAATAAACTGAATTTCACGAGAAATTCCTTAGATACCATGCGCATAGAACTGCGGCCGAATGGCTATCGTGAGAGCAATTTCTGTTTTTATTTATATTTTGACATGCGGCAGCTCTACTGAGGTACAGGGTGACTCAAAAGTCATTAATTTCTTCAAACATAAGTTGACTATCAATACGGCATCTATAGTCAATAGTTATACTACCGAACAAGCAGGTGACCACTTTGCCCCCCATGACCAATTTGTCCTCACTACCCCTAGTGAGAAATTGTGAGACAAAACGTTGCACCTATAAATAATCAGTTAATGTCGGTTTATGAAAATGATTATTTTGGTTCTTTCCTAAAAAATTATACAACATGTCCGAACAACTCAATTTTATTTTATATTTGTACTTTTTCGACCGATGACATAACTTCATTGATTTTAATCACATGATAATTTCAACTTCCTACTCAAGCCTACACCCAAACTAGCGTTGGCAAAAACATGTCATGTCTATTTTACACGACCACGCTATCCTCATGTCTAATGATGCTTCGGCAGTTGTTCAGCAAATACGTGATAATATTGTACCTGATTATATAATGAAGTTGGAAAGTGCTTTCTAAGAGTTAAAAAGGAGCGCATGAAGGAGAATAATATCTATCTCGGTCTGGGCCGTGTATGTGGCAAGGTATGCGGAAAGCTTATTTGTCTTTTGTTTCACTCGCTCGTATTAATCTTATATTGCTGTACCATGTATATTATACAAATGCTTACCATTATTTGTGAGTCATGACATTTTCTGTTATGTTATGTCTCATTTAATGTAATAAATCGGGATGACAAAACATGAGCTAAAAATCAATTTTGGGTGTAAGCTCGAGCACTAAAATACAAAATTCTTCTGGCAACAACATATGCCGCAACCGACTAATCATTTGATGCTCACAACGTGAAGCATCATTATGACGTTCCATCCAGTAATATGCCCACTTCACTCCTGAGCGGTCAATATACAGTTCACCTATTGATGCTATTTCAATAAAAGACCGAGCAATAAGGATGGATTATTCCCAACGTGCAAAGAAAGCATAGACTGGAGACGATGCCGTATGGAGTATAGGAGCTACTTGAAAAATGATGGGTTTCCACTAGGTACTGCGAGAATACATATGATATCGTACAGAGATGAGTGTAATAACATTGAATTGCAAAATTAATAATTTAGCTCACAGCGAGAGAGGGCACTCAAAGCTCTATCGATCCCGATGGATAGGCAGAAAATTAACTCAAAAGTATTAACTTTTTGTAACTCAATGCTATATAAAATGGACCATATTGTTCTTTGGAATCATTCAATAAATTTCATTGAAATTACTACATTCATTCTACAATTCCAGCATTTCGAGTGGTAGTTTGCTTGTCTCACGATTTATGCTAGCCAACCGTAGCGGATTTACCGATGAAGAATTTGCACTTCACATTGTTCGAAGTTACCTAGATTACATAGTTAGAAGTTTGACTCTCTGATCCTTCCATCACACTTGTAGTAACGGGTGAGTCATAAGTAGCGGGACTAAATTCATGTCACGTTTTCCGTCACACGCTTGAGGATGAAGAGCCACTAGCTGCCTAAGAGCCCCCGCAGACTGCAGAGTTTTGTCGGCCGATAGATCGGTCGGATGACTTAATCGGTATGGAGCGATATGCATATGCGTACACTACACCGATTCAGTTTCGGCCGATAAAAAAAATTGATAGGCTTCCCGATTGCATTCAAACTATTCTACCAACCCCCTTAAACCAGGGTTGCAAATATTGGTTTTTTGGGGAACCCAATAAGTCCATGTTTCTAATTATCACCACGGGCAACGATGCGATGCTATCTGCACCTGCAGATAGGTTTTCTTGGTTGAAAATACAAGCGAACAGGACTGATACTTGCAAAACTTGATCGATATCAAACGTCATCGGAAGACTAATATCTCGGATGGATTAGGTAAACCATTCAGAGGAAATACTTATGGGTAAAATGTTCCGACATTACCTCGATTTGAGAGGCAAATCATCTCCCGGAAACCTCAAACTGAGAACTGTAATTGACCTTGTTAGACAACACATTTCGTCGTTTTTCGTAACAGTATCCCTCTACATCACCGTCGAGAAAATTAGGAGAAACTACGCGAGAAAACAACTGTTGGTCGTTGGAAAGCAATGTCCGGAAAACACCCAATGGTTAAGATTTCCACTTCAAGTTTTCGTCGTTCTATCAGAGTTTTCTCACTCGAAAGACTTCAAGGACATAGTGGTGGAGAAAATCACATACGGGACGCCGACAAGCAGTATTTTTTTAATTTTAAAATCAAAACCAGGTCAATTGAGTCTCCCTGTCAATCCTGCATAACTAGATGGGAAAGTTCCGATAAACAGAAAGAAAATCCGGGTGTAGATTATATAACACAGAAACCCGGAATGAACATGCCCAACAATTTTTTGTTCGTGTTGAGTTCTGTTCCAATGAAATTTATTTCATTTAATGAGTATACAATATTCACTTGGCCCCCTTTTTAGCAGCTACATATAAAAACTATTTTATATATTGCTTGAATGTAGAATCTGGCAATAGCGCAGATGGAAAGCTTGTCGGTTTTCCGAGCCGAAAGTTGGGGGGCTCGAATCCCGCCACTATCTAAATGATTTTTCGAGTTGGAAATTTGTTCGACAACCCTTGAGCAATAGATTAGGCTGTCAAAAAAGTCCTGCGGTATTTTTTTTTGAATTTTCATTTGTTCATAAAATTAGTTACAATCATCTGTTTTAGGTCAAATATGCGCCGTTTTGTTCGATGACTTGTTCCCAACGAGATGCCAACTTCATAATACCCCTGTTATAGAAGCTCGCTTCCATATTGGCAAAAACTCGGATAGCCAATTTTCACAGGCCTCTTTTGTGGCTAACTTCTGACTACCTAGCTCGTTCGCCATGGACAAAAACAGGTGGTAGTCACTTGGTGCAAGGTCCGGACTATACGGCGGATGCAAAAGAACCTCCCATCCGAGCTCCCGGAGCTTCTGGCGCGTCACCAAAGTGGTGTGTGTGGCCTGGCGTTGTCCTGATGGAAGACAATGCAGCCTCTGTTTATCAAAGATGGCCTCTTCTTCATGAGTGCTACCTTCAAGCGGTTCCGCTTCCGCTTCAGAAACGGGTAGATTTTGTTGCGATTCAGCAGCGATTCACATGCGTCGATACGGTCAATGATGTTTTCTGCGTCAACGTGTATGGCACCCATACATCGAGCTTCTTTGTGAATCCAAGCTTCTTCAAATGGTTAATAACGGTTTGATGACTTATCCCCAGCTCTTGGCCGATGCTACGGCTGCTACTATGCCGGTCTTTCTCGGCTAATTCAGCTATTTTGTCGCAATTTTCGACGACAGGCCTTCCGGAGCGTGGCGCATCTTCGACGACCTCTACACCAGAACGAAAACGTTCAAACCATCGTTGTGCGGTGGAAATGGAAACTGCATCGGGTCCATAAACTGCACAAATTTTATTGGCAGCTTGAGATGCATTTTTGCCTTTGTCATAGTAGTACTGTAAAATATGTCGGAATTTCTCTTTATTTTGCTCCATATTTGCGACACTATAACTCACGAACGACTTAACCAAACAAAACACTGTCAAGGACTATATTATAGCGCGCAAAAATACCTTCCTAACAAGCTATAGTATGACTCGATACAATGAATACAACTAGAACTACGCGCTTACAACGACACCTCGCGGAAATACCGCAGGACTTTTTTGACAGCCTAATATATCGCAATTTATCGTTGTGCTTGCCACACAATGCTTTCAATCCCATTCTTACTTGGTATGAGCATTATGAATATTAAAGGTGCATAAAATAGAATTGAATCACTTTAAACCGACAAACAAACCACTGATTTCTCGTTTGTTTGAGAAACCTTCTAAGTTCACCAACTTTAAAACGTAACATTTTTAGCTTAAACTGTCATATTTATGAAAAATAATATGTTTTGAGTGTGACAACCGAACCTGATAGCAACAAACAGAAGGACCAGGTTTGAGAAAAACAGATTTAGTCGTTTTCTCGCGAGCGCGTCAAATGGTTCAATCATTCAGCTTTCCCCATTTCACCATTTCACCATTTCGTCCATGATTATCAATATTTTCAAGAAATAATGATTGCACAGAAAATCTAAATGCGAAAATAATAAATTAATAAGATATTCATTTGTCCACTTTTTGAATGCTCTAGTTCGGCGCATCTGTTTCATATCAGGTATTCAAATGTTTCCATACATATATTGTCTTTTTCATGATTGACAGTAGTTTTACCGAATATTCTTACGGATTCACATGTTTTAAAGGCTTATAACATCCAGCTTCTATTGGTGCCAATGTGACCTTCATTTGAGCTAACTTTAAATCAATCACCTGATGATTATTTGGTACGTATTCAGATATTTTCTGGATCATAACACTTACAAATATTGTATACATCATGTTTGCACACCATTTGTGTCAGATTTATATATTGATTTCTGAAACCAGACAAACCATGATCATTTTTCGAACAAACCATGAGCATAATTTCTCTATGAAGAACATTCTTAAAAACATAAAAAATGAACAATTTGAACGCTTTATAATATTATTAATAACTAGAGACTTGAGACTTTTCAACAAACCCAAATTCGTATTGATTACATGTGATTTTCATGAAGAAAAATCGATTTTAATTTACTAGTTGCGTGAAAACACTCAAAATCGTACAAACCATTATCATTTACCTTACAAGGTAAATTGTTTATTTTAGCGCCAAAAATGACTACATTTCAGGCAACAGTTAAAAAAAATGTTGAAAACAAAAATTTGAGTTGGAATGTATTTTTTAATTTGATGTGTCCCCTATATCTCTATTTTTTCACATTGATATGTCTAACCATTTTTCTTCCCTTATTGATCAAAATCTTGGGGAATATTAGAGGAGCACTTCATTGTGAATTGTACTGGATATAAAACATATCAGGCATACATCCAAAACCATCTATGGTTTTCCATTATATCTCGTATTCGAATGCCTTCATGGGGAGCAAATGAAAGCTAAATGATTAAGCCAATTATATTCGTTTCTTCGGGGGTTGTTGGGGAAGGGTACTGTCATACAAATGAAATTAATATTTCTGCATGATTCGAGAACTAATCAAGCAAATGGAGCCGAATATGGCATGTGAGGGTTTTTAAGTAGGCTCCCTTTTCTGAAAAATATTTTCTGTTTCTGGAAGGGGGAAAAGGGATCCCATAAAAATATTACACATATTTCAATCAAACATGACAAATTTACGGAAAACTCTGAAGGAAAATGGGAATATTCGGGAAATTGATTTCTCATATGTTCTACAAATACATCGCGACAAACATTGTTTGTCCATTTGATGTTTGCACTAACGAAATTGATCTTTGTTCGAAAATGGAAATGGATTTTCAGTAAAAAAAAACGCTATATAAATAAAAATGGATCACCAAATGTGTTGGTAAGCGCAGAAGGAAGGAATCGTCCGATTTGGGATGTCTTCATTTTAGTATATTTTCTGTATCAAACATGTATTCCATGTAATGGAGAATCATGTTATTCGTAAGTGATTGAAAAATCTCGAACGAGAATTGTGTCTGAAAATAATTTTATATCGTACTGAAGAGTTCAAGTAGAAGTACTAGGAATTTTATAGTAAAAGTAAATTGTAAAGGGTCAATCAAAAGATCAATCAATGGGAGTTCTGCAATTGGGGCCATGAACGTGCGCTTAGTAAGAAAACTTAAATGTTTGAATGTATTGATAACAAAAAATCAATTTTGGGCTGGACGAAGTTTGTCAATCTGGTTTGTAGATGAGAGATGATAATTTACGATCAATGTATAAGGATCTATTTCTCGGAAGATCAGTCAGTCATGGTATTCTAAGATACAAAAAAGTATTATATTCCCAATCAAAAATCTTCTTTCATTACATTACAAAATTGAATGAACGAATTTGTATTGCCAATATAACTATAGCAAAGTTTTCGCTTCAACTTGTAGGTTTGCTAAACGAGCCTACCCGCACCACACTGGTGTATGAAAACTGCTACCATGGCTCGCTGAAGGATGTGCTCACCAGAGACAAGATTAAACTAGATTGGACGTTCCGACTGAGCCTGTTGACCGACCTTGTCCGAGGGATGCGATACCTACATAGGTCACCGATTCGGGTGCACGGGACGCTCTCTTCGCGCAACTGCGTAGTCGATGCCCGCTGGGTGCTGAAAATAACCGATTATGGGCTGTTGAGTTTCTACGATGCCCAGGGCATAGTGCCGCCACCAAAAAGTGCCAAAGATTTACTGTGGACTGCCCCGGAAGCATTACGTGACAACATAAACTATCCCAAAGGTGGCACCCAAGCGGCCGATGTGTACTCATTTGGAATTATCATGCAGGAGGTGGTGGTCCGGGGGGAACCCTACTGCATGATGTCGCTTCCGCCAGAAGAGATCATAGCGAAAATCAGAAAACCACCTCCGCTCATACGGCCATCGGTGTCGAAAGGAGCCGCCCCACCAGAAGCAATCAACATAATGCGCCAGTGCTGGGCGGAAAATCCAGAAATGAGGCCAGATTTTATAACGTAATAATTTCAATAAAACCACCGTTCAATTCACTGGCTTCATGCGGCATTGTAATTAATATCTTATTTTTGTTCGTTTGTTTGTCTCGCATCATTTCAGGATCTGTGACCTTTTCAAAGAATTAAATCATGGCAGAGATATTAACTTTGTTGAAACCATTTTTCAACTGTTGGGAAAATACTCCAACAATCTTGAAGAACTGATAAGGGAACGAACCGACCAACTAGACATGGAGCGTAAAAAGACTGAACAATTGCTGAATAGAATGCTCCCAAGGTGAGTAACAATAAGAAATTGTGAAATATCACCAAACTATTTTGCGTGTCTCAAAATGTGAGCTTATTAATTCCCACATTTCTCACCAACATCGTCATTCTCAGCTCCGTTGCGGAACGTCTCAAAGTTGGCCTCGCCGTGGAGCCGGAAGAGTTTGCCGAGGTGACAATCTATTTTAGCGATATCGTTGGCTTCACGACGATAGCCGCTCATTGCACTCCAGTGCAGGTAGTGGATCTGTTGAATGATTTGTATACCTGTTTTGATGCAACGATAAATGCCTACAATGTGTACAAGGTGGAAACCATCGGCGATGCCTATATGGTTGTCGGTGGACTGCCCGTTCGAACGCCGGATCATGCGGAACAAATTGCGACAATGGCGCTGGATTTGCTGCATCAAAGCGGCAGATTCAAGGTGCGACATTTACCGGGTGTACCATTGCAGCTTCGCATAGGACTGCACACGGGTAAGTCAATTACAGAGCAATACCGAGCATTTGTTTCCCCTCCTAATACAGGAAGGTTCTTGTGTTTATCGGACTTCAACAGGTCCATGCTGTGCTGGTGTCGTCGGATTGACAATGCCCCGATACTGCCTGTTTGGTGACACAGTCAACACGGCATCCCGCATGGAGTCAACAGGTATTCTCATCCACTCAGTAACGCACTCACGTCAATTTGTAAAATCAATTGCCCGAGATGAAATTCACGTTTATGGTCGCATTTGAGCAATCACTTTTATGAACGCGAACGGACACGACAAATGCTCATAAATCGGAATTTCATATCGTGCCAAATATCGCCCCACATGTTTGCACCGTCTGCCATCAGCCATCAATCATTCATTGCCATTTCCTCTTCCATTCTCCACATAATGGAATGAAAAAGTAGTCACCACCTACGCAGCCACCGCTGGCTTAGTATAACTCTCTAGGGATAAACGATCCACTGCGGGGAGCAAAGCAATCAATCTCCGAGATTCCTCAAACACTTCCGAGCGTACACTTCCCAAAATCAAAATGAATTGCGAATGAAACGTTTGCTAAACAATCGGGCATATAGTAATGCATCGAAATCCGGACGCTTAAGCGCTTACGAAAATAATTTCAACTATCAAAAAAATATTGACATATCATAGCATGAAAAATTAGCGTTCCTATAGAATCAGAAGGCCTTCATCTAAGTTATGCATCACAGAATTCCACAAAATCATGTTATGTTTGTTCAAAATTTGAAATTTCTTTCATCGTGTCGTGATTTTAAATCCGGACACTTTTAATCATGATTTGAAATCCGGACACTTTTGCTTTTAAATCCGGACACGCGTTTCCTTTGCAATTCTTTGAGAGAAATTATGTATTAGGCTGTCAAAAAAGTCCTGCGGTATTTCCGCGAGGTGTCGTTTTAAGCGCGTAGTTCTAGTTGTATTCATTGTATCGAGTCATACTATAGCTTGTTGGAAAGGTATTTTTGCGCGCTATAATATAGTCCTTGACAGTGTTTTGTTTGGTTAAGTCGTTCGTGAGTTATAGTGTCGCAAATATGGAGCAAAATAAAGAGAAATTCCGACATATTTCACAGTACTACTATGACAAAGGCAAAAATGCATCTCAAGCTGCCAATAAAATTTGTGCAGTTTATGGACCCGATACAGTTTCCATTTCCACCGCACAACGATGGTTTCAACGTTTTCGTTCTGGTGTAGAGGTCGTCGAAGATGCGCCACGCTCCGGAAGGCCTGTCGTCGAAAATTGCGACAAAATAGCTGAATTAGCCGAGAAAGACCGGCATAGTAGCAGCCGTAGCATCGGCCAAGAGCTGGGGATAAGTCATCAAACCGTTATTAACCATTTGAAGAAGCTTGGATTCACAAAGAAGCTCGATGTATGGGTGCCATACACGTTGACGCAAAAAACATCATTGACCGTATCGACGCATGTGAATCGCTGCTGAATCGCAACAAAATCGACCCGTTTCTGAAGCGGAAGCGGAACCGCTTGAAGGTAGCACTCATGAAGAAGAGGCCATCTTTGATAAACAGAGGCCGCATTGTCTTCCATCAGGACAACGCCAGGCCACACACTTCTTTGGTGACGCGCCAGAAGCTCCGGGAGCTCGGATGGGAGGTTCTTTTGCATCCGCCGTATAGTCCGGACCTTGCACCAAGTGACTACCACCTGTTTTTGTCCATGGCGAACGAGCTAGGTAGTCAGAAGTTAGCCACAAAAGAGGCCTGTGAAAATTGGCTATCCGAGTTTTTTGCGAATATGGAAGCGAGCTTCTATAACAGGGGTATTATGAAGTTGGCATCTCGTTGGGAACAAGTCATCGAACAAAACGGCGCATATTTGACTTAAAACAGATGATTGTAACTAATTTTATGAACAAATGAAAATTCAAAAAAAATACCGTAGGACTTTTTTGACAGCCTAATATTAACTGACCCGACGAACTTTGTCCGTCCAAAATAGATTTTTTGATTTGAATGCTTTCAAACATCCACGTTTTCTTACTAAGTGAACGTTAGTGAGTCCAATCACTGAACTCTTCATTGATTGATTACCCTTTGACCCTTTACAATTTCCTTTTACTATAAATTGTCTAGTACTTCTACAAAAATTCGTCCTTATAATATGAAATTATTTTCCGGCACAATTCTCGTTCAAGATTCTTCAAGCATTTGGAAATAACATGTTTCTGCGTTGCATGGAGTACACGTTTGATACAGAGAATATTACAAAATAAAGACAGCTCAAATCGGACCATTCCTTTCTCGGGTTTAGGGCACACCAACACATTTGGCCTTCAATTTTTGTTAATATAGATTGAAGATATAGAAATGCGTTATTTCGTCTGAAAATCCTTTTCCATTTTCGAACAAAAATCAATTTCGTTAGCGCCAACATCAAATGGACTAACAACGCTTAGCTAATTGTAGAACATATGGGAATTCAATTTTCCGAATTTTCCGATTTTTCTCTCCACTATATTGATCTACGGAAAGAGACGAATACAACGAAATATAGATGACTCAAATTGAACCATTCCTTCCTCGGGTTTTGCGCTTACCAACACATTTGGCCCTCCATTTTTTTATAGATATAAGATATGGAAATGCGTTATTTCACCTGAAAATCCATTTCCACTTACGAACAAAGATCAATTTCGATAGCGTGTACATGTACATGTACATGTATTACATGTACATGTATGAAATACATGGTACATGTATGAAATGAGTTAGGCATGTTCACCTAGAATCGTAATTGAAATTTTCTCATACGCACAAAAACGTAGTAGGAAACAAATAACGTTTTTCAAAATGATGTTTGGTTGCGGTTGGGATGGCATATTTTTCCTGGCTCAAAACCGCTAAAGGGCCAGAAGATAATAAGGTATATCAGCTTTTGAAAACAGAACATTGTCAGTAGTAATCCTCCACTGACCACTTTGCCCCCCAAGCAACGAAATGCGAAATATGCGAAATAATCGCTGAAATTGAAAAAAATATCTGTTCACCTCCCCTAGGATATGTGAACAAACGTCCAAACTGCTGATTTGTCGCAAATATAGGGTTGGGGAAAAACAAATGTCGTATTTCTGATCGAAATTTGACGCTTTATTAAACATACTTAAAATTATCCAATTTAGGTCAAATTTGCGCCGTTTTGTTTGCAAACATGTTGCCATTTAGAAGGCAACTTCATTATCCCCCCCCTTATGAAACCCCCTCTCTTTATTTGCAAAAAACTCAGACAGCCAGTTTTCGCGAGCCTCTTTTGAGGCCAACTTAGTATCACCAAGAGCGTTTTGCATGGACCGGAAGAGATGATAATCACTTGTAGCCAGGTCCGGACTATACGGTGGGTGCAATAGGATATCCCATCCGAGCTCCCGTAGCTTCTGGCAGGTCATCAAAGATGTGTGAGGTCGAGCGTTGTCCTGGTGGAAAACAACACCATTTCTATTGATTATTTCTGGCCGCTTCTGGTCAATCGCCTACTTCAAACGGTCAAGCTGCTCACAGTAGAGAACCGAGTTGAGGGTCTGGCCATAGTTGAGCAGCTCATAGTGGATGATTCCCTTCCAATCCCACTAAACACATAGCAAAACCTTCCTGGCCGTCAAACCGAGCTAGGCGATGGTTTGGGCCGGCTCACCGCGCTTCAACCACGACTTTTTTCGCTTTAGGTTGTCGTACGTGATCCACTTTTAATCACCAGTCACCATCTTCTTCAAAAATGGGGCGAGTTCGTTCCGTTTCAGCAGTGCATCGCAGGCGTTGAATCGGTCTAAAAAATTTTTTTGCGTCAACTCGTGTGGCACCCATACATCCAACTTTCTTTGGAATCCATTCTTCTGCAAATGGTTCCAAACGGTTTTCTGGTCTATACCCAGTTCCTGGCCAATCGAGCGAGTGCTCACATGCCGGTCTACTTTTTTTCAACGATTTTATCGGTTTCCACGACGATTGGCCTACCAGTACGGGGCGTATCTTCGACAGCCACTACACCAGAACGGAATCGATCAAACCAACGCTGTGCTGTTCGAATCGTTACAGTATCGTATAAACTACACGATTTTTTTTCGGGCGCCTTCGTTGCAGAATTTCTTGCTTGGTGGACTCCATCTTTGACGCGCTATAACTTAAGACAGAAAAGGACAATCACAACACTGTCAAAATTTCTTTTTCCCCAACCCAATATCAGGTCAAATAAACTAAATTTCAATAGAAATTCCTTAAATTCGAAACGCACAAAACTATGACCTAATGGGTACCGAAAATGCGTTTTTTGTTTTTATTTATATCTTGACAGGCGACAGCTCCACTGTAGTAAGGGTAACTCAAAAGTCATGAAATTCTTTAAACATAAGATGACTATCAATACGGTGTCAATAGTCAATAGTTATACTACCAAACAAGCAGGTGACCACATTACCCCCACTACCCTTATATTTTCAAAATCCTATCAAACGAAAGTGCTTGACAAGTAGAACATAGTCATTGATGAAAAATGTAAATCCAAGATGGCGGCCGTTTCAAAATGGCGGATTACATATTTTCTCTGAACCCTATCATTATGGATATCAAATGAAAGGGATTGACTAGTACACAGTTATTCATGAAAAATGGAAATCCAAACTGGCCACCACTACAAGATGGCGCCATATTTTTTTTTTTAGAACCCCATCAATATACAGTGTCGGACAATAGAATAGGACCACAGCTCAATCCAAAATAGAAAGTGACAAAACTTTGAGAAAAAAATTTCCATTTAAGTGCATCAAACCATTTACAAATTGTAAATTCCATTCTTCGAAGAAATTAATATCATCCGTAGTTAAACCAATTGTCCTTTATTTAAAAATGCGTTTTAAGCATACTTACTGACTAAAATAACGCGACATAAAATAGGACCGCTTTAGAATTCATGGTAAAAAAAAATTTAAAAAAAGGAAATTCATACCGTGATCGATTTGCAGGGTTAGTACTTGGTGGTATAACCCTTATTACGCATAACTCCTCGCACCCGGTTCGGCATCGACTCCACCAGCTTTTGGCACGTTCTCAGCGGGATAGCGTACCACACCGCCTGGATTCTCTCCCACAGCTGCTGCTTGTTTTTTTGATTTTTCGGTGTACACCTTACGTTTAACTATTTCCCATAGGTTCTCTATGGGATTGAGATCAGGGGACTGTGCTGGCCACTCCATAACGTCTACCTTATTATCCTGGAACCACTTTAGGGGCATCTCCCACTCGGCGTGTGGCAGCATTACTTCCCGAAGTATCTGGGCGTAGAGATGCTGGTCCATAATCCGGTCGATCCAGTACAAAGGACCCACCCCGTACCAAGAAAAGCACCCCCACACCATGATGTTACCTCCTCCATGTTTGAATGTTTTATTTGTATACTGGGGCATATATATACGCACAGCCGAGTGGGCGATTCCGAAACATCTTAAATAAAGTTTTGGATTTATTTTTCCACAACCTAATATTTTGAACTATTATGGAAATATTAAAACAGTTTTTTTACCATATCAATGCGTTACGATTTCCCAATCTGAAATTTGATCATCCTAAACCAATCCAATGAATGTATGAGAAAAAATTGGCCCTAAAATTTCAAAAAGTTACCCTATACAAAATGTTCACCATCTCGGAACAACAACCTATGCCAAATATCAGCTCAATGGCGCAAAGCGGTCAATGTTTGAGTTTTTTGAAAATCGAAAAATCACCCAAGGTAAAGAAATCGGGGTTTTCGAAAAAAATGATGCCAAATGTTTTAAAGTTGCATGAAACGTCGAAATCTAGTGTCATCTCGAAATTTTTTTTTTTTTGTCAAAAATTGGCATTCTGGGACTTTTTTTTCGGAGTACGAAACGAAAAGTATGGTTTTGAGCCGATTTTTCATTCGGAACACGTCGCATGACATGTCGAGATTTACTGTTCTCGACATTTTTTCACGTTTTTTGCCACATTAAATATTTCATAGCGAATATCGGCAGCTTCATGTGGTTGAAAATGTCTGCCATACTTCCAGTTACGGCATAACATGTATTTAAAGGTAAAGATGTATTTCAAGAGAAATTATTTCCGACCGCTAAGGGTTAGATCATGAAAAACGAGAAAAGTCTGCCGGAATCATATCAGGTTAATACAGTGGTTGTTCGATCATTTCTCCGCCATTTCTATCATTTTGGTCACAAATTCGTTCACAATACAGTCTTGAGGCATGATATGTTGTTGTGGCACAAAACTCAGTAATTTTCCCTCACACTAAAATTCACATAGACTACTGACATATTTATAACATACATATAACGAACTCAAAAAACGAAAAGCGTGAACCGATCATTCACATGAAAAATGATTTGAATTCATCTTTCGGATGGAGAAATAAACATTAATTTGATAAAGTGTATTGCAGATTGTGTTGGAGTTTGCAGATTGTTTCGGTTCACGATTAAGGGGGTATTCTAGTGCAGAGACACGAATTTCGGACGTTTCTTCGAGCTTCGTGAAAATAAAACAAATAATAGTTTTACTATCCATTATATCATTATTTATTCATCTATCTTTTAACAATAAAACAAAAATTGAAGGAAGAAAAAATATACATAACTAGAATAGCTAAGAGCTGATGAAGTAAGATGGCTCAAAAAAAGTTGTTACATGACGTACACGATTCCAGCCCTTCTGGTTATCTGAAACAAAAAAATCGAAAAGATTCTAAATTAGTAAAGATGCCACTATCGCATGAGCCTCGGACAAGTCAAAAACATATTTTTTTGATAAAATGGCGGACGTTTGAAAAACAAAATGCGGTTCAAAACGTTTTTTCTTGCTTAAAATATCACTTTTTAGAGATTTATGCGATAGAGAGATGTCTGCAGATTGTATCCATGCAAATTAGAATCGGTTCAGTAGAACTTGAGATAACGTGTACGCCGGTTTGAAAAAACTAGTTTCGAGAAAAATGCGTTTGAAGTTCATTGTTATGGCCGTAGCAGGTTAGATACCGCATCACTAAAATGACTCTAACTCGGTAAATAATAGAATTTTCGATATGTCCTTTCTATGGCATATTCTTGAATGCCTTAACTACATAAATATCAAAAAAAATACTTTTTTCAAATTTCTAGACTAGAATACTGCCTTAATGATAGGCGGTCAAGCAAACCAAAGTCGTCATGGACGATTTCGGTGCAGATAGTTTATATTCTTCTTTGCCTCTAACTCATTAAATGTCGAACCTCTCCATGCATTATGAAACAGCAGCTTGATACGGACTACACAAAACGAATGATTTATATTCAATTAATGCAGCAGATCCTGACCCATAAGCGTCAGAGAGTGCAAACTATGTGAATATTTAGCATGCTAGAAGCTCAGGGAAAGGTAGTCAAATTATATTTTTCAATTTCAACTGTGCTATCCCTTGCAATATATATACAGAGACTCAATCACATAATCTTACGCCACCATGTAGATCTCTTTTCCCTTCTTTTCAAAATCGAAAACAAGCTCTAGGAACATTCTATTTAGATAAAGTAAAAGTACCATATGAAAAAAGGATGAAAAAGGTTTTTATTTCCCTGAGAATGGCGAATGTATGTGCTAATGTATGAAAATTGACTCAAACCCATTTTCGTGCGGTGGTTGAAATCTCAACTCGATTTCGAAGGAGTTGATCATTTTCAGAATTCCATCATTAGTATGGTTTCCCTTGTTAATTGCTACTATCTTTATCTTTCTTCAGCCGTTATCCACGAGTTTTTTGGTGTAAAATAGTTATTTTCAGAAATTTTATGGTTTCTAAATTTCCTACATTGACAACTTCCTTAGTTTTTCACTGGTATTGATATCTGGAGATTATGGAGGAATATCAATAACTTTTGAGCAATTAAGACCATACGCGAATTTTATATCCCTTGTGCTCTGGGCCATTGTCTTGGTAAAACATGAATCCTCGATTCGTTTCCATTTTGCTGACACTTTGCTACACAATTTTTTTTTCAAGATATTCAAGTACATTCAGCGGATGTGATGATTAAGTTTCCGGTGATTACTGTATCGCCGGGTTCACATTTTAGAGTTAGGCTGATGTTTCTGGATGTCGAGGTTAACATAACTGAATATTATCCAAAAACTCAGTTGCGTAAAGTTCCCGACATTGAACTATTATTATGAAAATATAACAAACACATTATCGAACAATCACCTATTTGACCCCATTCAACTTGTTTCCTTTTTTTTAACACAAAACAATCATTGGGGATAATATGTCACCCTTCTAAACTCGAGTCGACCGCGAGTAATCGGTTTCCTATATTATTAACATTAGAATTAAGGGAAAATGAATATATACTAGTAACAATACAGTAAGGAGTTCGTCTCCTTTAAACCTATGTAACTGAGCCTGTAAAAATAAACGATTTAAATAAAAAAAATCATTGGGGACTGTATTAAATCGACAGACATATGAAAATCATGGCGAGAACTTAAGTCGATTTCGGAAAAACTCCCGTGATCGAATGTTTCCATGATTGGCGTTAGCATATGTATACTATTCCAAAAGGACAAGTTCTTTTGAAGATTCCAATCAATTCAAACGAACAGTAATTATTTTGAGATTTATTGACCAACTCCCGATAATTTTCAGTCAATACATACTGAGAAGGTTAAACCACAATAATCACAATCTAGTTTAAAGCCATCCTCTGATCACGTAAACTGGTTATGCATAGTACAAATGTGAGACACAATCGCAAATGATAACGGAGCACACTGCCGTATTGAAAGGGTTAAATCTGTGTCATGTATTCCTATGTGGGTGTGCCTGTGTCACGCCACAAGATTTTTATACGTATTTCACTATGCGATAGATACGGACATTGAATGGCTACGTGTCATTCTAACCAGTCTTAATTGATTCTACCACAGAATTGTTGGAATCGAACATATTCGCTGCGATACTTATATAGCAAAAAATACTAAAGTGAGTAATAACTATATCGTCTGAGGTATTTCCATAAAAAAAACATCAACAGACGCCTAAGAAAGATGGAGTTCCAAGCGAGAACATTGAAAAAAATCTTCTCAACACCCTTACCGGACTAATGCGAAACAAAATATCATTACACCATTTCGTGTCTCACGCTAGTCATTAAGCACTTCTTTCTTCCGTAAATATTAGATTTCTCGTTTCGTCCCATCACTCATCTCGTCTCGTCTATATAGCATAACCTCAAGAACAATCGCAACATAATTATTTCCCTTACATGCCTTTCTCTCTCTCTCCCCTGTGCTCCATTACACGTCAAACCAATCTGAATCTTCATCAGGCTCCTCGTGGCGAATCCACATGTCACAGCAAACGTGCAATTTGTTAGAACAAGCCGGGGGCTACGTAATAGAGCCACGCGGACCGATTGAGATCAAAGGAAAGGGTAAAATGCACACTTACTGGCTTCTGGGGAAAAAGGGCTTCGACAAAGTGCTACCACCACCGCCGCCAATTGGGTAAGTAAAACAGCGCATCAAATGAGTGCCGTGTCCTGTATATTCTCGTTGAAACTTCGAAAATTAGACCATTACTAATTTACCAAAAGAAATGATGTTGACGATGACCTCGGGAATCTCCATAGAACTAAAACCAGACAGTTGTCTGTTCCGTTCTGACACCAAAAAGTGTTCTATCGGACAAATGTTCTGTATGTAACTACGTGTTTATCGTTGATTGGATTTTTTAAGCATTATGTTCATCAACGAGACTTTTTTCAAAATTCCATCACGATCGAATGAAGAAATTAAGGTGAATAGCCCAAAAGGTGTTCCACATCAAATCGTATCACGGGAAAAACGCTGAAAAAAAATTTCATATGGTATTTTCTCTTGAAAACTTAGGCAGAAGTAGTTTAGAGTGTATTGTTTACCCTGTATTTTTATCGCTGTCAGTTTTTCGAAAATTGGAAAAAATAGCGTCATCCGAAAAGCACCGTCGCGAATCAATTTTGCGCAAGCACCTAGCAAATCCTCAACTCTATTATCGAGATAGACAACATTCAGCGGTGAGTCGTGTGATTAAGGGCCTGATTCTCGAATACACTACGAATACACTTCACGGTGGAAACGGTATGAAACGCATTCGCGATGACAACGGTACGGTGTCGACATCTGGATACGAGATTATTTTCCCACTAAACATATCATTATAATATCAAATTATCTTCAGATGAAATTTTCGTATGAGATGATTATACCACATGAAGAAAACAATGTTTTCCACTCACATTGAATACCAGTTTGATACGAAGAAGTTAATTTTCATTAATGATTTTTTATTTGAAAAGTGCTTATTCTGTCCGAAAACTCATTATTATCTTCGACACTTCACTAACTCGTAAAACGTAGTTCAATGGCGTGCCGTTCATTTCGTTTCCACCGTGAAGTGTATTCGAGAATCAGGCCCTAAACATTACTACGAAACTCCGAGTATCAAAGAGAAGGAGAAATGCGGTCAGAATGGATGTTCTATTAGTCATCAGGATCACAACGTGTCGCGAGAGTGTTGAAGCGGAATCTCAATGCTTCGGTCAGAGATGTGTCAAAATGTTGAATGTGTCCAAGTCTTCCGTTCAGAGAGCCAAGAACGGGAAGGGACAGCGTACATATAAAGTGCAGAAGGCTCCAAATCATGACGAACGTCAAAATACGGTGGGAAAGTCACGGGCACAGAAAATGTACACGCAGATGCTGACGAAGCTTCATTGTCTCTCCAAGGATGATGAGACTTATGTCATGACGGACTTCTTGCAGCTTCCGAGGCTACTGTTCATCATCGCCCAGCACAAGTTTGATGTTCCGGAGGAAATAATGAGGCAGAAACTTTCAAAGTTTGCCAGGGAATACATGATTTGGCTAGCGATCTACTCATGTGGCAAACGGAGTGCGTCGTTCGTGACTACTGGGACTGTAAAAGGACAGATCTACCTCAAAGAGTGTTCACAGAAGCGTCTGCTTCCTATGTTGAAGCATCACGAGGGTCCTTTGATCTTCGTGCCACTATTCATAGGATGCCCTGAAGTGATACGAAGATAACGGACTCACTTTCTTACCCGAGGACATGAACCCCCCAACGCATCGGAAGTAAGGCCCATCAAAAAATAGGAAGTGGGTTATATCTGTGGTATAACCGCAAGTGTGACGTATGACCATCGTTGATTTAGTGATCATTTGTTTTTAGTTGCATCTGAATCAATTCTGAATGAATGAATAAATGAATATTTGGGGGACTTCGAAAACGAGAGCGTTATGTTGAAGGCATAATATTCAGCAAAAAAAGCAATCACACGAAAGTTGTATAATACATAATACATTGCTTGTATTGTGATATGATTTGTATTCGTTTTTCAATAGACAGAATATCTGTTGCATCAAATCAGTCTACATAATTGTTGCGTTCGCATCGTTTGCCAGTGCGCGTAGAGCGGGAATTTCTTCTTAAGATTCATTGCACCTCTAATAAATTGCCGAAAGACGTGGTCTTACGTTGATCGCATTTTATTGAAAAATTACAAAACCAAATGTATTTGGTCGCAGTATTATATGGATAGAAAACATAATAAACTCTTTCGCTTGAATGTAATATTCAATTCCAAGGGAACTGGCAGATTATTTTCCGGCAACGATAACATCTTTCCAGATTCTCCTCGATACTCGAAGCCCACTAGTGGTTATTGCTAACTCGATAACCACCTGTTCATTGCGCTTGAATGAAAAAACACAGAACCAAATGTATTTGGTCGCAGTGTTATATGGATAGAAAACAAAATAAACTCTTTCGCTTGAATGTTTTTTTTCAATTCCCAGGGGAACTGGCAGATTATTTTTCAGCAACGATAACATCTTTCCGGAATCTTCTCGACGCTGGAAGGCAACCCAACGAAAATAGTTCCGCGCGTGTATATGTGTGTGTGGCGGCTGCTTCGATGTCTCCGATTTTTCTAGATGCTGATACTCTCTTGGTCGCCTTCTCTTCTCCTCCTGATGGATCGGTTTTTCTGCGCTCCCTCACAGTTCCAAACAAACTGAATGCGTTTCAGATCAGGTCAGGCCAGGTAATGAATTCCTCGATCCCTCGCCGTCCAGCTCGTTCAGTAACGATGTTGTCTTGTCGAAGTCCCCACGAAAAATGAATGCGTTCACCACCAGAATATCGCTTAAGTATGCTTTTTGTCCGTGATTGAATCGAGAGAAGGTGTGGTTTACGATGGCAATTTGGAAGGCAAACTAGAGGCGAATGAACTCTCTGAGTTTGAAACTTTCAGCGACTGAGCAATAATCGATTGAAAATTATATGATTTTCGCGATACGAAACATTTTCCGTTGCGCGCGCATCCAATATTGGATATGAAAATATCCTACTGATGGGGAAGAATAATCTTCAGAAGCTTTCTTGCTAATTGCACTTGACGATAACGATAACATCTTTCCAGATTCTCCTCGATACTCGAAGCCCACTAGTGGTTAATGCTAACTCGATAACCACCTGTTAATTGCACTTGATTGAAAAATCACGAAACCAAATGTATTTGGTCGCAGTGTTATATAGATAGAAAACATTAAAATAAACACTTTCGCATGAATGTATTTTTCAATTCCAAGGGGAACTGGTAGATTATTTTTCAGCAACGATGACATTTTTCCGGAATCTTATTGATGCTGGATAGTTCCGCGCGTGTATGTGTGTGTGTGGTGGCTGCTCCGATGTCTCAAACGGAACCGTTTGTGGCATCACTCTCCTCCTGATGGATTCCCTTCTGGCCTAAGGTGCACAAACAGGCTTTTGGTGACACCGTTCATCAGCGCCATCATGATAAACAAAGTTAGCTTCACCACAATAACGACAACATGCTCCAATCGCTGGTCAATAATAACTGAGTGGATTTCGCTGTTCAATTATAACTGAGTGGATTTCCGAGCGGCGTTCGCTTATATACAGGTTGGTGATTTCAATAGCCTGTTTTGAAAGCAATTCAGCGAATCTCGGTCTCCGGCGTAACGCTTTCGTTTTCGAAACTTTGATTTTACACCCCGGTATAGAAATGAAAAACGTAGTCCTACGTCAAATACTGGGCTTTAATGAAGCAGGCACTACGGAAGGATCCCAACAAGGTCAAGTCTGAGGAAGACATGAAAAAAGTGGATTTCCGTACAGAAGAAGCTGCAGCCAGATGTTGTACCACACCTTATGAGTTGAGTTAAGCCGAAGGTGCGAGCATACGGTTATGGTATTGAAATTGAATGAAATAAATTTGCCAAAAACTCAGTAATTGGTTTTGTACTATTGTCTGAAAGTTTGAAAAGGATCGGTCAACTAGGCATTTTTCTACAGTGTTTTTTCCGTGATGCAATTTTAAGACTCATCAGAGAGATCTAACCTTATCTTATCATAGTAGATGTATTCTCAACCCATTCGCTACGAGCGTCGTCTATAGACGACATCCGCGCGATGAGCTGTGTGTACGAGCGTCGTCTTTAGACGACATGATAGTGATACTGCACATCGATCACACCAGCGCGATGCGCATACTTTTCGGCGCAATGCTCCATTCAGCGGTAGCACTCCGACGGAGCACACTGCACACTGGAAAATCTCTGACAGATCTGTCATAAAGGATTTATTCTATCGTGAGAAATCTGTCATGAAAGATATATCGTAGGATTCTATCCTAATAGATCTACCGTGAGAAATCTATCGTGAGAGATCTATCATGTGAGATCTGTCCTAATAGATCTATCGTGAGAAATCTATCCTGATAGATAAATCGTGAGAAATTTATTCTTATAGATCTACCGTGAGTAATCTATCTTGATAGATATGTCGTGAAAAATCTATCCTCATAGTTCTATTGTGAGTCAGCGAAAAACTGCTATATTAAATATTTTGTGGCTTTAACAATTTAGATGACCCCTGTATATGAAAGAAAAACGCCGAATCAATTGTGCATATTGAACTAAAATTAAAATGTAGGATAGAATCAATTGATAACGATTATTTCAAAATCATCAAGCGAGTAAATGAGAATATACGATACATGGCGATCATATTTCTGTTGAATACATCGATATTCACTCATTTCATTTTTTCTCGCGCTTTCACTTGGAAAGAGAGTCGCACGGGTATGTATTTGAAAAGCAAACGAAGTAAAATTTGTTTTCTTCTGCCTTCGAAGGCAAAAATAATAACGAAAATTATATCTACGTTATCTTAATCCGACTTCTTTTTCAGTCTGGACATCGCCATCCTTCGCAAATCACTCTTTCAATCTGAACAGCACAACAGGCAGCAGCAAGCAGCCTCTAGCAACTGCAGTGGCCATTCGTCCAGCCATTCACCTTCAGTCACGGGAGAGTCGATAGACGTAAAGGTAGAAATAACCCCACCGGTGGCTTCCGACAATCCACAATTAGCGACATCAATGTCGGTCGATTCAAATTCGAGCAATACCAACTACACTCTGAACATGGTCGATTATCAGTGCCGAACTCCACAGTCAAGTCCCCAAGGACGAAAACTGTCCGAGATAATTTCAGACACTGCATACCTTAGCGCGAACTCCAGCTTCAATCGACTGAACCCATCTCCCACAGGAACTCCCTCCGCGCGGCTGTTCAAAAGGATCGAAGAAATAATAGATCTTAGCTCAGCATACAACAACTACAAATGTCTCAGTCCAAGCGAAAGCAACCTAGCACAGTGCACCGATAATCGATACAGCGTAAGTTTAGCCAACCGCTTGGACTGCTCCAGCAAGCCCGGCTCAACCCGTTTCCTGCGGCGACAATTCAGTTTGGACAAAGACGACGTTGGAACTTCGACAACCACCAGCCAGAGGGCAACCCTGGATACAATATCATCGGTCTCGTTCGAACGTGATCAACTCGCCCGGATGGGAACCCTATCATCGATTCCGTCCATCAGTTCCGTGACTTCCGCTACGCTTCCCTCCAAGCAGCAGCGCGGCATCCAGAAACAACAATCGGCCAGCGTAGCGCAGGATCTGGAAAAAATCGAAGAAATTCCCATCTCCCCGCAGTCGTTTCTTATGAATCACAACAGCGGCAGCAATAGTATTTCTAATCTCCACTGCAATATAAGTGAAAAACCACGTACTCGCTCGGCAGAACGGTCAGTCCCGAATGGAAAAGAGGTCTGTATAAGCGTCGAAGCCTTCGGACTGAGGTAGACTAGTTATAGTTCGGACAATTCGATTGAAAGGTAGGCGAATTTGGAAGCGTCAAACGACACCGAAAACGATGCGATACGCTGATTTACTCCAATTTAGGGTAAATCAACTTTGGAAAAAGAAAGTCTGATTGTTGATATAAACGTTTTACTTTATATGCTAGGTCGATTCGAATCGAACAGCTGGTGTCCGATCGGGGATATTGGAAAGCAAACATTTTCTTCCACACACAAGCTACAGGAATAGTATGAAAAGGAGCGAGAAGCAGAGTGAAGCTCGATAATTGAAATTCTATGTTCGTCAACGTGTGAATAACGGTCAGCATTAGAAGTAAAATCTCCTAGCGCATTCCAGTCGTCATAGTCGTGCGGAATCATATTGGTCGGGGGAAAGACTCATGCAAAAAAATTCAATTAACCAACAAATTGAATGTCCGTTAAGGAGACGATGCAACCGTTGCACCTGCACTTTTAAAAATAACAAATTATAAGTTGTTGGTGCAGGTCTTCATGCATCAATAAATTTGCAATTTTTATACATCATTGAACTATAATTATCGGCCTGATGGAATAAGGATATAGGGGAGCTATTTATTGGCTGTTTTACTGCGCCAAAATTGACACGGATAAGTATTGAGTAGATCAATCTTTCTCAAATGTATTCAGTGATACGAATATCAGAATATCTTTTTTTTTTCATCGATTTTTTGTTTATTACACATTCTTACATTAAAACAAAAATATGTAACTAGGGAAGATCATGAAAATTGTAACTTTGAAAAGATGTTTATTAAATCTTCAGGTGCTATTTGATTTCACCTTGACGCCATCGATAATTTGACTTTGGCGCTGACGTTCCCGGTAGATGGGGTTTGCAATTAAATTTTTAGTACAACGATGGATTTTCCAAATTTTTGATGGATTTTTCAAAAAACTTCAGTTCAAGTAGTAACTAATACTGATAAATCGCATTGATCTTCAGGCAGTCTTCGTTGTGATAGTGTAGCTCAGTGAACTTTCCTAAAAGGGTGGCCCTTTTTAAATCAAACACAGCCACTGAATAGCCTGAATACGTTCTAACAATAGTCCGTTCCGTTGCCAGAAATCATCATTTCATAATAAACTAAAAGTATATCAAAAAAGAGTGCTCCCTTGGCCGAGTGGTTAGCGTCATAACTAACATGCCGATAATACCGTAACCAGAAATATTTCTGAAAAATGGAGAATATTCAATTATCAAAGCAAATTTAATTCTTTCCTAGAGAATGGATCGCTATCCCGTTAAATTTGATTGAATCGTCCAGAATAAGTGGCAGTCTAAAGAATCTGTGTTTGGTGGGTTGTGTAAGATTTACCCAAACATTATTCGCCCGAAACACGATTAATCGAACATAACATATACCCGAAAAACATTCACCCTTATGTAATAAATACCCGAACGCAACAATCACCCGAATGTAACAAATACCCGAATGTGACATTTACTTGAATTTGACCAATTCCCGAATGTAAAAAGGAAAAGTTCCGAAAAATCACGTTACGAGTTTTGTCGAATCTCCTGATAATAAATAAGGTTCAATCAATACCACAAGAGAGAGGAACAAAGGCAGTAAAATGAAAAAATTGTAACTAGGCAATTTGAAAATGATGCGGGAGAGTTCGCTGATTCGCTTTTAGAAATTAATGTAGGTACAATTAACATGCCGTCTTCTTTCCTTTCCGCATTGCTCTTCAAGGCTATGAGATCATTGAGAAATGAACATGAAATATTTTTTCAAAAATGAAGCAGGTAATTTCAACATGAAAAATATAAAGCATAAATGTCTTAGAAATGTGAAAAGAATTGATAAGAAAAAAAGGTACGTATTAACGCCGTAGCGGAATTTTTATTATTAATTTATTTTTTCGTAATTTATATCTAAAGATATATTTATTCATTTACTTCGTCTCGAGTTCTAAGAACTCCACAGACTGACTCTTAGTCCAAGTTCGTTAATCAACTTTTGAACACGTATTTAGACATACTAAAATAAAAAAATAGCATTTACATCATTGAACGATCTAACACAGTTATCGAAAGGATTGTTGTACCCATACATTGTTCTATGACGGTTAACTACAAATAAATCACGCTCACGAAGTTGACGGAAAGATGCATACAAGTTAATATTTTGCAGAAGAAAAGGGCAGTCTAAGTTTCCAATGATGAGGTCAAATACAAACAGTCTCTGAAACAAACAAACAAACATACAACAGTCTCTGAAGTGTCTGAATTGCATCGGCTAGAGTTTCAAGATGAAAGAGTCTCCAGACTTCTATTGTCTGGCAAATTTTTTGGATCATTCCATGGTAGTTGTCCAAAAACATACCGAATGAAGCTGCGTTGAAGCCTTTCCATTCGAATACTCTGCATGATAAGGCGACCATACGGGAGCAGCATATTCCGTGATCCTGCGGACAATTGAACGGTATAGTGCCTTAAGTGCGTATGCAACGGTGAAGCCACTTGCATTGCGTCGGATAAATCCAAGGGCTGCACTGCCGTAATCTCGCAAAGTGACGCAAGCGCCAGAGGTAAGAATTTTCAGTACGAGACTTTTTGTAAAAATTGCATGTACAATCAGCATACGCCTATATTATGAAAATCTGATCTGTACAAAATGTGTATTGTTGATGGAAAAACATTGCCATCGGCTTGATTTTTGAAAAAAATGCAGTTTTATTTAAGCTATACCACCAACGCCAGTTTGTTGTGGAAACAGCAAATTTAAATCGCTGTTTCCACAACCAATTGGCGTTCGTCCATCAAAGTATGGGAGAATTTGTTTCCAATTATTTTCTCCAACATGCTACCGTTGAGCGAAGCATCAGGAAGCATCAGGGAGAAGAATTCACACACTTTCCCAACCTTGTAGCATGCGCCGAGCAGGTTAACGTAGTTGAGAACCCGATTGTAATAATTATGGACAGCACCGATTTTTTCGAATTCAAAATGCAATTGAAACCATCCGTGTTAAATAACATAATCCCGTACGAAATTATCCGAAGTAAAACAGATACAGTTTACGCGAGAATGTTTTGAGTTTTGTTACAAGATGCGTTTCGTTTCGTTTGTTCACCAAAGCCGACATTTACCCTTCAATCAACACTCAGCTTCAATTTATTCGAAAGAGGAATTGAACAGGTGAAGAAAGTAAACATCGTGAAGAAAAATTATCCCTTAATGCCTGAAGAAAAAAGACACTACATATTAGGGAATCCTTGCAATCAACAATTAAATTCATGAGTTTAAACTATTTAGTTCTAATCTTTATGAGCTATATGTGAGAACAGCAATACACTTCAATCTAGGATAAACTTTACTTTAAGATGAGTTTGATTTTATGAATTTAAAGTACATGGTTTTGTGAGCTTCTTAGTACATGATTTGTAATTCAGAAACAAAATTGCCTTATAAAAGTAACATTATATGGGGATGGACTGTTTTTGATTAAAATATTTGGCAGAACAAGCTTTTCGAAAAAGTGTTTTTTTTACAAAAAAGAAGGCATGCGACTTATATTATGTTAAACGTTCATTACGGAAGATGTTGTTATGTGAAATTTGCTGTCCCTACTCGTTCATCGTACTCTATCAGAACAGATAAAAAAATCACATCGCATCACTATCAAATTACGTCACAACATAGGGAAAATGGCGCTTGCGCCTCATCACAGTGGAAATGGCGCTTGCGTCACTCCGTTTTCAAACTTTTACGGGGTCATTTTTTCACATTTCTGAAAATTTTCACAGTTGTTTGGAAGGATTTGGTATTCTTTAACGATCTATAACAAAAAACCTAAGATGTCAATGTTGGCGCTTGCGTCACTGCGAGATTACGGCAGTGCAAAGGCCTTTGCGGTTGTCGCGCTTACATGTAGGTATAGGTAGGCTCCGCTATCAACCGTAACTCCTAGAACTAGTAACACGGAATATTGAAAATCTGATCGGGATTACCGACGGGAAAACGAAATACTTTTTGGTGTTAAGTTCCATTCCGTACTCAGTACACCACAGAGATAACTCAAACATCAAACTCAATTTTCGAACACAGGAAACTCACGTAGGACATCAGGTTAGTAGTTGCGGATCGCTTCTTAGCGAAAACATGCTGGAGCTCCTGACATCAATGGTCGAGAAGCGATATATAGAACATCCAGGCATCGGAGAATACGCCTTCACTGAGTGACCTGTTAGAAATGATCGTCAGTGGCATCAGCAGTGAATCGGTACATTCTCTTAAAAATTGTGGCGGTATATTGTCCTTTCGAAACTTCCAACTTACTCAGGGCTACCGAGACTTCTTTTTGGCTCAAAACTGCTCTTATCAACAAAGGGAGAGGAGGGTTTCAAACTGTTACGAAAACCTTCGCCGGCCTTAAAAACCCCTACATACCAACTCTCACGTTGATCGGTTCAGTAGTTTCCGAGTCCATAAGAATCAGACAGACAGACAGACAGAAATCCATTTTTATATATGTAAATTTAAAAAAAGGAAAACTTTAAATATCTTTTTCATAACTAGTTTTCGTAATTCTTGAATACCAATTAGAAGGCATTTTTATATTTATGTAATAATTTTAATAACGATTATCAGAATTAAATATAAAAATGCCTTCTAATTGAATATAGCTTTAAATAATTTAGTACATTCGGGTAAATGTTGCTTTCGGGTAAGTGTTGCATTCGGGTAAATGTTCATCCGGGTAGATGTTCATTCGGGTAGATGTTCTATTCGAGTACCTATCAATTCGGAATTCGGATAAATATCATTCGGGTTCCTATCGTTCGGGTAACTGTCTTTCGGATAAATGTGATGGTTAATATTAACAGAAGGTTAACACTTCCCAGTGTCTATTGAAGTATGTTTTCTCCACATTTACAGTATATGTTCTAGCACTGTTGAGTCGAAACATTGAATATCTATGCTTTCCAAGATTGTATAATTCGTATCCTCTTTTCGAATTCAGTCTGTATTCAGTAATGATAAATCAAATGGTTAAATCAACTCTCGCATCCATGCGCAGTATAGTATAGTATACCATTGCGAATTGGTCGCACATAAATCGCTCGCTCCGGATACAAAAGCGGACACGGACACCGAGAAAGCAAATAAAGCAACTTAAGTCCCACACAGAGCCGCCAGATCTACGGATTTGATTGTTTTTTAACAAACATACGAATTCATAAGCAAAATGTGCGGAATGTAGAATCTACGGAACAATCAATACGGATCTAACGTATGCATTGAAAAAAATCCGACAGGCAGTTCGTACTGTATACAGTATTTTACCACAAGTCCCGAATGAAAGAACAGAGGCTTGGACACTCCTTTCTCACTGATCGTCAGCCACAGAAGATCCTTTTTCTTGGAACTTGGTGCAGGCGGTTTATATGACGCTAAGGCTTAACTCCTATGTGGGGGGGGGGGGGGCGTTAAGTACCCGGTGGTTTTTCAATTTGCCAGAGACGAAACAACATAAAACTCCAATTCAACACAGTGTCGACGCCAACCAATGTTCAACAACCATTAGAAGTTTCATCCGAAGCATCCGGAAACAAACCATTTTATTTTTCATTTCCTTATATTATAACTATCAGTCCCAGTGATCAACGTTTTTCTAATGAAAAACTCAATGCCGTCAGTAGTCCCTATGGATCGACACGGGGCTCAACGTGTTAAAGAGTGAATATCAAAATAAGCAAGCAAGTTGAAAAAAAATATTTCATCATTTTTTACTACGTTAACGTTAAATGGACAGATTTTTTCATATTTTTTATTTGTCTTATATGAAGTATCTCACAAATGGTTTTGTGTTGTAATGCATCTAGAACTCAATTATCAACTTCCAAAACAGTTGTGTTTGTTGCTATTGTTGAGCAGCAGATAACATTTATTGTTGCTATGTATTTCAGCACACGTGGCCGAGTAGTTAGCGTCTCATTTTGTCATGCCGGGTGTTCGGGTACGATTCCCGTTCTGGCCGGGGAATTTTTCGTCAAAGAAATTTCCTTCGACTTGCACTGTGGTCATGCGTATTCTAGAGCTTGCCCCTCGGAATACATTCAAAGCGTGTTATTTGGCTCTTAAATCTTAACTAAGTATTAATAAATGACGCTAGTTAATGCATACGCTGAGACGGCAAAAGTTCCATAGGGTACGTTAACGTCATTTAATATAATATATTTCAGTGCGTATGGTTGCAATCTTCAGTCTATAATTATTTCATTCAAGTGTTTTTTTTTCTGGCTTATAATTTTCGTCAACTTTATTATTTTGAGGTAATTGAAACTATCTTTTACAAATTGTATATGTTTAGTAGATATGCACAAAAAACGATTTGTATCGTTACGTTGAACCTCGCCAAAACAGCAATAAAGCTTGTTTTCAATGTCCCTATCCGCACGAAATTTATGCAACAACATGTTTGAATTATTTTTATTAAGAGTGATACGGTATTATCAATACTACGGATATGAGGACAACGTCGACGCCAATATATTATATCGATGCGCCCTACTGTTTCAACCGAATGGAGATAAACTTCGTGAGCAAATTTACAACAGTCTGAGAAGCCCCTAATGTTAGCAGCAATAGTAGCGAACGGAATGAAAAATCAATTCAATTATAAACACCGATCGAACTGGAAAAATCCAAACTCAAATCCAGTCGAAATGGTAATAAAAATCAACCGAACCCTGCAGCCGATGTAAATAGGAAACTCCAATCAGACAACCGTCCCCTCCCTGCCCCTCACAATCATCGTCGTTGTGATTATGGCCGGAAAACCGAAGATGAAGAAAATATTCGAAGAAAAAATCGAAGTAAATATCCGCCGCTCCAAAACAGATTTCCCCCCGATCCGCGGCCAGCTGCTGGATTCTGTCAAGAGCAGACGAATAATCTTATTATTACTCTATTTACAGCATAAAATTGAAAGCAAATATTGAAACTCCGGGCCAGCGGCGCAGCATAATGTTTAGCATTTTATCATTTCTCACTTTTGCATTTCAGTCAGACAAGAGACGCCGCGTAGAATTTAACAACATGTATCCGAACAAACCAGTCAACCAGAAAAAGCAATTTGACAATCTAAAGCAAAATTTTTAACATGATCAGGAAGTTTTTTAGAAATCAAGTTTGATTGAGTGGTCGTTGACTGAGCTGTAGAACTGTAACGAGAAATTTCATTTCAGACGTTGACATATTGTTTGAAGATTCAGTGGAAACTTGACCGAATGCAAAATGAAAATAATCAAAATACAAACGAAATTATATTATCATGAATGGCATTATATACCATTATTGGGCTTATTTCTTGAACCATTCTTAAGGTTGAGCTGAGTAGATTATGGAAATTCATTGACTTTAGTTTTATAAGTTGATAAAAATTTTATTTTTAATTCAACAACTAGAAGTAACCAATTTCCATCTTTAGATGTCGTGTGATAGTAGCTCTCCAGTGCGTGTCTAAAATGAGTAGAATTAGATTATACTATAAAAATAATATAAAATAGTCGTTATCCAACGGAAGAATATAAATGAAAACAGAGTATATTATCAAAATGCTTAACGTCCTAAGGTTTGCGTTGAGTTCGAAACACACCTTTTGTGAATGAATGGATCTAGTGAAAGAGCAACATAAAGTTCGTATTTTTTAAGCGTGTGAATTCTAACATTTAGAGTCCCCGTTATCGTACTAATTATTGAAGATCCTACTTCATCGACGACTATTTATAATGATAGAAAATGGATACATTCTCGGCGGCAT
The DNA here is from genome assembly GCF_029784135.1 of Toxorhynchites rutilus septentrionalis. Lineage (NCBI taxonomy): Eukaryota > Metazoa > Arthropoda > Insecta > Diptera > Culicidae > Toxorhynchites > Toxorhynchites rutilus. Next base: position 231,260,680 of record NC_073746.1, read on the forward strand.
ACCGCAAACCATTCAGGCTGTTATTTTCTCTAATCGTTAGACTATAAAAATCGTGAACTCGGTGTAGAAATTGTTGAATTACGTTGTCACCTATCTCGGAAAGTTTAACGACATTATTATAGCCACGTCTGTTACATACTAATAGTTAATATTGTTGTATGCTGTATCAAGTTTTTTTTTACTTTCGAGACATACACTACTGTATATGAAGAATGTTACTTCGTATTTTGAATGTGAATGCAATGTCGTATACCCTTTGTACAAAATGTTAAATATGATAGTAAAATATCACCCCTGAGCTGTGTAGAGTATATTTATATAGATGTATTTATTTTTTGTGATCCTGCAGAACATCAACAAGAAGAAATAAAGAAAACTGTAATCTAGTGTATATTAGAGTTTTTTGATCTAATGTGATGACTTTTTGTCGGCCGTTCAGAAATAAACAATGTCATTATTGAACCGCGAAAACCCCGACGTGGGCGACTGTCATAATGTTTGACATTTCGCCACGGGTCATTAAAATGAATCAAATCGGGACCGATTGCCACGCGTTCCCCATTCAATAAACACATGCGTAAATGTTGAGGTAAGTGCATAATTTAACGATGACGAACACAATCCGTGTCCGATCAGCGATCAGACCAAATAGATATGGAGTGTGTGAAGTGCTGAAAATGGTGTTTGACACGCGATTCATACTCCCCTCCTCCCCCGCTAATAACAACCATTGAGTTATGAATGGTATTAATATGATATGCTCGTATGGAATGATTAAAAAAAAATCTTTTCTGTCGTGAGCCGTGAAAAAAGCCGCCGTAAATCAACGGCGGCTTTTTTAACGGCTCACAAGAAATAATGATTTCAAGCCAACGCAATGTCTATATTTAAGTATTCTATTTTTCAATTTTAATGATAAAGCAATGTTATATACTCCCTTTCCCTGCTACACTTGTTTTACGAACAATCAATGAGTGATTCTAATCATTCAAATGCATTATACAGTGCTTCCTAATTTCACGAACATAGACGAACATAGAAATTAAACATTAGAGAAAGCTCAAAAATATAAAGCGCCTTCAGAAGAAATGAATTTTTGACCATTAAGAGTAAAATAACGATCTTCACAGGATTCATTATTCTACACTTTGGAGGAGATTATAGCGCATCCGTTTTCCTCTCTCTCTCTCTTTTTTTTTATAGAGGTGAGGAACGCTCTACCAGCCTTATCTGGGAAGGGTTAACCCAGACGTCGAGTGGGGATCGCACCCACAAAAACCAAGCCCTCTACTCGTTGCCTTATTCCCCCTGGGACCACATCTAGGCGACTACTTCAGGGGGCGGCTGTGCTCATGCACTCTTCGAGTTTTCAACGCTGACTAGCGTTGTCCTTCCCTTTTTCTCAACATTTTTTCTCTCTATTCGCTTTTCATTCCACTGCGCTTATGTCCTCTTCGCAGGCATCCATTTACCCGTCGAGACGTGTACCGATTAGGAATTGCCCTCCAACTTGACGCGCAACCCGTCACAGTCACCCTCGCGGGATTTCTCACCTGTCGAGACGTGCACCGATTAGGAAGCGCCCTCATACTTGACGCGCGCCCCGTCACAATCACCCTCGCAGGATTTCTCTTCCCAGCGGAGTGCCGATTAGGTAGTGCCCTCCTACATGACGCGCACTCCGTCACAGCTACTCTCGTGGGGTATACACCATTTTGATCACGGCTTCATCCTTCGCGGTGTTTCTCCATCCAGGCCACGATCAGGCGTTGCCAGGCAGGCATTTTTGCTGTTCTCCGCGGCAGTATCCGGTTACCTGTCGAGACGTGCACCGATTAGGAAGCGCCCTCCAACTTGACGCGCCCCCGTCACAGTCACCCTCGCAGGATTTCTCTCCCAGCGGAGCGCCGATTAGGTAGTGCCCTCCAACATGACGCGCACTCCGTCACAGCTACTCTCGTGGGGTATGCACCATTTTGATCATGGTTTCATCCTTGATGCTCGCTCCTTCGAAACGTTCGCAGTGTTTCTCCATCCAGGCCACGATCAGGCGTTGCCAGGCAGGCATTTTTGCTCTTCTCCGTGGCAGTATCCGGTTACCTGTCGAGACGTGCACCGATTAGGAAGCGCCCTCCAACTTGACGCGCGCCCCGTCACAGTCACCCTCGCAGGATTTCTCTTCCCAGCGGAGCGCCGATTAGGTAGTGCCCTCCAACATGACGCGCACTCCGTCACGGCGGCTCTCGGGGGGGGGGACTATCCGGTACTACAGCCGTCTCGATTATTCATCTCTTATGGTCAGGCGTTATCCGCATGCTGGTCGGTCCTCCACTTCCGCTGTAGCTCGGACATGATATGTACGATTGCACTGTTTACGGCGTTCCAGGTGCCCTCGTCACGACACATTTCCTCCACGATGTTCCCAGCATGAAGGGTAGGCAGCCCCTCACGCACTGTGGTGAATCTGGGACATTCGAATACGATGTGTTCCGGTGTTTCCTCCACATTTCCACACTCCGGACAAAGAGGCGATCTTGCGTGTCCGAACCGGTGCAGATACTGCCTGAAGCAGCCATGACCAGACAAAAACTGCGTTAGATGGAAATTTACCTCTCCGTGTTTCCTGTTCACCCAGCCCATTAGTGTCGGTATGAGCCTGTGCGTCCACCTGCCGTTTTGCGCGGCACTCCACTCTTGCTGCCACCTAGCCATCGACTCCGCCCTCATTAGCTTCCGGATTCCTCTGGTTCCCCTCCTCCTATAGCACTCGCTGTCCTCCGCCAAGATGATGTCTATGGGGACCAACCTGGCTATGACGTAGACCGCTTCTGTTGACACAATTCTGTACGCACTCGCGACTCGCATCGCCATGAGCCGGTACGTACTATTCAGCCTCTTCGTGTTCCGCTGAGTTTCTAACGCCGCGATCCAGGCTGGACCACCGTAACGTAGTGTCGATGAGGAGACACTAGCCAAGAGGTGCCTCTTGCTGCTGCTTGGGCCAAAGTTGTTGGGCATGATTCGTGTCAGTGCATTGATTGCCTTCGTTGCTTTTTTACAAGCGTAGTCGACGTGACTGTTGAAGTTCAGTCGATCGTCGATCTGCACCCCCAGGTATTTTAGGTCTCGCTTCGAGGTTATCGAGTGCTCTCCAATTGTGATTTCTGCACGTTGCACCGCCCTGCGGTTGCTGACAATCAGCATTTCCGTCTTGTGGTGGGCTATCTGCAGTTTCACACTTTGCATCCACCTTCCGATCATGTCTATCGACTCGGTCGCGAGCATTTCGACCCGTTCCAAAGATTCCCCTGTCGCGAGAATAACGATGTCATCCGCGAAGCCAATGATCTCCACACCTCTGGGCAGATTCAGTTTTAGTACACCATCGTACATACTGTTCCAGAGCGATGGGCCCAGGATAGAGCCCTGCGGAACTCCCGCCGTAGTTTTAATCTGCGCCTGGCCCGTGTTTGTCTCGTACACCAGCACACGGTTCTCGAAGTAGCTTCTCAGTATTCTACACAGGTAGTCCCAAGTCTTTAATTGACAGACTTATCTCACTTCTTAACTAGGCGAACCTAGCCAGAATTTTCACCTGCCCCCGGGCTTCTGAATGCCAAAGGGGGACTAGGCTCTGCGGAATGCACGTATCTGCATGCTCGTGCTGTTTCAGTCCTGACCGAGAAATTGTCGGACAATCGCGCAGGTGCTAAGGATGACCGACTTTTGGATGCCGGCCAATTCCTTCTCCATGTTCAACACCTTTAGCGCTTCCAGAAGTGTCTTCGGGACAATTCCAGTTCCAGAGAGAACGACTGGAACAATTCTTGGGACCTCCCTTAGCCCCCACAGTTCCTTGAGCTCCACGGCCAATGGTCGGTACTTGCAGATTTTGCGACCGTGGGTCTCCTCCAGATTCTGGTTCAGTGGAATAGCGACATCGATGATGGTGACTTTGCGGTCGCTCTTGTCGTAAACCATTATATCTGGGCGGTTGTGGTGGATCGAGAGGTCGGTCAGAACAGTGCGATCCCAGTACAGCTTGAAACGGTCATTTTCCAGGACAGGTGCAGGCAGGTACCGGTAGTTTGGTACGTTGTCTTCTAGTAGAGCACATTGGAGCGCCAGTTGTCGATGAACAATACGGGCCACGTTGTTGTGGCGCTCGGTGTAGGCTGCGTTGGCCAAAACGGGACAGCCTCCCATAATGTGCTCTATGTTTTCACCTGGTTGATGGCACATCCGGCAAATGTCATCAACGTCTTGATGCCAGACGTACCGCCTGCAGTTTCTCGTCGGCATTATCCTGTCCTGGATGGCTATCATGTCGGCTTCTACTACTGAAGAGAGTTCACCACGCGTTAGCCACAGATTAGATGCGGCCTTGTCGACGTGTGGCCGATCCAGTTGATGGGGGTGGGCACCATGCACTGCCTTCTGCTTCCAAGCTGCAATCTTCTCCTCCACTGTCTGCAGATTGCAGTTGAGTTGGTACTCCGCTTGCGCCAAGTGCAGAGCGCTGTATCCTCTGTCGGCGGCGCAGACAGCCCGGTATAGCGCGTTTTGGTTGGCGCGTTCTGCGAAGTACTCGCGCAGTTGTCGTACCTGGGCAACACACAGTGCAGATATGTCGACTATTCCAAGTCCCCCTTCTTTGCGTGGCAGTGAAACTCTCTCCAGTGCCGATTGAGGATGGTGCATTCCGGCCTCTTTAAATGCTTTCCTCATCCTCCTCTCAAGGTCCTCTAGGTCAGTTTTGCTCCATTTGACTACACCAAAACTGAAGGTCAGCAGGGGAACCGCGAATGTGTTGATCGCGCGTACCTTGTTCCCCGCGTTGAGGAAAGTCCTCAGGACACAGTTCACTCGACTCAAGAACTTGTCTCGCAGCTCCGTCTTGATGTCGGAGTGGCGAATCCCGGTGAGCTGTCGGAATCCAAGATATTTATAGGATTCGCCACGAACCATGTCTCTTATGAACTCGCCGTCATAGACCTCGTAACCTCCGGATTCGGTAAGCTGCCCTTTCAGCAGATGGACACAGCGGCACTTGTCAAGGCCGAACTCCATGCAGATGTCCCTGCTTATGTCTTCGACAACCCAGATAGCTACACCTAGACGCTGACGTGAATCAGCGTAGACCTTGAGATCATCCATGTAGAAGGTATGGGTCACTTCTTCGTGAGCGCCGTCGCCATACCTTATTTTATAGCCATGACCGTTTCTATTGAGCGTCCTACTGAGGGGGTTCAGTGCCAGACAAAACCAAAGCGGGCTGAAAGAGTCGCCTTGGAATATCCCCCTCTTTATCTGCAGCGTTCTAGACTGCAACACATTTTCCCCATCACTGAGGTGCAGAGACGTACTCCACTGCCTCATCGCATGCTGCAGGAACCTAACGGTCCCAAGTCTCTCTTTTTTTTTTTTTTTAAATGAGGTGAGGAACGCTCTTCCACCCTTATCTGGGAAGGGATAACCCAGACGTCGAGTGGGGATCGCACCCACAAAAACCAAGCCCTCTACTCGTAGCCTCGTTCCCCCTGGGACCACATCTAGGCGACTACTTCAGGGGGCGGCTTTGCTCTCTCTCTCTCTCTCTCTATCTCTCTCTCTCTCTCTATCTCTCTCTCTCTCTCCCCCATTCTCTCTCTTGCAAATATTTATTTATTTTGATAATTGCTACACATGCTAATACCACAGATATGCGTCCAATATCAAGGTATAATAGAGAAACACACGAAATTGCTAGAATGCGTACAATGGATATCATAATTATTACAAAACACTATAACTCATGAACGAAATATTCACCAGTGTAACACAATGCAAGCAAGTAACCTCAGAACTATGAAAATCCGGATGTGCTGTACAAAAAACTCAATTTTTTACAAAGGTTCTGAGCTATACAACACACTGCCAAATGAAGCGAAGATATAGCAAAGACAAGCCTCAGACGTTTGTTAATAGTTTTTAAAAAATGATCCTATATTCGATAATTAATGTTAATATGCATTCCAGCCATGTTGGTTCCCATGGCCTAGTGGTAAGCGTTGCGCTTGCCAAGATGGGGGGGGGGATTCGGGTTCGATTCCCGTTCGGGTCAGAAATTCTATCGTCGTTGATCGTTTTTTGGCTTGCACTGGTTCAGGGGAACTGTCTAGGCTGTGGTGGGATGTGCATTGGGCATTACCAGTCCCCAAGAAAAGCCCGGAAGCAGCTCCTTCTAAGTGAATTGACGCCGCTATAAGCGTCTTTGCCCAGTCTTTATGGTACTCGGGTCGTAAAACAGCATTATCACGATGGTCCTCCTGCGAGATAGTGGGATTGGTCGCAGGCCTCGCAAGCCGCACCACTAAAAACACCAAGCAACGAACGATACACAAGAAGATTTGTACCGGACTAATCGACACAGACCCAGGCGACGAAAACGGACTAACGATTGGAAACTCGGGACGTGGAATTGTCAATCTCTCAAATCCATCGGAAGTACTTGTGTGCTTTCCGAAGTGTTGAAAAACCGCAAGTTTGATATCGTAGCGCTGCAGGAAGTATGTTGGAGAAGATATACAGTACGAACATTTAGCGATGGTCATACCATCTATCAGAGCTGCGGCAACACTAACGAGCTAGGTACAACTTTCATTGTGATGGGCAATATGCAGAAGCGTGTGATTGGATGGTGGCCAATCAACCCAAGAATGTGCAGATTGGGGATAAAGGTCGATTCTTCAACATAAGCATCATTAACGTGCACAGCCCCCACCTTGCAAGTTCCGATGATGACCAAGACGAATTCTACACGCAGCTGGAACGCGGATACGAACGCTGTCCAAAACATGACATCAAGATCATCATCGTAGATTTCAATGCCCAGATCGGTAAAGAGGAGAAGTTCAAACCTGTAATTGGTATGTACAACGCACACCAGTTAACAAATGAAAACGGCCTAAGACTCATCGATTTCGCCACCTCTAAGGATATGGCCGTACGCAGTACCTTCTTTCAACACAAATTCCTCCACCAATGCACCTGGCGGTCACCAACTAAAACAGAATCTCAGATCGATAGTGTTCTGATAGACGGTCGGCATTTCTCTGACATAACTGACGTCAGAACCTATCGAGGCGCTAACATCGATTCAGACCACTACTTAGTGATGGTTAAGATGCGCCCAAATCTCTCCATTGTGAACAACATTCGGTACCGATGCCCGCGACAGTACAATCTTACGCGACTGAAACAAGCAGATGTCGTCGAAGTACATTCGCTTGAAGCTGCACTGGCGGAAGAGGAGCAAATTAACGAAGCTCCTCCTGAGGACTGTTTGAGCATGATTAAAACAGCCATAAACAGCGTAGCGGAGAACATCCTTGGACACGTGGAACGAAGACGACGGTACAAGTGGTTCGATGATGAATGCCAGCAAGAGAAGAACGCTGCGCTGGTGCTAATGCTGCGTCAAGCTACCCGTCAGAACGTGGAACGATATAGATCCTTCTGAAATGCCGTGAGTACAGAGTTCCTACGCACCATCTTTTCATCGACTTTAGAGCCGCATACGATTCAATAGCACAAAAAGAGCTATGGAGAACCATGGACGAAAACGGCTTCCCCGTGAAGCTGACAAGACTGGTAAAAGCTACGATGGATGGAATACAGTGCTATGGGCGAATATCGGGTGGATTATCTGATTTATTCAAGTAACGCATGGGGGTTTCGACAAGATGATGGTCTCTCTTGCCTGCTGTTCAACATTGCGCTAGAGGGTGTAATGAAACCAGTGGTGTTTAACTTGCGTGATACGATTTTCAATAGATCCAGTCAATTTATCTGTTTCGCTGATGACGTAAACATTGTCGGCAGAACATTTGAAGAGACGCTGAACATTACACCAGACTTAAGCACGAAGCATAGAGAATTGGACTGAAAATCAATGCGTCTAAAACCAAATACATGCTGGCTTCCGGATCCGAGCACGACAGGACCCGATTTGTCTACCTTGGCTCAATGGTAACGTCTGACAATGATACCAGCCGCGAGATCCGGAGACGCATTTTCAATGGGAGTCGTACCTACTATGGTCTCCTCAAACACTTAAGGTCAAACAGACTTAGCAGTCGTGCGAAATGTTCGCTGTATAAAACGCTAATAAGACCGGTTGTCTACGGTCACGAAACTTGGACAATACTCGAAAAGGACCTGCGAGCGCTCGGAGTCTTTGAACGACGGGTGGTAAGAACCATCTTCGGCGGTGTACAGGAGGACGGCGTATGGAGGCGAAGGATGAACCACGAGCTCACGCAACTCACCGGCGAACCCAGTATCCAGAAAGTGATCGAAGCTGGAAGGATACGTTGTGCAGGACATGTTGCAACAATGTTGGACAAGTATCCTGCAAAAATGGTGTTCATCGGGAATCCGGCTGGTACCAGACGAAAAGGAGCGCAAAGAGCAAGGTGGTTAGACCAAGTGGAGCATGACATGGCGAGCACGGGGTGCCCACGGTTGGAGAAAAATTGTGAATCAGGCCATGTTGTAAAGACGTTAAGCCAAAATAAATAAAAAATGCAGCCATTCCTTGCCAAACCCATATAGTGGTTCTCAGTGGTTCTTTTGTTCTGTATCGCAAAATATTAGACCCATATTTTTATTTTTTCGCTAGGGTGATTATTGTCAATTTAAGGTTGATGCAAAATACTTTTTCCCTTTTTCTCAAAAAAGGATTTTTTTTTAAATCCATAACTTTTGAACTACTAGATCGATTTAGATGATCGAAAAGAATGAAGAAATATTTAAAAAAGGATTAAAATTTTGGTAAAAATCCTGATAATAAATTGAAATCAGTTGCAACCACCCGACAGAGAAGCTACTTAATTTTTGCATTGAAATATGATTGATATATTTCAAAGCAAAGATTGACCGAGCAAACGTAATACAATGACAAACATATACCGCCCGACGCTCGCTAACACTCGGTCGGACCTTACTGAAGGATCGTCTCCTATATTTCAAAAACTAACCGGACAATCAGTGGAGCACAGGTTTGCTAAGAAAGGACGCCGCTTCCGACGGCGGGTTATGAGGAGATTCGACAAAACCTGATTTGTCGGAATTTTTCATTTTTTCTTCCGGACAAACGTTGCATTATGGCATTCGGGTATTTTTTGCATTCCGGTATTGCATTGCATGTTGCTTTCGTGTATTTGTGTTTTCGGGTGAATGTGCTTCGGGTGAATGGTATTCGGCTTAACGTATTTTTATATTTTTCTTGAAAGCTCAGGTCTCCAAAAATTAGAGAGGCTTTTTTTCGATTTATGATATATATGATTTGAATCAATTTCGATTATTGCTTTTGTTTCTCATATATTTTCATATATTTTAACAATCAGCGAATATATTAAAATGTATGAATCAATCGCTATAAATCATTGTAGGCGCATGGCAATCTTGTCGAATAGGAATATTGAATGGAAACTGAAAACGCTTTGAAAAATAATAACTCTGGAACGATAAAGAGCACATCTCTCATTATTGAATATTTTATGTAAAAAAAACCCTCAGCTTTCAAGAAAAAACATAAAAAATGTATCTCTAAACCATTTAAATTATAAAAACAAATAAAATCAATAACTACGAAAGCAAAAACCAAATGTTTCGCAAGCATAGTAATTTTAGAAAGTAGACCAACTCATTAGCTTGAATTTAATATATCGATCATCTGAATCGGTCCAGTAATTCAAAAGTCATGATTTTTTGAAGAAAGTGTAAAAAGGAGAAATAATATTTTTCGACCCACCCTGGTATGAGAATGGGTAACCTTTTGACTAAATTTAAAAAATATATTTCATAATTAAACCGACATTCATGATGAGTTCAGACCTTGATTGAATACAATTATTCATCTTACGAGCGATGATTTTCTACGCTTCGTATATTACAAACCTCCCACTGTATGTCCAAATAACCCGCATCAAATAAAAAAGTTCTACTGTTTAGTCTGTTTAACTTCAGTGAAAAACATTGAAAGGCATTTTTTGTAGAACATTTGGCCGATTATTTCGAAAAACAGTATATTGAATTGTAAGAAACTACATTCAAGTTTTAGGAAACATGAGTTTCCAAAGATATGTGCTCCCGTGGCCGAGTGGTTAGCGTCAAACCTAACTTGCCGGGTGTTCGGGTTCGATTCCCGTTCTGGTTGGGGGATTTTTTCGTCAAAGAAATTTCCTCCGTCTTGCACTGTGGTCACGCATATTCTAGAGCTTGCCACTCAGAATGTATTCAAGGCGTGTTATTTGGCATAGAAATCTCGACTAAGTACTAGTAAAAATGACGCAAGTAATACTACGTTGAGACGGCGAAGTTCCTCTAGGAACGTTTGTGCCATTTAAAAAGAAGAGTTTCCAAAGGTAACTGAAGTTCTTCTTAACAAGTCTGTCTTACCCCTATTTCCTCCATCATATATCCCTGGTTATGATAAGTATGAAATATTAGTTTTTGAAAAGCTCAAAGCTCGATGCTCATCTTTTTTAAAAGGATGAAAATATCAAAACCGGAATTAAGCTGAGAATAACCCGTCTGGAAGACTCATAAAATATTCTATTAATTAGATGGTTATAAACGAAATTCTTTGAGTTGTGGCATTTCCAATGAGCCTAATCAATCTCGATTATGAAAGACCTGAAATGTTAGCTCGAGCTAGATTTTAGTTTGCATGCTCAGCTGTCTGGACTAGGAAGCAATCGCATTTGCAGACCTTTATCGAGAATCTAGTGAAGCGGAAAATTCCTTATAATTTCACGGCTAATACAGACATATAGAATCGGTCCAATCACCGATTATTCAAGGATTTTTCAGAGATTGTAAATCTTCTTGACTGACCATAGAATAAATAAGCTTGTGTATTGCTAATTACATTAGATATAGATGCTATGTCTATGACACAAACAGTTCATTTCATTTTTTTATCTCGCTCACTGGTTGGATGCTTCGAGAGTTAATCCTCATAACTAATTATCCTAAAAATAACTTATCCGGATAACTTATCAAACCTTCATAGAGTAATGAGGTGGGACTATCTTTGTTATTTTGATAGAGATTATTTAACTTTGATAGCTTGTGGCGACCATTTAGAATTTATTTAAATGTGGCATTGTCAGTTATTTATCTTCAGTCAGGCTTGTCACTTAGTTCAAGAATATCGATTGCTACAAGAGTTCGAGTATTATACATCAACAGCAACTCTTGGCTTAGTGTACATTTCTGTAGGCACTATGAGGGACTTTCATACAAACATGCGAACGAAAATTTTTGCATTATTTTTTTCAAAATTGTTAGTTTTTTACTGATTTGATCAACATATATTGTTAAAGAGCACTTGTGAACATTCCACGATCAAATTTCGGCAAGGGCCTAACGTTCTTCCAAATTTTATTTGTGAAGTCTCAAAAACAGCATGGACTTGAGCTTGGGCTTATTCACGAAACAAAATTTAATATTTGCTCTTTGTTCCATTGTATTTTCACGACACAAGCACAAAACATAATTTCATTAAAAAGCGTGTAACTTTTTATCATGTCAACCGATTTACATAAAGTTGGATTCGTTTGAAAGGTGAGACGTTTACCTTTCCAAAGTTAGCAACGTTCAACAGATGACATTACGTGTTCCATGATTTAAATAAATAGTCTCCTTATTTATTGAACATACTTTGTATTTTCCAGAACATCAGTATTTATAATCTACAAAAAGTTCGAACGAATTGGGAATTACCCCCAAATGACAGTTCTTACAACTCATAAATGTTATATAACACCCACATGTTATAGCATTCAAAATGTGCGCTCTTGGTTATCATGAAATTTATCCCAAGCATACGAAAACCTCTTCTGAAGAAATATTTCCGCTGAAACATATTCAAAAGTATCACCAAGGGGAAAAAACGCACATCATCGTTTTCCCGGTCAGCGGAAGGCACGAAGCCACCGTCTTGTGACGCATAATCGAACAGTCGTCAAATAGAATTCCAACCGCACAAGTTGTTGTCAATTATGTTTAACATACGACTGGCATCCTTTCGAGATTGCTGATTGGTATGCACAAACGTCGTCACCTTTGTAGTCGGCCACAGACAGACAAACACACGTTTGGCCCAATCACGATGAAGGAGGCGGAAAAATGACTCGGTCGTTTTCCTTTATTTGCCCATCGTCCGCACTACGGCGGAGGTCGGGCGAAACAAGTACGTTTAACATGCTATAAAGATTTCCAGATTTTCCAATCGGCGATAACACGGGTCGGGTTGTGGATAAATAAGTCATACCGACAAATACTTCCGATGAAAAGGACATCAAGGTGTCCCATTTGATACGGTTGAAATGGACGATTGACAGTTTAGTGGGTACTTGAGAGAAACGAATCCGATAAACCTGTATAAATGTTGGACGAGCGACACAAATCACAATTAGTGGTCATTCGACCGTGTCCAATTGAGGATCAGCAGGCTCCACGGGTTGAACAAGAATGACAACCGTCTTGGTTTGCAAAGTGTGCGGCGATAGAAGCTCTGGGAGACATTATGGGAGCATCTGTTGCGATGGATGCTCGTGCTTCTTCAAGCGGAGTATCCGCAAAAGAGCACAGTATACTTGCATCTGTGAGTTTGCTTGAAAATATTGAATAGAGGTTTTGATAACTCAGATAATCCAATTAGCCGGCCAGGGAGGATGCTCAGTGGATAAAGCTCGCCGGAACTGGTGCCCATTTTGCAGACTTCAAAAGTGTTTTATAGTGGGAATGAATGCCGCTGCCGTACAAGAAGAACGTGGTCCACGGAACAGTAGAAGACTGAGTGCAAGGTTGTTTCTCAAAAAGTCCGCGATATTGAAGTCGCCTGTCGGGCTAAGGAATGAAGGTAATTGGGTGTCCTGTCAACTGTAATAGATTTAATTGTCATTGGAAATCAGCAGATAATCTGCCGTCACAAATCCTTGCTCAAGTGCTGGTAGCCTGCATCCGGCAGGCTCGGGTAAACGAAAGCTTCGCATCATTCAGTCGTGAGCAGCAGGACCAAATTCTACGGCACGTTTGGTTTGAATGCTTCATTCTGCGTGTCGCCAATTGGTCAATCGATATTTCATCCATAGTTGAGAGGTATTGAAAAAATGTAACTAGTAATAGGCCTGAGTCATTCAGTGTTCTTGTCATTCACAGATGCGCTGGCGAATACCTACGAACAGTAGTCCAACGAACAAAAGAGTTACAAGTGGATCTGATTGAAATTTCATTGCTCGAAACGATCATTCTCTGCCGGAAAGGTGAGTTGAAAGTTTTATCGTTGATGCATCAATCCAGAGTTCATCATAACAGAATGATTATAGCCATGCCTAATCTTCTTCTCTTACAGAATTTGCTCTCAGCGCTAAGGAAGCGCAACGATTGGAAAGTACATCCGAAGCAGCAGTAATCGCCCTAGGTCATTACAACTTGCAGAAAATGGATAGTGGCGGTATTTCATCTACCCATCCAACCATGTCGCAAGGTATGTCTGACCGACAAACCCTCAATCACCGGTCATCTGCCTTTGTTTCCCCAACACATAACGGATCAAACGATACACTGCCACCGTATTTGCCCTTTTCATACTATCGCTTCGGGAAACTGTTATTGGAATTAAGAAGTTTATCGATGCAGTGCTACGAACAATCGGTACGCGCCATGCTCCGTGAAGTTGCCGGCGATGGATTAATGGAGCATTTTGTCATGAAATTGTAGACGTCAGGAGCATGTGAATGAGAATGCCTTTGTTTTTTTTTCAACACTGATTATTGATCGTTGATTATGAAATAAAAACTTTCTCACTCGTTCTTATATTATGGTAGTCAGCTAGTTTTGCTAGTTCAGTCTCCTCCTTCTTCGCTTTTTGGACGTAGGATTGCGAAACATTTACCTTCTTCTGCGCTATTCTCGATGACAGCTTCAAGTACCGAAAGCTGTCTTCGAGTACCGAAAATAGAGAAAAGACCCACTATTTTCGCATCTGTTTCATGATCACGATGGTCAGACTTTATCCGAACCGATTCAATACGTCACGCACCACGATTTACAGAAATTTCGAAAGTCTAACTCTCGAGCGAATAGACTGGGATTTCCGTTTTCGTTTCGTTTTGAATGTATCCGGATTACTCCCTATTCGACCTTCATCAGGCATCATTTGTTTTCATTGGGAAACTAGTTGCCCCGGCGAACTTCGTTTCGCCCAAAATTATTTTTATGATATGAACTCATTCGAACATTCGCGTTTTCCTACTAAGCGAACGTTCGTGGGTTCAATCGCAAAACTCGCCGATAATTGATCTTCTAATTGGCCCTTTACAATTTCCTTTTGCCTTCTACCTTTTACTTCTACCAAAACTCGTCATTATAATAAACATTTATTTTCAGACACAATTTTCGCTCAAGATTCTTGATTCACCTGAAAATAACATGTTTCTCCGTTACATGGAATAAATGTTTAATACAGAAAATATGATAGAATAAAGACAGCCCTAAATTGGACAATTCCTTCCTCGAGTTTTGCTCTTATCAACACATCTGGCGTTCTTTTTTTTGTATCGATAGAAGAAGATATGGGAGTGCGTTTCATCACATTAACATCCATTTCCAGTTTCGAAAAAAAATCAAACATCAAAAGGATTAACAGCACTTGTCACTATGTAATAGTAGAACATATTGGAATTAATTTTTTTTTAATTTTCAATATTTATTGCATCCTAAAACCTCCACATGCCAAATTTGGTTTCGTTTGCTTGATTAATTCTCGGGTAATGCAGAAATTTGTGTTTCATTTGTATGGCAGCCCCCTTAGAGAGGGGGGTGGAGAGTCTTACTACCATAGGAACATTTATTGCATCCTAAAACCAAATTTGGTTCCATTTACTTGAATAATTCCCGAGTAACGCAGAAATTTGTGTTCGTTTGTATGGCATTTACATTTACGCTCCATAAAAATGAACTGATCTTTTACATGAAACGGCAAAGCAGCGCAATAAATCAGTGGAAATGTTCAGAAATAATACCAGTAGGATAACACAGGGTGAGTTGGACATACGGGGTGATTTGGACCACCCCTTTATCTCAAAAAGTACGGCCTAATCGGATTTTTTATAATGTCATCTCCTTTAATTGTTGAACCGTATGTACCTAATGTAAAAAAAAAACTTTTGTAAAATTCGACAGGTAGCATGAACACAGCAAGCACATTGAAAAACTCCCATCGTGGTTCTAAGGTTTTTCCCGCTGATTAAACAATTTTTTCGTGTATTGTGCAGTAAAGTTCTGTTCACCTACAGAAGAGGAACAATTTGATGCAGTGAAACTGTAAGTTTGATAACAATAAATGAAATAATTGCATTTTAATTTTAGCATGTCGTGTGGGGTGAAATGGACACGTTTTTGTGGGGTGAATGGGTCCTACAGGTTTGAGGCTTTTCTCTGGTCTAGTTGATTCCAGATGCCGCTGAATTACAAAAAGAGGATGGACAGACAACGTTGGAAGAAGGGCGAGCTTGAAAGAGCAACGCAGGCCATCAAGAACGAACTTTCTTTGACCAAGCATCGAAAGTGTTCCAAAATGCTCGAACAACAGAGAAATGATTCATAAAGAATTCGAGATTGTCTCAATCCAATTTTGCTGGCCTGGAATCTAGCCAAAATACCTGGTATCGATCCCAGAATACTGTTACTGATTGTAACATTATTCCAAAATACTTTACATAAACATAAGTATGTTTTTTTCTCTGTGAAACACACACTGGACCAAATCACCCCG
Organism: Toxorhynchites rutilus septentrionalis; assembly: GCF_029784135.1. NCBI lineage: Eukaryota > Metazoa > Arthropoda > Insecta > Diptera > Culicidae > Toxorhynchites > Toxorhynchites rutilus. Next base: position 231,276,509 of record NC_073746.1, read on the forward strand.
CATCAAATTTTAATGTCCAAAAATCATCTCTTTTCTTTTATGATATATTTGGTAATTTGAAGATTGATATAATGATTAAACATTATTGATTGAGAGAAAACAAGTGTAGCTCAGTATACAATGTGACATTTTTTATTTAGACCGTATTGGTTTGGAAATATTAGGCGATTTGCTTAGGGGGTCCGAATTCCCCCCATTTCCCCTACGAATTGAAATAAAGAGCAGAGTCATAAATTTCATTGTGAAGCGTATAGAGCTTATTTTGTTGACTGATTTTCTTATATGTTTTTCGTGATAATCAGTCAGTGTGAGTTATCTTGCAATATCTTTATCAAACAAATTAATTTGAATACAGTTTTCACGAAGATACTTAATAAGAATATTTTAACACAATTGTTAGAAAACAAGTGTTATTGGTTCAATAACACGCCCAAACAAAGGGTGGTCCATTTCGTCCCGCCAGTCATATTGCCCCTATCTACCCTGTGAATAAAATTGGTGAAATGAGATAAAATATTATTTTCATCAAGCCATAACAAACATTGGAAAGTTATTTTGTAACTACTGTAACTACAGATTCTTGGTTTCAAAATATCTGAAAAATCTGTATAAATACAAATTATTCTGTAGATATGGTAACAATGATCACTACGCGTCCAGTATAGAACAAACAAATGAAACAAATGAAATCGTCCATGACAACCTTGACATTCCGCTTTGCCGGAAAGATTTCATTCTACATCACTTTCAGGTTTTGTTTCTGGGTCACAGCTTGCTGTTCCGACACGGCCAGTCCTGACTTACGTTTCCGCATGATGATGTCCATTTCCGCTAGGCATTTCCGATAGGCGACCGAAACCAGGCTTCCGTTCAATATTCTTATTCTTCTCCAGAAGTGTAGGTACTTCACCTTGGAACGCTGTTGCTTCGCTGTTTTTGCAATAACTTTTTTTAGACTGCAGCTGCAATAGATCAAACTGATGGTCGCAGTGGTTCAAGGCTCCTACAGAAGAAGATAACTTACGCAGTTCAACTGATAGCGCTGTCAATTTTTGTTTGAAGACTCATGGATTACTATGATTGACGATGCACAAGTGGTCTCATCACCAGGTTCTAAGGTGAACGTATGAAAAAGGCATAGATTAGGCATAAAAAACATCGTTTTATAGAGAAAAGTAAAAATTGCCAGAATGTAACATGGGACAAGTATGCGTAGAATGGCAGTGTACTGTAATCAACTGTGATTGAGAGTGATTGAAGTCTTCCATCACAGCTTTTTTTCTATATTTCCCTTCAAAATGGAGCGATAAATAAAAACATTTGACCAATGAAAGCTGGACTTTGTATAATTTTTGATTTCCTGATAGTTAGGAATGATTGATTTAAAAAAAAGTCAAACATGCCAAACCATCATGCTCACGAACATGTGGCCTACTCGTAGAAAAATCAGCATTTAAAGGCTATACATTCAATATGCAGGTATAAACTGGACATGTGATATTGGAATTCAAAAATAGCGCCACTTATATCAATATAAAATCCTATGTTGCAAATATGTTTTTCTATGTACAATAGATGATGGAGGAAAAAATTTAAAATAATACATGTGTTTCGACAGAGGAATAAATAAAAGCAGAAGGTATATATACTACACATATAAAAAAGTCTCTGAAAGAAAAAATCGCTTTAGAAGCGAACTTCTGAATAAAAAATCTATGAAACCTAGCGCTAAAATGATAATTTCCCTAGGTCTTATTTCTATACAAAGCTGCTACTTGCATGATCCAAATATACACTTCTCGTTCGTTGCTGCGGCTGTTGTTGGTGCTGCTCCGAAACTTCAGCCACCTGTTCAGGTAATCTTCTCTCCTTACTGTTACTATTACTACCACTTACACCGTTAAGACTACTAGTGTTAACCTCATTCCCGCTTGAGCTGGTGGATAAATTGCAAAGGCTCGTGCTCATAGTGTTGCTGCTGCTGCCGCCACTGGTATTTGCTGTGGAATGACCCCAGTTGGAGGGCTTCATAGGTAGGATTTTTGGCTTTGGTGGAAGCGGAGGAGGTCCCTTTTGGTTATCTGCATCACTAGTGGTGCTGCTAGAAGTGCTACTACCACTGCTAATGTTCGCCGACGGATGATGATGATGCGACTGATGGTGATGGGCGGAACTTGAATGCAACTGGGGGTGATGATGATGGTGATGGTGGTGATAGGAATGATGGTGATAGTTATTGGAAGCAGGTAATTCACTGTCCAGAAGCTCACTGCAACTCATATTATTGGAATGAAGATTTGCAATTGTCGGCTGTGATTGTTCGTAATTATGACCCAGGCTGGATGCGATCGATAGTTGATAACTGGGAAGCTCACGGTGTATGGAACGGGATAACGACGATGATTCAGATGATATACTCGGATCGGCAGATGTGTGGGTGAAGACCAAAGTGTTGTCTGAAAACACAAAGAAGTATAATAGAGTAAGACAGATAAAAACAGAATAAATACACGACTAAACCTAAATAACAACACAAAATTCTACCAAATTATTACAAGAATACAATTGGGGGCTTGAAAACACTTGTTTAATTACGAAATGTTTAAAATCTGGTAAACCACCAAAGATCTAAATCAAGGATAATAGTGTACCACATACAACGAAAAAGACTACTTGGACCGCAACTACATCTAAAGAATAAATGGCGCAGAGATCATTCGGTCATATACAGTTTCAGATGATCCGGATTTGACAAAGAGCGGTAACCTTAAATATAATAAAGGAGTGGCAAATGCAAGACTGTTACAGGGTGTCGACTCAAAATCCGAAATCAAATTCCTTGATATTTTTAAACAAAACTTATATTTCTTCCAAACTATTCTTAATTTTTTCTTATAGTATAGAGGCGTTACGTAAACTCCAATGCATATTGTTAATTTCGAACTCCATGAACATCGTTTTTTTTTTAAATACATCAAAGTAATCAAAGTTTTATCTAATACATAGTTCAGTATGGCACGGTTCATGTTTTCAACAAAAAATAATATGACCGCCGTTGACCTCGCATACAGGTGTTCTGGCTTGCTTCGCTCCAGAAAACAACTGCTCAGAAAAAATGTAAGGTCATAAGTAGCCTATGAGTATTCTGACTCGGAAAAACATCATGGGTTTAAGACAGTCTGTGATACCGTATACGAGTAAACGAGTTATGATTTTGCGCGCTAAATGTCCAAACCAAAATACTTAAAATTGTGGAAATTTCTCAGATCGTGTTGCAATAGTTTTTAAGGGTAATGGATGATATATTTCTAAACAAAAATTCACCGGGAAAACGTATGCCGTCCGACGCTCGCTGAAGCTCAGTCGGACCTTGCTAAAGGATCGTTTCCTATGTTTCAAACTATCGGGAAAATTAGTGAAACACAGGTTTGTGAGCGAGAGACCGCCGCTTCCGATGGCGGGTTATTGGTCGACTCGGTTCACGTCATCTTGACGGCTTGGGCCGCCTCCATTCCTCATCTTCGTTAAATGGGAACTTCGCCCCCGTTACATTGACCCCAGAATAAATTTTGAAAAACGAAAACGAAAAAAAATTGCAGAAATTACGTTTTTTTCTGTGAGTCATTAATACCCATGATGTTTTTCCTGCGTCACAATATTTCTAGCCTACTTATGACATTACACTTTTGCTGAGCGGTTTTTTCTATTGCAGTTGTTTCTGGAGCGATTTATTCCGGTCATGCCTGCTGCAAGGTGTAGCTATCTTCCAGCCCCATTTTCAGTATCGACTATTCCAAGATTTCGCAAAAAATGTCGATATACCCCACTGCCGTCATAATCCAATTGATTTGAGCCAAATTCTCCAAGCCAAATCATGAGAAATGACCCTAACCATAGTATTTCCATATCTCGTTGAATTATATTGTTCGAAATGTGTATTGATGCTATCGCTCCAATGTGAAACATAGCATCATAAATTTGTCGCTTAGCTATAATCGATTCCTCATGCATATTTTCATAAATAGGCATCAATAGAAAAGCCCCTCTCAATGTTATCGTTTCCATGTGAGACAGCAGATCATTATTGTGATGGTAAAAACCTCCGCAAACTTATCACCCAATAGCAATCCATATCATAAATGGTGTAGTGGTTCATTCTCTAATCGTTGTGAGCAAATTTGATGCTTTTAGTTTAAGTGCCAAGTCAGCTGGGACTGTATTAATACGCCCAAAGTACGTTCATATATTCAAAAGGTTTTCGAATCGTTTTTCAAATAGTCTAACTGGAAGATATAGGAGGTAAAACTGAAAATCTAGGCACTAAACATGTACAAAAAAATGAAAGATTTCAAGATCATCGTTCAAGCATGTAACGACAGAAGCGGCAGAAGAGGCAGGAGTGCCAGGAGCGTAGCGGTGGCAACGGCGGGAAAAGTCCATCGGCAAAATGAGGACAAAAATTTCGGCATCGTGTATATAACATAAAACATGACGCTTCCTTTGCTTTCGTTCGTTTCTACCTCTACTAGTCCTATGTCCACCTTGCGGCTATATCAAAGACATAACCCACTTCTAGTTTTTTTTCATCCCATTTGTTTATTTATTTAAGCTCATGAGTCGTAACAGAGCCGGGTACATGTTACATGTTGGTTTCTGAACGCGATCTATATTCGTGATAAAAATAGAGAACGCCGAACGCAATTGGATTCAATATTTTCCCATTGATTCTCACAACCTTTTTTATTTCAAAATTTTAATTATTCAATTTTGTTGATCCGTTCTCTAGTTAAATCGTGAGGGACGGACACCAAATCATTTTGATTTATATAGATTCGACAACTGATATTCATCCAGAAATCCGCTGAGAATAATCCCATAAAATCCAACCGTGCCGTACGTCTGGCGTTTAGTCGAAGTCTTGGTTGTAGTCCCAGTTCTAGAAAAAACGCTTCGGCAGGACCTGGTTTCACCATCCAATTTCGTCACAATTCTCACTGTCAGCGTAGTGACCACATGTTTTGTAATGACCAAATTTACAAAACTGCTTCTCCTAAATTTACGACCAATAATTTGACAAACTTAAAAGAGATCCAATGTCTATAAAATTTGTCAGGAGGTTTTTGTGAGATTAATACACTGGATTCTTTTTTACGCGATAGATGTGTGTTCGTGTGCGTTTGTACACCCACACAAACAAGCACAAACACACATGTGCGAATACACGCACGAACTAGAGATGGGCGAGCGCTCACGAGCCGCTCATTCGAGCCGGTTCGTCAGAAAGAGCGTACGATCCACGGTTCTTTAAAAATGAGCCGCGGCTCGCAAATGAACGGCTCTTCAATGAACGGCTCATAAATGAACCACGGTTCAAAAAGACCCACGGTTCTTTTATGAGCCATGGCTCTTTTTTGAACCGCGGTTCATTCAAGAGCCGTTCATTTCAGAACCACGGTTCAAAAAAGAACTGCGGTTCATGAAAGAACCGTGTTACTTTTAAGAGCCGGCTTATTGGTAAAGAACCGTGGATTGTACGCCCGTTCTGCAAACCGTGGCCTGCGGCGGTGCTAAAGAAATATGTTTCCCATGCTGATTTTTAAGTTTTATTTAGCTGTTTGTATGTTTGTAAATTTTGGCGGTTATTTATGAAAAATGCAAATCCAAAATGGCCACCACCTTAAAATGGCGAAATATGTATTTTTTTTAAAACCCCATCAATATGGGTATCTAATGAAAGGACTTGACTAGTAGGATACAGTTATTTATGTAAAATGGACATCCAAGATGGCGGCCGTTACAAAATGGCCGACAACAAATTTCGTCACAACCCCATCACTATGGGTATCAAATGAAAGGGCTTGACTAGAAGAACACAGTTGTTTATGAAAAATGCAAATCCAAAATGGCCGCCACCCCAAAATGGCGAAATATGTATTTTTTTCAAAACCCTATCAATATGGGTATCTAATGAAAGGGATTGAACTAGTAGAACATGCTGGAACCACATTTGCTGCGAATAAGCGACTCTTTGCTTTGGTTGAATGAAAGGAAATCTATCTTTCCGTGGCTCAACCATTTTTTTTTTTGAAAATATCACGTATTTTGGCGACTTCAGTACCATGTGAGCGAGTTTTTCAGAAAGCAGGATAAGTTTGCAGTGAAAGATGTAGTAGACTTTCATCAGATAACATTAAATAGATAATTTAAAAAAAAAGTAAAGAAGATTATTGTGATGGAAATATATCAGAGAAAACCCTCAGTAGAGTAATATTTTTACTATTTTCTGCGCTGATTATTGTGTTAAACCTTATTTTTTAACGTCTTCCATTCTATACATATCCGAATAAACCAGTTCTTGAAAAGAGCCGTCGAGCCGCTCAAATGAACCGACTCTTTTCATTGAGCGCACGGCTCTGAGCCGCTCACTGAAATGAACCGTTTTGCCCATCTCTAGTACGAACACATGCGCACACACAATCACACATGTACAAACACACACACGAATACACGCGCCACCCTAATAATCATCCATCGAGACGGCACTACAAATTTTCCTGACGCTTCCAGTAATGTACATCGTGCGAAAGCGTTTTTAGCAAGCTCAAATTAATTGGAAATTATCAGCGTTCTAAAATGAACCACGACCGACTCAATGGTTTGGAAATTATTTCGATCGAGAAAGAATCGCTAGCAGACCTTGATTTAGATGCGATTGTGGATCATTATTAATTAAAAAAAATGGATCATTTTGCTTCAACTTAAGTACGCAAGGCAAAGATAGATAGAAGACCCTTTCCCAACCAATGAATATTTGGCTGAAAGTAGATAAAAATATGCTCTATCAAATGAATATTGAGATTTCAAAAATGATTTCTGGGGTGATCGAACAACTTTTTTTTATTTTCTCAAATTAATTTAATTTCCAGATACAACTTGCACACGTTATGGCTTATAACGGTTCTCAGACCCTTTTCTCAATGATGAAATTATGGCTGATTGTAGATGAAACAATCGTCTTTAAGATAAGTATTTTGAAAGGGTGTTTTGGGTATCTCGAATTTTTTTTTTGATTTTATGAAATTGGTACATTTTACCTGTTTATGTTTTAGTCTATATCTTTTCTCTGATCCAATGCAGGAGGGTAAAATTCTGGTAGAATATAGATAGAAGATTTATCTCTGAATAATCATAGTAACAAAGGAGTAAAAACTATGCGTTCATGAAAAATTTCTTATTTATTACGATTTAAATAATTTATGAGCATAAAACGACTTGCATGCAAGTTATTTCTTAGCCATGGAATCTCATTGCTGCAGAAGTCGGAATAATACAACTATGTTAATAAATCTCAGTTGTTTCGGTCGATTTCAAAATCGATATTTGAACGAACCAAAAAAAACTATTACAACAGAACACTGCAACAAATAGAATAAAATTTTCAGCAATTACACCACACTACTATGGACTGATAAATACAAAACATTACTACACAACTGAGTTCTAGGGTCCAAAACCAAAACGGTGCTACTGACAGTAGTGCAACACATAAAATCCACAGGACACATTTTAGATAAATACCATTGCTTCAAATATAGTTATTTTCCGTTGATAAGCAGACAGTCTCCTATTTCCTTCACTTGACAGTCATTGCCATTTCAATAACGCTCGAAAAACTACCTATGTGATATCGAGAATCGAAGCACAGAAGCATGAGATAACGATTGAGGAAGTCAGAGAATTTATACAAACCTGCGTAACTATTCTCCGATTGGGATCCATTGACATTTTCGTCCAATGACGTATTGCATCTCATCGAAAGATTATTCAGATTATTCTCGGACGACACTGAATGAACGAGTCCTCCGGGAGAAGCCACACTGTCTCTGTCGCCAGCGGTGACCCCTCTTGAAGCCGCAATGGACAAACGCGGAGCCGGCTGAGGTTTGTTGATCTGCTGAAGAGATCCACCGTTTGTAGCCACTTCAAGGGGAAAGTCAACGGAAGAGCTGGTTATATAATCTGGCCGTTTGCAGGGTTTTCGATTAAGCTTTGACGGTTGCATCGCCCCGCCAGTCGAGGAAGATCCCGTAGCAGAGTTACCATTGCTGGCACTGGTAAAATTTTCCTTATCTTTTAGAAAATCCGGCAGTTCAAAATTAATCTCGGTCCCGCGCTGATCCTCGAGACGAGAACGTTGCGCACGTTTCAGCCCTTCCAGAAGTTCTGGAAAAACGAATAAAATCTACATTCGATACCTATATTCTACGAAGCTCAAACCTACCATCATTCTGCGATCTCGTCGGAATTTGCAGCTTAACTCCTGCCTTGAGTTTCGCGATGATCGGCTTTTTCATACCAACATTATTCACACTTTCGCTTCCATCTTCCGAGCCTGCGGTAGAGCACTTCTTGCTTTTCGCTCCACGTCCACTTTCCGAGGGTGCATTTGATCCTCGTCTCCGGAAGCGGTCCCTACGCGTGGAAGAACTATCCGAGGTGCAATCCTCCGGTACTTTGCCGTTGACAATTTTCCCGTTCATCAGTTCGTTGAATACTTTATTAGTGATCTCATCCAACATATTCAGTTCCTGCTTGGCTTCGTCTTTTGACTCCTCCTTGCTTTTTAGGTGATTATTGTTGTTGTGATTGTTATGGGGATGACCTCCGTACGGTATCGGTTGCATTTTTGCTATATTTTTACTGTTTAACGGTACATTTCCGTTGGTTGACGACAACATAAGACTATTGGGTTGGGTTTGGGACTGCTGATAGTGAAGCTGTTGCTGGAAGTGGTTGATGATTTGCTGATGTTGGGAGGTTGCGATTATAGGTAGTGATGGTGGCTGATTAGCGTATGCCCTCTCTGATCGGGAAGCAATTGTACGGGCCAGATCCTGGTGGAAATCATTTTCATTGCCGTTGCGAACCTGCAACCACAGACCATCTACGCATGTTACCGGATATGTCATATCCAGGTAAACATCTTTTGAATACACATTCATTTGATCCAATTCGTAATTGTATTTGAGCAGAATTGGCCTCAAAACATCCCCTAGGGGTTTGGTTGCTTTACTTTTCACCGAAATCATTTTTCTGTTCGGTAAACTCAGCTTGAATACCACCCGTTGGTCGATATTTACCTCCCTTCCGGTTAGACTAGAGGATGGTCCATCCAGATCCAGCGGTTTGTGATTACCGGCGAGAAACGCTTCGTACGCGTTGTATACAATCCCTCGTTTTTCCAGTAACCGTTCAACCAGCTCCTTGATGGTTTCGTTGGCACGTGTTTGGACCACCGTGGTGGCCCCGTTCGATAATATCACACGGCACAGAGTATTTCGAGTGTCGTCCTGATCATACGCTTTTCCTCCGATTGCAGCATCAAAGCTGGAAGTTTAAATTAATGAAAGTAATTAATAAACAATAAGGTCTAAATCAAACAAAATTGTTTTTCACCTGGCTAAGGAACTTCTGGAGCTATGAATATCACTAGTAGAATTTGTCGAAAGTACCTTCAGGGTGTTGCTACTACTCCCGGTACCAGCCCCGTTGGAAAGCGATGATTTACCACTCTCTTTCTTGCTTTCCGCGTCCGCGCGATCCTTGGATTTACAGCGGGTCTTGCGATGCCACGGCAGCAACGATTTTCTCCTCCTGTCTTCAGCATTACTCAACGATTTCTTCAGTTTCGTTGGAGGTTGTATCGCATAGTTGGTTCGCAACATCGGATCCAACTGCTCTCCCGGATATGGCAACGGTAGAGCTTTTGTTTCCGCATCCAAACACGTTCTGTACATATCGGACTTGATGAAGCGCTGATAACTGTCAAACTTCATCAGGTTGAAAATTTGTTTCTGTGCTGCAGCGAATAAAGTTTGCTCTGCCTGTGGCAGATTCTCCTGGGCGATATTACGTGCGATTGAATCCACGTTCACTGGTTCGCTACAGCCGGAATCTAAATGTTTGGCGAAAATAGTCTGTGCTTCTTTGGCTCGTTCTTCCCGATCGGCTAGTTGCCGATATCGCTCGCAAGCCGTCCAGAAGTAAATGTTTTCAGCAGAGAATTCTTTCTTGAGAAATTCCTGCAAAAAAGGAAGAATCAATCAGAACTGAAAAATGAATATAATCTCCTCGGCAAACGAACCGAAAACGTATGCAACCCAGCAGTGTCTTCCAGTAGTTTTTCAAACGATGTGCCCCACGATACCACCCCCGGTTGAGCGACGCCACTCGCAGAGCTGCTGGTAGCGCAAGTTTGTGGTGCATTTGCCGCTACCGCGCCAACAGCTTCAGTGTTATATGGGTTGTATCCACTTTTCGTCGAGCTGTAATCATCGTCGATGGATTTTGTGTACACATCACTTTCGGATGCCGCCAAGGATGATGGCCTCCTGTGAGAGGAACCCGGCGTACGTTGTTCACCCGATCGTGATCGCAGCGAAGATTGGCCCCATCGCCGAAATGGCGACGCGTTCTGGTTGATGGGTTTGCTCTGGAAAAATAAAATTAGATGTTAGTCTTGAATTTGGTACGATTATTAATCGTACATGTGCGTTGAGTGAACAATTCAGGTAATAATTCAGGGAGATTGGAGGCTGGCCATTGTGAAATATTACAGGAAATATTTCAAGCTTGCTATAAAATGTTATAGTAATTCTCTCGGTTCTCGTTTTCGAAGCTGTGAACTGTGAATATTAGAAATTCAACGTTTTCACGTGTAATTCATTAATGAAGCGACTTTGAATTACTTCCCTCATTATTGGAATCTCACGCCATAATTTGAAAAAAAAGATTACCAGCAATTCTGATTAAGTGATCGACGGGAATGTATCTTAGAATTTCACAAAGTGAATAACAATTGTCTATAAAACTTATAAAAAGGCCTGGCTGGGTAAGAACGAAAAAAGCGCTCCAAAACAAATCACCAGCTCCATGAAAAATATTGTAAAGGGTACCAAACAAGAAATTTTGACCATTTTTTGTTTGAACCCCTCTGTTGTCACCATAGGGTCTAGGTGGGAAACGTACTTTTTCGTTTATTTCACGCCATTTTCAACAGTTTTGAGATAAAAATTTGAATTGAATACTGAAAGAGCAAAAATTATCAAAAAATCGTTCATCAAAAATGTATTTGTACGTTTTTCTAGAATTTTAGAAGTGTTGTGCAGTAAAAAAAAATATTTTTCCAAATTTTGTTTTTTTTTCAGAATTTTTAGAACCAGTACTGGCCTAATTTATAGTTAAATGTGTTCGTATATGTATGTCTTCTACATGTGTGATTTTTCTCAGAAAATTTCAAACATTGCGCGGAATAATTAAATATAATTTTCAATTTTTTTTTCATTTCCATTTTTTATTTTCCAAAAGTTTTTTTCTTATTTTTCTAAAATCTATGATTTTATTGTGTTCGTATATTCGTAAAAAGTTCGTAAAAGAGGGTGGTAGCCATGATCGTTACGTAATATGCCATTTTTATTCCTAAATAAATTCAAGTACCAAATACGAAAATTAGGTAATTATTCTGAATCCCTACATAATTCACTATGAGAGAAATTTAAAATTTGAATTTTTAGATCCGTTGATACATAATTTTCATTTAAGTTCACGTGTTTTTGAAATGTTTTGTTTTTCGGAATTCATTTGAAATAGAATATTTAAGATTTTTTAAAAGTTTTGATATTTGTTATTTTCTTCACAATGTTTCGTTCTATTTTTTCATATTTTTCATAGTCCGCAACAGGCATCCCCCAGGGCTCATGTTTAAGCCCCCTTTTGTACAACTTCTATGTAAGCGACATCGACAATTGTCTTACACAAAGTTGCAGCCTAAGACAACTAGCAGATGATGGAGTGGTGTCTGTCATAGGATCAAACGAATCCGACCTGCAAGGACCCTTACAAGATACTTTGAACAATTTATCAACCTGGGCCATTGGTCTAGGAATTGAGTTCTCCACGGAGAAAACAGAGATGGTCGCCTTTTCTAGGAATCATAGACCAGCGAAATCAAAGCTTCAACTTTTGGGTAAACCGATCACTCATGCGGTGTGTCACATCAAATTGCATCACAGAAAAAACGCTGTAGAAATTTAATTTTTAGGAATTATATCTTCAGCTTTCGCTTTAAAATCAGATAAGAGTGTATAGATCACGTTGGCCATGCTTCACTGTCAATTTTTCGTAAATTTGGAAAAATGTCGTCGAGCGAAAAAGAGAGTCGTGAATTAATCCTGTGCACTCATTTCGAGAATCCGGAGTTGTCACATCGGGAAATCGTCCAATCCACGGTCAGCAGAGTACTAAAACGATACTTCGAGAACCTAACCATCGACCGGAAGGTGAAGAACGGCAAAAATGGATGCTCCGTCAGTGAAAAAGATCACAAGCGCGTAGTTAAGCAATTTACAGAAGCGCTTACTACCACTATTGAAGCAGCACGAGGGCCCGACCATCTTCTGGCCGGATCTCGCTTCGTGCCACTATTCAAAGGACGTGTTGGAGTGGTACGAAGCCAACGGGGAGCTTTGCCCAATAGAGAAATATTGGGCGATTATGAAGCAGGCCCTCCGGAAGAACCCAAAAGTTGTCAAATCGGAGGCGGACTTCAAGAGAAAATGGATTTCTGTTCAAAAAAAACTACAACCTGACGTTGTACATTGGAGGCTGGCCATTGTGAAATGTTACAGGAAATATTTCAAGCTTGCTATAAAATGTTATAGTAATTCTCTCGGTTCTCGTTTTCGAAGCTGTGAACTGTGAATATTAGAAATTCAACGTTTTCACGTGTAATTCGTTAATGAAGCGACTTTGAATTACTTCCCTCATTATTGGAATCTCACGCCATAATTTGAAAAAAAAGATTACCAGCAATTCTGATTAAGTGATCGACGGGAATGTATCTTAAAATTTCACAAAGTGAATAACAATGCCGAACCTTATCCTTATGGACGGGGTAAAGAGGAAGGTACGAGCATACGGGCTTGGGCTCGAAGTATCTTCTTCTTCTTCTTCTTCTTCTTCTTTAATGGCACTAACGTTCCTAGAGGAACTTCGCCGTCTCAACTTGCGTCATTTTTATTAGTACTTAGTTGAGATTTCTATGCCAAATGACACGCCTTGCAATGCATTCTGAGTGGCAAGCTCTAGAATACGCGTGATCACAGTGCAAGTCGGAGGAAATTTCTTTGACGAAAAATTCCCCCAACCAGAACGGGAATCGAACCCGAACACCCGGCATGTTAGTTATGACGCTAACCACTCGGCCACGGGAGCACAAAGTATGCTACCGTGGTATGCTCGAAGTATGAAAAATGGAAAATGCCAAAAGTTGTTTAATAGTTTTTATTTTACTGTCTAAAATCTTCAAAAGGATCGGTCTACTGGGCGAATTTCTACAGCGTTTTTTCCGTGATGCAATTTGATGTGACACACCCTTTATGTCATTCAAGTATCTTGGTGTGTGGTTCGACTCCACATGTACTGGGGGGGGCCATATAAGGTATCCGAGTAAAAAATGTCAACAAAGAGTAAACTTTCTCCGAACAATTACCGGCACCTGGTGGGGAGCCCATCTCGAAGATCTTATAATGCTGTATCGAACAACTATTCTCTCAGTGATGGAGTATGGCAGTTTCTGTTTTCAATCAGCTGCCAAAACACACCTCATTAAACTCGAGCGAACTCAGTATCTTTGTCTCCGTATTGCGTTGAGATGTATGCCCTCAACGCATACCATGAGTCTCGAGGTTGGCAGGCGTACTCCCACTAAAAGATCGCTTGAATTTACTATATCTTCGGTTCCTCATCCGGTGTAAGGTTATGAATCCAGTGGTGATCGGAAATTTTGAATTTTCGAGCTAAATTTTCGCTCCGGAATTCAAGAGTACATATCATGAATTGATCTCCATGCAGGTTGTTTCTTCTTCGTATATTTCCAGTCGTGTTTGTTTTCCTGACTACATCAATTCCTCTGTACATTTTGATCTGTTCATGAAGGAGAAAATCCATGAAATTCCAGATTATCTTCGAACGGGGATCGTTCCAACGATCTTCGGTGCAAAGTATGGGCGTGTCAATTGTGATAATATGTACTTTACTGATGGGTCCTCTATGAATGAGTCCACAGGATTTGGAGTGTTCAACGAATTTTTTAGCACCTCTCACAGTCTTCAGAATCCTTGCTCAGTGTATATTGCTGAATTGGCAGCAATTCATTGGGCGCTGGACAGCGTCGCCTCACGACCTGTTGAACACTATTACATTGTAACGGATAGTCTAAGCTCTGTCGAAGCTATCCGTTCAGTGAGGCCGGAAAAGCACTCGCCGTACTTCCTTGAGAGAATACGAGAAAATTTGAGTGTATCCAGACGCTGTTATGTCATCACCTTTGTCTGGGTCCCTTCACATTGCTCAATTCCGGGTAATGAGAGGGCTGACTCATTAGCAAAGGTGAGTGCGATTGAAGGCGAACTTTATCAGCGTCAAATCGCCTTCAATGAATTTTAATCTTTAGTTCGTAAAAATACCATCGCTAACTGGCAACGTAAGTGGAACGAAGATGAATTGGGCCGGTGGCTTCACTCAATTATCTCTAAGGTTAGCCTCAAACCGTGGTTCAAAAGTCTGGACTTGAGTCGGGACTTTATTCGCACCTTCTCCCGACTCATGTCCAATCACTGTTCGTTAGACGCGCTACTTTTTCGTTTTAATCTTGCCGACAGCAATCTCTGCGTTTGTGGCCATGGTTACCACTACATCGAACACGTTGTTTGGTCGTGCGAGCTATATCTTGTCGCCAGATCGAATTTAGAAAATTCCCTTCGGGCTCGAGGATAGCAGCCCAATGTGCCGGTGAGAGATGTGTTGGCTCGGTTAGACCTTGATTACATGTCCCAAATATATGTTTTCCTTAAAGCTATCGATCTTCGAGTGTGATTGTTCATACATCTTTTTCCCCTCCTTTTCGTCCTTCACGAGCTATCGGTTCCCTTCCTATTAACATTAGAATAAGTTAAATTGTAAATACAGATGTAATGTAATAGATGTAAGGATAGTTTTAAGAATTGAGTGTGAAGTGTCAGTGTGAATGAGAATGTGAATGTGAGTGTGAACACACATCTCCTTACATCCCATCCTTTTCCTAAAGAAAATGTGTCACCCTTCTAAACTCGAGTCGACCGCGAGTAATCGGTTTCCTATTTTATTAACCATAGAATTAAGGAAACATGTTAATATATGCTAGTAGAATTATAGTTAAGAGTTTGGCCCCTTTAAACTTATGTAACTGAGCCTGTAAAAATAAACGGATTAATAAAAAAAAATAGTCCGCAACTATCCCGACTCATGTCCAATCACTGTTCGTTAGACGCGCTACTCTTTCGTTTTAATCTTGCCGATAGCAATATCTGTGCTTGTGGCCAAGATTACCACGACGTTGAACACGTTGTTTGGTCGTGCGAGGTGTATCTTGTTGTCAGATCAAATTTAGAAAACTCTTCTCGGGCCAGAGGAAGGCAGCCCAATGTGCCGGTGAGAGATGTGTTGTCTAGGTTAGACCTTGATTACATGTCCCAAATATATGTCTTCCTAAAAGGTATCGATCTTCGAGTGTGATTTTCCTTATATCCTCATCTTCTCCTTTTCCTTTTCCTTCGCGAAAAATCAATCCCTTCTTACTAACAATAGTTTAAGGTGAAATGTAAATACATATTAGATATAAGATAGGTTTAAGAATTGAGTGTGATTGAGTTGAGTCGAGTGTGTCAACATATCCTTATATCCCTTACTTTTCCTGAAGAAAATATGTCACCCTTCTAATCTCGAGTAGATCACGAGTAATCGGTTTTCTACATCATTAACATAAGAATTAACAAAACTGTTTATATATACTTGTAACAATACAGTTAGGAGTTTGGCTCCTTCAAACTTATGTAACTGAGCCTGTAAAAATAAGCGATTAAAAAAATAGTCCGCAATTTTTTAAAGTTTTATTGATATCGATTATTTTATTGTGTTTTGGATTTGTTCGTGGATTAAAATTCATAAGACTTTAAATATCGACATCTGATCTGATCCGTGACAATATCACCTTGGTATCTCCTAAATAATAAATTTCTGAGGAATTGTAGTATATAGTAATATGGCTTACTAACTCACTTAATCATCTCAATCACCCTTATTCCAACACATTGGGCCTGATCACGAATGCCACTTCGCGGTGAAAACGAAATGAATTGTATGCAATGTTATAAACGCTTCATTTCGTTTTCACCGTGAAGTGGCGTTATATTCCACCGTGATGTGGCGGATCATTCTGGCAAGGTCACCGCGAATAACGCAATAAATGCCTCAAAATGATGTTCAAACACGAAAAAAGATAGTATGAAAACTAAGTTTTATCAATACAGATCAATACAGAGTCACAGACAAATTTCGGGAAAGCCTATAGATTTATTATGGAACTCGTTTTCGCGGGATGCGATCTGGCGTAGCGGTAACATTCATACCTCTCACTCAAAAGTTCACGAGAAGTGTTGCCACACGTACAGATCTATCTGGAAAGGTATAGTTTTTTTTCATTATTTTTGGTACAGATTCTGTACGGTACAGGGTACAGATTTTCGTCAAAAAGTACAGATTGGTACAGATTTTTGCCGTGTGTGAAATTTCTTACATTTGAACAAAGCAACATTAAGGTATATGACGACTTTTACGTCGCAGTATCGCCTGGTTTCAGAAAAACTATGTATTAGCATCATCAAACACACGAGTGGCTTGCAAATGTAAATGTAGTATTTGTAGTCAATACGTTTTTTTTAATCCTAATAAAATATATTTTTCTCTACAACGAAGATTTTTGGTACAGATTTTTGAAAGAAAGAGTACAGAAATATTTTTAACCCCTCTGGTACAGATAAAAAAGTGGCAACACTGGTCAATTTTCACTCCCGACATTCTCCCAAAAATGGATGTAAAGTTACGAACCAGCCAAAAGTGTTGAAAGTCACATTAACACGTTAAGCCCCGATTTTTTCTTGCTGCGCTTTCCATTCAGCCCGCATAAAGAGCTATTGAACAATATTTTTCATAACGCTGGTGATGAGGTTTGGGGCACTTTCTACAAATACATAAACACAATAAAATCGTAAATTTTAGGAAAAAATTGAAAATGAAAAATAGAAATAAAAATAATTATTAAAAATTAATCAAGTATTTTCGTACCGCGCAATGCTTTAAATTTAGTGAAAACAAATCACACATATCAAGAAACACATGCGAACAAATTTAAATATAAATTAGACCAGTACTGTGTTTACAAATTCTAAAACACTAAAAATTTGGAAATATAAAAAAATGTACTTGGCAACACTTCTAAAATTCGGAAAAAATATCACACATATCTAGAAAAGGCGTAGGAATACATTTAAATGCGAATTAGAGTAGTACTGAATCTCTAAAGGTGGAAACAGAATGTCGCGTTGTGCGTTGCTTCTCATCAGCTGCCATTGCTTGCGTTTTGTACTAAAACATTCGCCCGACGCAGTCTGTTGATTTGCAGTCACAATCTAGTATTCGCGTCACCACTTGTCATGTAAACAAAAACAAAATAAAAGTCGTATGAAAATCTTGTTGTGTCCACGGATCAGTTGAATGTTTTTAAAAACAACACATTGACATATCCGACATAGTGAGCTTCGTTTACTAGTTTAGGTGAGCGTGAAAGAATAGCTGATTTGCAGTCGGAATGAACATGTTTTCAAAATTAAATTATGAATTAAATTAGCTTTTCCATATCAAACTGGTATTCTATTTAAATGAAAAACATTTTTGTTAGCAGGTGCTGAAAAAGTCTCATACGAAAATTATTTGTGAAGACAACTCTATATTATGATGAAAAAATTCAGACACAATGTTGGAATTGTTTAACCATATGGTTGAATGAATGTCAGAAACACGTGTTTCAAGTAATCAAATAACATGATGTGAAAATTTTCATTCAAATTTTAGAATTTAAAAACCGGCTTCGTGTCTTCTAATCTGATAGAGATTACACTAACGAATTCGGGACCCAAATTATGCCCCTAATTTGAAGTTGCCACCAGACGTCGACACCATGCCACTGTCATCGCGAATTCGGCGCAAGCAGTTTAGAACAAATGTTAGCGGTTAGTACAACGATGCTAATGACGCAACGCATTATTGTGTTCGACTAAATGGAAACACTCATATTTAAAATGAAGTGTCAAAGCACAATTGTCGCAACGCGACGCATAGCGCGGCATTCTGTTCCCACCTTAAATCTCAAAAACAAAATTTCAGAATTTCAAGATTTTTTGTTACTTAAATTTTTGATGAAATTTTCTTCTGATAAAAATCTTAATTTTTTGAGAATGGCGTGAAATAAACGAAAAAATACGTTTTTCACCATAGATCCTATGTGAGACCCGGTGAACGAGTATAGGAAGGTTAAAAGTGCATTTTCGCTTTTCGTTTTTTCATCAATTTGTAACAATATTTCAAAGTACGATTCGTTTCAAAATAGAAGGAGTCTTTTGGGGTTTTCAAAGTGTTGAGACCATGATTAAAATAACAATTAATTATCGAAGTATCCGCTTCGAAATTAAACGTTTGATCAACTCAAAACAACAAAACAGCACTTCCTGTAAGAAACGACATTCACTTTCCACCAGAAGCGTTACTAATTTTAATGAAGCGCCACGAAAATCGGCGCCATTCACACGAGCGCAATCCACTCAATTGATCTGCAATTTCCCTTCGTGCAATCCCCTACAAAACATGAGATACGAGACAATATCTTACATCATCTGGCAGACATTGGAGCAATTGCGGTGCTAAAGACACCATGAGCGATCCATCCTCCGAAGAGGTATCCGTAGCGGCTGATACGATCGAGGAAGACGCCGTGCCACCGCTACCACCACTGGAGGAGGACGAGGAAGTTGCGTTATTGTAGATTTCATCCTCCTTGATGAAGCCCATAGCGAAGTTCAGATGGTGTTCGTGAGCACTTGTTACCAACATCTTGACCACGGTCGCTGTAGCAGGGCTTGGTGGCTGCGAGGTCAAGAAGTTGCGTCTTCGCTGTTGCTGCTGAAGTTGCCGCAGTGCACTGCCAAGCCCCCGCAGCCCAGCTCCTCCCTCTGGCGATAATGCCGTGGATGACGTCGATGATGACGATGAAGACAATGGAGTAGTAGATGACAGTGGGGAGATTGTTGATGAATCGCTGCTGTTGTTATCACTTGCTGCTGGCTGCCGTTCATTCATTCGCATTCACTTTTCCACCGTTCTCTCACTTCGGGTTATATTTTTAGGTATGATCGCTTATTCGCTAATCGCATTCCTCTTTTTCGAGCGGTCGATAAACCGATGAAACTGGTTTCGGGGTTCAAATGTTTGCACTTTATGTTTTCCTTATGTTTTCGCACTATTTTTATGAGCTCTGTACGTTACTAATTGATTGGGTATCAAGGTTCGACTTTTGAGCAAATTCGAACACTTTGGCAGTTCAATTTATCACAACCTAATTGCAAAAGCATACCTTAATGAATACAACATTAACCGGAAATTTTTAATCGATCATTATTCGCTTGCGCAATCATTAACTGTTCTCATTCACAACATTCAATTCATCGGCGTTCGCTCGCTATAAACACCACAATGAAATTGAACGAAATTCTTACACGTTCAACTCGACGCTACATTGTTTTAGTTTGCTTTTTTGCTTTTCATTAAACTACTGAAGTCGAAACGGAATTTGTTAAGGGGAACACATTTGTTGCTTCGTAAATAAGAAAGATTTCCATAAATTAACCGAAGTGTGGGAGCAGAAAGCTGAGTTGCTTGTTTTTGTCATGAGGAGTGTAACTTGTTTTGTTATCTTTGAAAATTAGTTGGAGATGACTTTATACTATTCGCAATTTTATATACAAGAAATTCAAAAGAGTTTCAAGCATGTGAACATAAATTAAATTCCAAAGGATGAACCCGTTTCATGCCAAATTGACGAACCGTTATGTTACTAATAAACTCAACTTGCCCTGATTGATTATGAGGAAACGCGAAAAGACCTTCGCTGTATTATTTTATGGATCATTTCTGATCACCTCCGCCAGCAGAGTCTGTCAACATTATTTATTATCGTAATTCAACTGTCACACCCCCATATCACGACGGCTCTCAAGAGTAGTCGGTCGCTTTGTGTTTTAACGACCTCCAAAATGATGATGGTACCACCGTTGCTTTGGCGAAGCATAATTGCACACCAGCCACATAAGGCGGCGGATGAGAAAAAGTCCGAAAATACATAAAACGTTAGCGCTTGAACAGTAATTTTTATAGCATTTCAATGCTCTCAGGTGTTTGGGGAAATTAACGGTGAATGAATGAAGTTCACCGTTAGGACTCTGTTAGCGATCACAAAACATATGTATGAAAACTGCGGTTAGTTGACATATGTATAAAAACTGCGATTCAAGTTCAAAATCATCAAAATCACAGCCCAAGTCCGGTTTATAGAGTGCTTCCCTATAGGGATGATGGAATTTTGATAGCACAAAGTGAACTTCTTGAGTTCAGCGAATATTGTTATTTAACCCTTTGCGGTCGTATAAAATTTGGGCATGGGTGTCGTACTGGTCGGAATTATTTTCCCCTGAAAAAGCTGTGACAATGTAAGATTACGACAAAGAAACATTTTTTTTGTGAACTATATATATGTATTAACACAACAATGTATTTTAACGTTATGTTTTCATATAATAAATATATTTTATAATTCGTTTTCGTGTGAAATCCTTCGAAACAGTCTCTAAGAGTAAATTATATGAAGTATAATCAATTCATAATTATATTTTTATTATACTTTGGATATGAGACACTTTTGCCATTAATGCAATAAATGTGTAATTAATGCTAGCAATGTGTATCCGAAACGATCAACACTTTTTACTGTTAACAATGGCATACAACACTTATGCAAACAATTATTCTGATCTTTAAAAACAACTACTTCAACATAATTTGAGCCAGTAGTTACTCAAAAATGATTTCTGCGTATCCGAAATGATCAGAACTTTTCACTTTAGATGAACAATCGCTTGTTATAGCTTGAGACACTTATGTGATTATTCAATGATGAGAGTGATGAGACATTTATGCAAACAATAGTTCAAACAAAGTGTTACAATGACTAAATTTTGCTGTTATGATTTCTGTGCCACATTCCTATGCATTCAACACTGTGCATTGGCTTATGTGGGTGACTACTTTGTCTGATACTGAGTACCGGTATCTATTACTCATAGGAACACCGCATTTATTCGTGGACAGGTTCGCTAGACACCAAACTTCGTTTAGGAAAAGTATAAACTGATAAAGGGTGTGTCACATCAAATTGCATCACGGAAAAAACGCTGTAGAAATTCGCCCAGTAGACCGATCCTTTTGAAAATTTTAGACAGTAAAATAAAAACTATTAAACAACTTTTGGCATTTTCTTGTTATTCATACTTTGAGCCCAAGCCCGTATGCTCGCACCTTCCTCTTTACCCCGTCCATAAGGTTCTGTACAACGTCAGGTTGTAGTTTTTTTTGAACAGAAATCCATTTTCTCTTGAAGTCCGCCTCCGATTTGACAACTTTTGGGTTCTTCCGGAAGGCCTGCTTCATAATCGCCCAATATTTCTCTATTGGGCGAAGCTCCGGCGCGTTGGGCGGGTTCATTTCCTTTGGCACGAAGTACCACTCCAACACGTCCTTTGAATAGTGGCACGAAGCGAGATCCGGCCAGAAGATGGTCGGGCCCTCATGCTGCTTCAATAGTGGTAGTAAGCGCTTCGGTAGGCACTCCTTAAGGTAATCCTGCCCGTTTACCGTGCCGGTCATCACGAAGGGGGCGCTCCGCTTTCCGCAAGAGCAGATTGCTTGCCACACCATGTACTTTTTGGCAAACTTGGATAGTTTCTGCTTGCGAATCTCCTCCGGAACGCTGAATTTGTCCTCTGCGGAGAAGAACAACAGGCCCGGCAGCTGACGAAAGTCCGCTTTGACGTAGGTTTCGTCGTCCATTACCAGGCAATGCGGCTTCGTCAGCATTTCGGTGTACAGCTTCCGGGCTCG
Organism: Toxorhynchites rutilus septentrionalis; assembly: GCF_029784135.1. Lineage (NCBI taxonomy): Eukaryota > Metazoa > Arthropoda > Insecta > Diptera > Culicidae > Toxorhynchites > Toxorhynchites rutilus. The sequence goes on from NC_073746.1 coordinate 231,298,649, forward strand.
CGTCTTCTCCACCATGTTTTGCCTTTCGTCGCGGTTAGAAGCCTTCTGAACCTTGTATGTACGCAGGCCCTCCCGCTGCTTGGTCCGCTGGACGAATGAACTTGACAAATTCAGCTTATTGGCGACATCCCGGACCGAACTTCTCGGATCACGTCTAAACTGCTTAACTACGCGCTTGTGATCTTTTTCACTGACGTAGCATCCATTTTTGCCGTTCTTCACCTTCCGGTCGATGGTTAGGTTCTCGAAGTATCGTTTTAGTACTCTGCTGACCGTGGATTGGACGAGTCCCAGCATCTTACCGATGTCCCGATGTGACAACTCCGGATTCTCGAAATGAGTGCACAGGATTAATTCACGACGCTCTTTTTCGTTCGACGACATTTTTTCCAAATTTACGAATAATTGACAGTGAAGCATGGCCAACGTGATCTATACACTCTTATCTGATTATCTGATTATAAGCTGAAGATATAATTCCTAAAAATTAAATTTCTACAGTGTTTTTTCCGTGATGCAATTTGATGTGACACACCCTTTACTTGGTTGATTAAAATATAAGATAAGCATGGTTTCTTGCTGTGGTGGCTAAGAGCAGACAAACGACCAGAACGGTAAAAAAGGTATGGTTGCTGAGAGTAGACAAACGACCACAAAGAGTCAATGCAAGACAATCGATACGTCGAGAGTTCACGGATTGAGCTTCGGGAGAAGTAGAAAGCGATTTTGGTTTGCTGTTATTCCAACGTAACAACTCAAAGTTGTATAAAGCACAATGCATCAGAAAAGAGCCCTGGGAAAGACCTGTGACGTTTTTGAAGCTGATTAGAGCTGTATTACCACTACAGCCGGGGGGTTGTAAAAAGTATCACTACAATGGGAAACGGAGCTAACCTAAATCCACCCAATTGTCCCCAATATAAAGAGGAAGCTCGACTCAGGACAATGCATAGATGACCAGATTTTGGGACAAACTCACCAAAGATCAAAGGTCGGTAACATTTGATGGCGATCAACATGAGGAAAGTGCGCCGTTATATCAGAAATGAAGAGAAATATTTTCTATGATATTTTCTATGAAGGTGTAATGAAATTGCTTTGTATTGACTGGTTAACCTTTTTGGGATAGTATTCTATCGCCGTGATATGAGTGATTTCTAAGAAGATTCTAAGAAAACTCTGCTTTAAAATGCTGTTTATAGGAAATTCAAGCGAAATCCGAGAAGCAAACTGAGGCTCACATTGAAGGATTCGCAAAAAAAATTACACATAAAATCGCAACTTTGAATTGGCCCTGATGTTACCAGAAATACAATATAACTATTGGGTTGTCTGGATAGTTCATTAGACCAAATAACCAAATCGAGATGCTGATTAAAATAATCATCAGCACCGACCCGTGAATTACCAGGTTCCCATTAGATTTCTGAAACCACCGTTCATGAGTAGCTGGTGAAGCTTAGTTATTTGTATTTATGTAAATCGCTACGAAATACGGGTTCCTCAGAATTTGACCGAAAAAACTTTTCAGTCATTCCATCTCCCTCTTCGACTCGCTTCATAAATGCAATGAAAATACACAGTTTTCAGGCGAATCGTGACCATGGATTGTTTGCAACAATTTTGAGCGAAATACGCTACTGTTAGCTACCCTCAAAGACGGTACGGTAAATGATCTTGGTTTGTCCAATTTAAAGTGTTTTTACGCAACTAGTAAATGCAAATCGATTTTACTTCATGAAAATCACATATAATCGATACGAGTTTGGGTTTGCTGAAAAGCCCCAAGTCTCAAGTTGCTAATACTACCATAAGGCGTTGAAATTATTCAAATTTTTATGTTTTTAACGATTTTCCTCAAAGAGAAATTATGACCATGGTTTGACCACCTCTGATCACAGTTTGTCCAAAAAATAATCATGGTCTGTCCGATTTTAGAAATCACTATTTTTGAATGAAAAAATTCGAATTTTCGAATAGATGTTGCATTTTTATTGTTTGAGTTTACTGTCATCATATTGATCCATTCGTAATTTAGGCTTTCTTCAGAATATTGACTTTTATCGGGCATTTTAAAAGTGTTCACCTCAACACATCAACACATTGACATCAATAGAAAGTATATTTTATTATCCTTTAAAACATGTGAATCCGTAAGAATATACTATAAAACTAGTATAAATCATGGAAAAGAATATTTTATTTATATGTTTTGAAACATTCGAATAGCTGATTTGACAAAGGTGTGATGAATTAGAGCATTCAAAACAGTGGACAAACCATGATCGTATTTTCGACTGGACAAACCAAAATAAGGAGAAAATCTCGGAGAAAATCTCGAAGAAAATCACACTCTGTTTCTGATTAATTTGGACAGAAACTCTGCATTATGAGCTTCTTCCAAGCAACCAATAAATAAATTCCAACAAGTACTGAATGTAGGTCGTGATTTCATTTGCGTGATATCTCGCCCTATGTCCAATCACTACAACCTAAACGCGCATCTCTATCGCATTGGGCTCGCAGCAAACAATCTTTGTGATTGTGGCGATGGCTACCACAGACAACGAGCATATTGGCTGGTCGTATATCCGGTTCCATGCTGTCCGCTCTCAGCACTCTAGAGCACTGAGAGCAAAAGGCAGACAATCGGATATCCCCGTCCGGGATATCTTAGGTAGCCGTGATCCTGATCTTCTGTTTCATCTATATCTGTTCCTCAGAAACGCCGATGTCAACGTTTGATGATGCTTCCTTCGTTGTGTCCCTGTTTCATATCCCTCCTATCCGATCTATAAACATTCACTTAGTCGCGGCAATACATACACACACTCTTTACAGATACACGGGCCAAAGGTTGTGCAGTCCACTGATCATTCAACAAGAGCCAAAGGTTGTACCGCTCATGACAACTCTACACGAGCTGATGTTTGTGCCGGCTAGTGACCATTCTATCCTGGATTCCTCGAGTCAAGATAACGCACCACGCTAGATATGGGGTACATACTAGGGGGGCGTTGCTGATTATTGGTCAGCTGCATCCTAATAGGAAGTATCCCGTGTCGGGCACACGTACAGAGCATTGGAGACAGCAACATCACAATTACGAAAACGCTTGTAATACTAACCTCGAGCCAACCGCGAGTAATCGGCTTCATATTACTAACATAGTTGTAAGGCAGACATTGACGAAATATTGAACTCCCGGCCCCGTTAGGCTGACGCCATATGAGCCTTAATAAAAAATATATATTTTTGGAAAAAAAAGTACTGCTAGCAACTGGAGTAATTGAAGAAAAAAATCAAACAACGAATTAAAAGTCATGAAAATTAGCCAGGGCGAACGTCTAGAATCAACCAAAAGAAAAAGCGTCGTGAATCACAAAGACAATGATAGGCCTCATTCTCTTCAACAAAAATTGTTGGAGTTTGGCTGGAATGTGTCACTTTTACCGCCATACTGCATTTTCGGATTATCATTTGTACAAGTCCCTGCAAAACATCCTTAAGGGCCAGAGGTTCGACTCTTTGGGCACCATAAGCACCATGACCAGTTTTTCGATGACAAGCCAAACATAATGGATGTAATTTTCAAACTGCGCGAAATATGAAGAAAGATTTTAGTATAAAAGAATATATACCCTATGATCAGATAGTACCGGAAATTATTATATTAGCATTTCGTAGCGATCTACATAACAAAATAGAGTTAAATTTCAGGTAAATTTATTTTATCTCCTTCAAGATATGATCCATCTGAAAGCAACACACATGTGTCAACGCTTGACCCTATCTTCCATGCATTCCTGGTAGGCCAACGAAAAGATGGCCTGTATTTTCCTCGTCGCATTCTCTTCGATCTCCTCGATCGACTGAAATCTCTTTCCACGAAGTGGCGGCTTCAACTTGGGGAACAAAAGAAAGTCGCATGAGGCCATGTCAGGTGAATACGGTGCTTGCTCGATGGTATTTACTTGATGTTTGGTCAAATAATTCAGTACAATTCGGGCTAGATGCGATGGCGCGTTATCATCATGCAAAATCCAAGAATTGTCGGCCCACATCTTCTGCCGTTTGCGGCGCACAGGCAGACACTAATGATCGGATGGCACTAAAACCTGACAGATGTGCGTGTGAAGGTCGTACCAACATGAGAAATAAAAACAAACCAGTTCCCGCATGCACGGTACGTTTAAATAAAAAAAAATCCCGGCACTTTCTGCCTTTCCAGCCATTCCATGCCAAACCGATAAAGTGGTTCTCTAAATTTCGTAGAAAATGGTAGTTTTGTATCTTATCTCAAAATATTGAACCCACTTTTTTTGATTTACGTTAGGGTGATCATTTCGAATTTAGGGTCCGAAAAATGAGTTTTTTTTTCTTCATTTTTCCAAAAATGGCTTTTTCTTCAAGAATTCATAACTTTTGAACTGTTTAATTTTTTAACGATTAACGTTTAACGATTAGCATGATTGACATATCAAATTATTTTTTTGAAGCATTTTTCCAACAAAAGCAAAAAATTAGAAATTGTTGTTTTTGTAATTAATGATTGTATTTGTTTTTTATAGTTTCCATGGTCTCGGGACCAAGAGCGCTATATTTTTTAAATATTTTTTCTAGAAAGCTAAGGATTTTTCTTTTTCTTTTTTAAGTTATGATTTTTCAAAGTTAGCCGATGTTCCAAAAACAGGTAACTAACCATCCGCCCAGGACCATTCAAACGGATATTCAAACATGTAGAAAAAATATACTGTAATGCATCCGGACATCTAAGTATTCACGAGGATAACATCAACTATCGAAAATTCCAATTCAAAAGCTTCCATTCCAATAGAATTAGAAGGCATTCATGTATGTTTTCAATCACAGAAATCCACAAAATCATGTTATGTTTGCTCAAATTTTGAAAATCTTGTATCGCAGTTCAAAATCCGGAACCTTTTTTTGATCATGATTCGAATTCGGACACTTTTGCTGAAAATCTCGGACAAATCAGCAGCATTCCTTTGAGAGAAATTAGTTATTTATTTTTGTAAAGTTTATTATTCATTTATTGTTATTCTATTATCGGGCCCTATTTTATATGACGAGACGAACTCCTCTCGTCTCGGTTCCAGCCACTGTCGAGTCGAGCAAAATATTCTATTCTAGTATTCGAGTTTCATTGAAATATTTTATTCGGTAGATTGGAAAAACTTTCGTCATTTTTTCTCGGTATGATCAGTGATTCAATGGTTCAATTAAATCAAGTTGTTGAAAACATTAAAAAAAAATATTCTGCGTTTCGATGATTTAATTTGTATTATTCCATTTTCCGGAGAGTAATCAAACAGCGTACAATTTACAATGTACAATTAGTCGATGTTAAGTCAGAGGGGACCAAGTCGCAAAATTGAAAATTTCGAGTTATTGATTACATTTGGTTAAGCATTATGTAAGCTACATACCACATTGATCAGATTTGGAAAATCACACATACAGCAGGAATAATTGAATAAAACCCCTCATAGCAGTCAGAGCGGACCATGTACCATTTACCATGGCGAAATGGCTCTATATCATATGCACACAGAGTGGACCATGTATCAATCATTTGTATATTGAATTTAAACAATTTCCAAGCGTCGAATTCAAACCAACAAAACTTTTTCCTGAAGCTAATGTGCTTGAACCCGTAAGTGTAAAATGTGCACATTCTGAGTATATTATAAAATAAACTTAGTCCACTCTGACTGAACGGATCAGTCGAAAATGGTGATCTTCAGTGTGAATGATCGCAAAATGTACTATTTAAGAGTGCGATTTGAACTAGAGCGATGACAATGAATTCGAATGTGAAGATTCTATTAACGAATACTGTCTAAAATGATTGGAAATGAGAAGTTTATGCTTTAACATGTTTGCTGTGCAATCATATTTTGCCTGTAATAGATGGCAGAGACTATTATGCCGAAGGCAATCAAATGTCTATGCAGTTCCAACCTCACATCCCTGCTCTCTCCGATTTTTATAACAGAATGGCACACTTTGACTCACAACTGTTAAGTGATTGAGAAATATTTCGAAATTGTTCAGTCATAGTGAACCAAATCATAAAAAATGCTTCATTTGATTCGGTCAGAGAGGACCATGTACGTATAGGCAGCCAAACAAGTGCCTTTTTGGCATGATACTCGATGTTTTTTTACAATTATCATACGTCAAAGTATTGCCAGAGAGTAGCTAACATTTCTGAGAACAATATTGAACGAAAAAATTAAATGTTTTGAAAATTGCAGAGCGCTGAACTTCAAGTTCCCTTTTTTCGAAATCATAAAAATGTCACATGGTCCGGTCTGACTTAACACCGACCAATTCTTATGTGTAAAATTCTTTGTGTAAAAATGATTTAACTACTTCTTAGATGGCATCAATGTTCATAGAGTAACCGCGCCTCCTCAACGTAATGTTACTGATGTCATCTGCTCAGGTGCTCAGGTCAGATTTTTATGCCAAATATCTCGCTAATAACATTCGAATTAATAAGCTCAAGAATACACATATATCAAGGCAAGTCGGAATAGTTTTTTGATGAAAAAAAAACGGCGAGGACTGAAATCGAACCCGAAGCCCCCATCACAATAAGTGCAACGCTAACCATTCGGCCATGGGCCACCACTCGTACACATTCCTTACAATTCATACGGAAAAACACTCATACGAGATGAACTGACTAATATCCTGCTCTGTTATTCAAATTAGTTGTCATCAATTGTAGAAAATTGAGAAACACCGAAGTAAACATTTCCGCAGCGGTTGCGCACACATTACCTACACACAATTGGAAAATAAATAAACGCGAAGCTCGGATGTTAGCGCTGAATGACACTCCAAGATAGGTTGACAAAGGCATTATCCATGGCTGTTAGTCAAGGGAAGGCAGACGATACGTATTTGTGCAGGTTCCTGATAATGTGCTGGCGTGATTAACCTCGTTTCGGACGATACATACATTTTGTATCTCAGCCCTTATTTGATTTGATGACGTTCTAAGGGAGTTGTGAGCATATTGATGATGTCATGTAAATTACGTTTCTTGGAAATATTCGATCGTGGTGAAGCGATCGTGACGATTGTAGTGTTTACATTGAAATGCAAGTTCATGATAATATTGTGCATTCATTCATACTATCAGTGTGCAATTATCGAAAATTATACATGACAATAGAATGTAGAGAACTTCCTGTTGTTTTTTTTCAGACATTAATACGGATAATCCAACCCTCTTTCAAAGGTCTGTCTAACAAAGATTTTTCATTTCCGATCCCTCATGCTGAATCACTCATTATCATCATCAAACTCTATACGACCTCAAATTCATGCGACAGTCTCCTCGCTCTTTGAAGAAACATACGAACGGAAAGGGGTTCATGCTGAACTGTCGTAAACCGCTAGAAAAAGGTGTCATCTTGCATGTTTTTCTTTGTTTTTTTTTTTTTGTTAAACCACATTTGCTCATTTCCGCTGTTTACTCTCCTCGACCCGAGATGAATCGCAATGTGGAGAACTAAAATCACTACTGTTCCCAATGAAAAATAATGGAATGTGAATATCAGTTGTTGTGTAAGCAAATTCCCCGCTTCGGTTTACTTTGTAACGAATGTCTATTTGGTTCACGTCAACGATAGTTCTTCGTTTTTGAACTACAACACAGACCTGATAGATTGTTCCACATTGTTATTGAATTGAGTGTCAAGAATGTTACGTTGAAATCCACTATCGCGAATGATTTTTTTTTCTCTCATCATTTGTCGATTCTTTCACTCCCGGTGCTTCTTAACTCGATTTATGAAGTGTGAATTTCAAACAATTCACATGATTATACGGCCCTTGCTAGTCAACCGTTTTAGATTACCGTTCCACGGCTAGACAGTGGAATTACAAATGTTCAATAGTTTTAAATCGACTACATTAAAATCAATTATACGACTGTTGACTACGACATGGTCAGATAATCATTTGCTGGCGTGTTCCGGCCAAATCGCTTATCAGCGCGAACGCACAAACTGACATCATGTGTTGTACGTATAATTAGAGCAGCCAGTGGAAGTGCACCATAAATCAAAGCCGTTATCAACTGTCCGTGCCCTTGATTGAATTAGACGCCCCTTTTGTTTGTGCGCAAAATTTCGGCTTACAGAGGAACCGGTCGGTAAAAATTACCCATTTGTGCAACTATGAGCGATTCTGTTCCATTGATGCAAAACAGAGAACGGGTCATTTTGACCATTGTGTTTTGCGTGTTTTCATACTACATACTTGCGGATCTGCGAATTGGCTTTAAATGAATGAATTGATCAAAGCGAGTTTATATGCTGGTACATATAAAGTGATTAATTTGTGAATCAACTAAGCGGCTATTGGCTTCTCTTCGATTCCAAGAAATATTTTTGGAATCTGTTACGGTCGGACCTTTTTCGTCAAATAAAGTTCTCCCAATTTGCATTGATAAACACATATTGTCAATCTTGCCACTGAGGAGACAATCAACGCGTGTTATTCAACAGAGATCTCTCATCTAAAGTCCCTTCTGTGAACACTCCAACATAGAAAGTTTATGTAAAAACTGTGAATACGATATTAGGCAGATGTAGTCCAGTATAATCGAGTGTAAATGAATCTTGGAAGTTTTGTTTAACTATTACTAGTAGGGTAACACAGGGTGAGTTGGACATACAGGGTGATTTGGACCACCCCTTGATCACAAAAAGTACGGCTCAACTTGGATTTTTTATAATGTCATCTCCTTTTATTGTTGAACAGTATGAACCTATCGTGAAAAAACTTTGGTAAAATTCGACAGGTGGAAGGAAACGGTAGCATGAACACAGCAATCACATTGCCAAAATATGTGGGTTTTCCGATCGTGGTTTTAAGGTTTTTCCCGCTGATTGAACAAACTTTTCGTGTATTGTGCAGCAAAGTTCTGTTTGCCTACAGAAGAGGAACAATTTGATGCAGCGAAACTGTAAGTTTGATAAAAATGAATGCATTTTTTTTTTTTTTTATATATATCTGTATTATAGTGACTTTCAACTCATTTGGCTGGTTCGTCACTTTTACTTCCATTTTTGGAAGAATGTCTGGAGTGAGTATTGAACTCGTGACCTTTAGCGTGAGAGGCATGGATGTTACCACTACGCCAGATCGCCTCCACAAAAATGAATACAATTATTAGCATTTTAATTTTTGCATGTTGTGTGGGGTGACATGGACAGCTTTCTGAGGGGTGAATTGGTCCTACAGGTTTGAGGCTTTTCTTTGGTCTATTTGATTCCAAATGCCGCTGAGTTGCAAAAAGAGGATGGGCAGACAACGTTGAAAGAAGGAGGAGCTTGAAAGAGCAACGCAGGCATCAAGAACAGATTTTCTTTGACCAAGCATCGATAGTGTATGAAAATGCTCGAACAACAGTGAAAAGATCCATACAGAATTCGAGATGGTCTCAATCCAATTTTTCTGCTCTGGAATCTAGCCAAGATACCTGATATCGATCCCAGAACACTGTTACTTATTGTAACATTATCCCAAAACACTTTACATAAACATAAGTATGCCTTTTCGATGAAACACACACTGGACCAAATCCTAACCCATTCACCCCACAAAAACGTGTCCATGTCACCCCACACAACATGCAAAAATTAAAATGCTATTAGTTTCATTTATTGTTATCAAACTTACAGTTTCGCTGCATCAAATTGTTCCTCTTCTGTAGGCGAACAGAACTTTACTGCACAATACCCGAAAAGTTTGTTGAATCAGCGGGAAAAACCTCAAAACCACGATCGGAAAACTCACATTTTTTGACAATCAAAGTGCTTGCTGTGTTCATGCTACCTGTCGAATTTTACCAAAGTTTTTTTACGTTAGTTACATACGGTTCAACAATAAAAGATGATGACATTATAAAAAATCCAAGTTGAGCCGTACTTTTCGAGATATTGGGGTGGTCCAAATCACCCCATATGTCCAACTCACTCCGTGTTACCCTAATGATTATACATTATAGAGAAAACAAGTGTAGCTCAGAATACAATGTGATATTTTTTATTTAGAGCGTGTTGGTTTGGAAATATTAAGCGATTTGCTTAGGGGGTCCAAATTCCCCCCATTTATCCTATATAGTCCCCTTTATTCCGCGCGGCGAATAGCGTTAGATGACTCAAGTTTGTCACTTAGGTGAGATTATCAAATAGAAGGTGAATAAAGAATAGTGTAAGCGAGTGTGCCTTGGCAATTGTAGTGAACGGATTATTATGAACTTTGCATTCTATACTAACCATGGAAATAAAGATATTTTATTCACAGGAGGCCCTATTTATTAATCAATTCAAAGAGATTTAGTTATTTATGTTTTTACTCACAGAACGAGCAGTCACAACAGCATGTGCATGTTCACATTCGGAGCGCTGAGAAGAAATTACCATGGAACAAATCGTGATCCTGCAACGCATCGTCAAACAAAACAATCATTGTGGTTGAATTTTTTAAAGGTCCCGAATATCATCGAATAATCACTATATTTACCAGGCTTGGTTGCTCGTAACTTTGTGTTGTGTTGAAGACATAAATTCGAATTTCCCTCCTCCATTTAAAACACTATAAGCTACATCTCATTATAACTTCATATTGCAAATTTAATAATTAAATGTTGTTTTAGATTTTCACACATTACATGATTCAGTGGGAATTACGGTTATTTTCAACATAAGAAAAAAAAGCATCCTTCTGTTGCCCTTTATCTGGAACTGATATCACAGTTTGATTCTTTTCTTTAGGTCATCATCTAACCAAGCTTCCACCCTAGTCCTAGTTCCTTTTCTCGACTATTCACAATCATATTGCTTCAGTTAATACAAACTCATTAGTCTTGGGCATATAGCGAATACCTTTGGGTTGAAATTTGATCCAATTTGAAAACAATAGATGATAATCAAATAAGTCGGACAAAGAAGGTTATGGAAAACGTAGAATATGTTCTGAACGTTGGTTCAGAAAGAAAAAATCGTAGAAGGAGCATCTACCAGCAGGTACCAATTCAATAGAACTATCAACATTGCAGCTAATCCATGTAGTATTTTGTATAGCTAGTTAAAATGACATTCATAAAATAGCATTTTTTCAATTAAGAGAAGTGCGGGTAAGACGGACAATGATTTCAATAGTTACTGTTTGAATTTCATATTTCTGTTAATGAGAATCCCTCCTACATGTTATTCTATAATATTTGAACCAGCCTTCAATGAGGACTGATCAAAAGTGAAATAGGAAATCGAAAACCGAAAATCACAAGTGAATCATAGAGTGATGATTTTTTTGCAGCTTCGATATTTTGCATTTTTAGAGATTCAATTTCAAAAGGTAATTCACTGGTGGCTATATTTCGGTATAAGTTGACATCAAAGCGATATAATGCATGTTCTAAAAACATTTGTTAGTAACAAAAATTTTAAAATAATTGTACAGGTGAAGTGGAACGGATATTTGCCAGTACGATGTACGATAGAACAGTGAAATATCTGATTATTTTATTCCTAAAGAATTCCCAGAATTCGATTGTAGCCAGAAGCGAAATATTTGACTATATGACTGATTATAATGCTGAAAAGCATAATATCGTTTCAAGGACAATTATTTCTGATTTTTCAACTTTTACGATTCGTATTTAACATAACCTGTCCATATTACCCCAACCGTATGACCATTTTACCCGCATCACAAAAATAGTTCTACTTTTCTGTTTGTTTTAATTCCAATAAAGAACATTGAAAAACAATTGTTTGTGAAACAATTGACCGATCAATTCGAAAAATAGTATATTTTACCGCAAAAACATGCGCTTAAGTATTGGGAAACATAAGTTCGAAATTCTTCTTCACATATCCGTTTTCCCTCTATTTCACGTATATATATTCCATTAGATATAATTGTGTTCATATTGTTCATATTAGATATAATTGTGTTCATATATATAAAATTATGACAAATTGAATGAATTCCAATCTGTAATAACCATTGAATGTTAAGCCTTACTTTTTTTAATTTCTACGAAAATGCACAGAGACTGACGTTTGAGGAAGGCATATTTGATGGCATATAAGCTAAAGAAAGTATGTCGTGAACAAATCTTACAAAATGAAGAATTAGAAAGAATTAGAAAAAAATAAAGCGATATAGGTATTATTAAATAGTGCCAAAAATAGAGCCTAGAAAATGGAATAAATATTAGAACAAAAATATTTATTTCAAGAACTAAAATGTTATGGATAATAAAAAAATTTTTCCCACTCTGAAATTGGTCTTAAAAAAATCATTAAATTAGTCAATTTGCCAAAAGCTGTTCAAGAAATATAATTTCTTATAATTTCTATATTGACATGTATTGAAATAGTTTTCATGCTAAAATATCTTTTTTCCGTGTTTGTCCTCATTTTTAGTCCTATATTGTGTTATCCGCGATTTTCGTTATACGCGATGACCTGGCCCGACTATTTCGCGAATTATCGGGGTTCTACTGTATTGTACTTATCGTACTTATTGTACTTATTGTACTTATCGCTCAACGTTGAAATATTATATTTTTCCTTGAAATAAACCATATTTAAAACTTGAGAAAACAAATACAAACTGTATTTTATTGTTTTTCTATAGATCCCAAATTTATGTGCACCAGTTCCATCAAATTCCTTCTAAAAAAAAAACATATTCAATTCGAACGAGACAAGTCGCCTATATCTGACATCGAAATCGTTCGAACGACTCGATATGAACATCTTCGAAAAATGCATTCTCATTTACGTTCGAATCCATTCTCGAGCTTTTTATTTGAACGTAAAGTGTTGATGTAATCAGATGTACTTCGACTTATCTGAACAATTAGAAACATAGGAACAGTGCAAGGATGTGAGATATTTTGAACAATCAAATTGTCAAACCGATGAATTATACAGGGTGGGCCATTTAAAGTGGAAGGATTTGTTTTTGCAATAGCAAAGTAAAGAAGTGGAATTTTAATTTTTTTTTAAATTCATTTATTTTGGTCCAAGGAGATTTGTTCTAACTACTTTTTGATTATGATATCTCGTAAATGACCGCCTCTGGCCTTGACCGCAAAATGTGCCCTTTTTTCTGCATTTTCCATCACTTTGCCCAATGTTTCGGCCGATATGGCAGCAATTTCTTGTCGGATATTGTCTTTCAGCGCAGCCAGGGTCCTTGGTTTACCAGTGTATACCTTGGATTTTAAATATCCCCAAAAAAGTCAGGAGACGTCAAATCAGGTGATCTCGGTGGCCAGTCATAATCGCCGTTTTTCGATATTAATCTTCCGGGGAACATTTCGCGCAATAATTTGGTCGTGGAAGCTGCTGTATGGCATGTAGCGCCGTCCTGTTGGAACCAGTAATTGTCCAATTCATTTTCACGAACAAATGGCAATAAAAAATCGGTTATCATTGTCCGATAACGCTCCCCAATCACGGTTACCGTTGCTCCATTTTCGTTTTCAAAGAAGTACGGGCCGATGACTTTATCGGCATAAATGCTACACCACACAGTAACTTTTTGGCCGTAAAGAGGTTGCGTTTCGATGAATTGAGGGTTTTCAGTAGCATAAAACCGACAATTTTGTTTATTCACTCCTCCATTCAAGTTGAAATACGCCTCATCAGACATTATGATTTTTTGCCAAAAGCCACGTTCATTTTTGGCCATTTCGATGGTCCATTTTGCAAAATCAAGTCGACGTGGTAAGTCAGATGGGTTAAGTTGTTGAGCCATTTGAATTTTATACGGAAACATTTTCAAATCAACACGAATTATGCGTCGGAGAGTGGTTCGAGCGATGCCTAACTCTTGCGAACGATGGCGACCTGATGTCGATGGAGTCTCTGCAACACTGGCTCGAACGGCATCAATATTCTCGTCGAAACGTCTTGGTCGTTGTCTGGACAGATGACTGGCATTACCAACACTACCAGACGATATAAATTTGGCATATAATCGACGTATAGTGTTGTCTCCAGGCGATGTTTTAACTTTATTTTTATTTTTCCACGCACGTTTAGTTAACACAATTGAGAAGTTATTTTGAATGTACAGCTGAACAATTTCAGCGCGTTGTTTAGGTGTGTATTGTTCCATGGTTAAAATTGTACTGAAATGACGCTTCCAACGCGGTATGACATTTGTTAATCTGAAATCTCTGTCAAAAGTTATGGGGTTGCCAGATGCTTCCACTTTAAATGGCCCACCCTGTATTTTTTCGCACTGGAACGCATTCGAACAGAAACTAAAATTGAACGATTCGTTTGACGAACAAATTTTCCTGCTTCGAACGAAAACAGGAATATTTCAAAACAAAACTTCCTAACGTATATGTTCGAACGAGAACAAGCATAATGGTGATAGTCTTTCTTTCCAGAAACTACAAGTTTATATGTATAAATCTTATTATTCAGTAATTTACTGCAGTTTGTATATCGATTTTTTCATGCGCAAAAAATATTGTCGGAAAAATCAATTTGAATTCAACAATGTTATTTGTGCGACACAAAATATAACTTCACTAATGAAACACCATATGAATTCAACACCTTTTGTAAATCTAACCAAAAGCCATAACTTAGAGTTTATTACCATTAGCACACATGTGAAAATGTCACAACATCGCTTGGTTCTCAATAAGTCGCATTCGATGGGAACGGAAGAGCAGAATCAGAAATATTTGGAATAAAAACAGTATGAAAAAAAAAACCGCCGGCGTTTTTTGTTTCGTTGTATCGTCATCTCTCGCAGGCTGTCCGTTCCAGTTGTTCACTTTGTCGCATTTCAGTGAATATCATTCATTTTAATTAAAATGCCAACTGAGCAGTGTTGATCGCTGGGAATAGAACACACCGAACAACACACACTGGTGAGCAGTCACAGTGCAGAACAAGTCTACTTCAAGCCTCTTACTTGTCTTGCGCTTTTAGTCGGTGATTCCCGGCATAATAAAGATCCATTCTCATGCAACGTAACGTCAACGGAAAGAACACGATTTGTCAACATTTAACTACTGTTTACATCAATTTATACCTATCACCACCGTCAGATATTATTTTCTACTGATCGACACTTCTGTTTACTAACATTTCGTGATGGTGTGTTGTATGTGAAGATTGAAATTGGAATCGTATTGGAAAATATATCATGTTACCTTATATCGCTCTGATTCGTTTCGTTGACTTATATGAATGTACCAGAATTCCACCCTTTAGTTAATCGACGTTAGCATATTTCACGCTGGCTGACGTTCGTGCTTTGTTGTCTCTCATTCGATGCTAGTAATTAATTCAGTTGAATGCGTAAATACAATGTTTTCCCGCTTAACAACCCTGTAATGGGCGACGAAATAACCGGGTTTTTTTCACACAAAAATTCTGCAGGAAATTGTTCGGGTTTGCCGAATTTCAACTGCCAAACTGTAAATCAATTGACCAGATGTTGAATAATAAAATGCTGAATTGGATACCAAAAAACGATCAGATTCGATAACTGCCGGTAATTTAGTTCGCGAGTATCCGTCACGTCTGTCAGTTCCCTAATTGTGTGAAAGATAAAAACCTCTCTTGAAAATGGAGACACTCCGCCTCGAATCTGGTTAAATAAAACAGTTCGATTTACGATGCGGACTCACCATCCGTGGCTATGCCAGAAAATATCCGCCGTCAAAGGCAGAAAACCATAAAATGGAAAATTTATTCTATTTGGGGCCATTTTAATGCGTTCCAAACATTTGATGATTTGCGAAATTTTCTATAAATAGCAGGAGAAAGATAATCAAAGGTTTCATCGCTCGCTTTGTCCCAATCGTTTTGCTTTTTACTTGGAAAATTTATTTTTACATGGAAACATAAAAAGTTATGAGTTGAACTAATGGATAGCTGGGAGAAAAATAAACATGATGCACATATACAATTTCAGCCCACAAAGAAAGCATTTTCATGTTTTCTGAAAAAAAACACTTAATAGAAAATACAAAATGCTCCAAAAAATATCGAGTTCTTTTTGATTGCACATTTCGTAAAAAAAGATTATGGGTGTAATTATTCATTCTGGAATTATCTCACAGCCCTTCGTTGACTAGATCTACTTTGTAAGGAATTACAAGCTAAATAATTCTGCTTGATGTCTCGGCTCATAAATTTATTTATATCTCTAACATTTTAATCAATTACGGTGTTCAGGAAGGCACAACAAACCATTTGTTTCTGGTAGGTGAAAATATTACTATAAAAAACTTCGAATGTTTGTTTCCTGTCCTTTCTGATTTCGTCCATTAAATATTATGAGTTTGATAAACTTAGCTGAACAAAAATAATCAAGATGCTTCGAGAAGCGATTATCAAGCAACTCATTTCCGGGTGCCCCTAAATTCGTGCGCGGAAATTGAACACCCAGTTAGATTAGGTAACACATTTCCTTCGAACCACAAAAACGAGTCTTCGCTTCGAATATAACTAAGAAATGGGTCAATTATTGTCCATTCTCCACATGATGGCACGGTGGCGGTGGTGGTGGTGATGGCGAAATAAGAAAGACTCTATTGAACCCAATTACCAGAGGGGGACCCCCGATGGGTTCCACGTCCGATTCCTATCAGCTAGCTGACTATCTACGGCATCCGGTTTGGTTTGCTCAAGCCTGCGCCTGGTCAAAGCGTGTTTAGTTATAATTTGACTTGTTATTCGAATCGCTTCCATTTGGAACGTCGCAAGTCGTGAATCGCGCGAGTCTCGATTTTGAAAAAAAAATAACGAAGCGCAACTGCAGATATCCCCCGCCTAATTAATGATAATCGATTCAAATTGGTTTCTTGTGTGGTGGTGAGACTGACATTTGAATTGAATGCGCTGTCTGCGTTTTTCAGTTACTGTCTCCATTGCATTTTTGTCAACTGTTTCGCAACGTCCCAGGTAAACTTGACGTTGTTTTTTTTTTGTTTACAAAGAGTGCCCTCTTCTGTATAGCCGCCGCTTGGATATGAGGTAGTTGTGAATTCAACAGTAAACCATATACACTTCATAAAGTATGCGACAAAAAAAACTCGAGAATTCACCGCATTCAATCGCGAGTAGAATAAATAACATTCAATGAAATTTCTTCGACCTACACTTTGCAACAAATTGGAATGTTTTGCACTACACGTAGAAACACATATGATACGCAAAAACAAAGCCAAAACAGCATTCAATCAAAAACGAGTATAGAACGTTTTTGATAACAAAAATAATCTTAATGGTAGTATTATGCTAAACTCACACAGTAAGAACATCGATCGACACGGTGTGAAAATCGATTGACAAGGTGTGGGTGAATCGAAGAGTTTTTGTTTTTCAATTTGAGCATTCAAGTGGATAAGAAGAATAGGGACGAAACAAAATAAATTTCACAGCAACTCAGTAATCCGATCCGAATCAAACTTTCCCAAGTCATAAACATAATTGGATTTGTCTTGTTGGCACAAGAGTAATTTCTCAAAAGGGCTGCGCTTGTTATAATGGATATCGTAGGGAGAAAATTATCAGTATGGTTTAATGTGAAATGTGGTTTTCTAAGTCAATTTTTTTATCTTTCGTACCGAACAGTAAGGTCCGTATCGATCGTGTCAAAAACTCATGACAATCTCACGTTTTTAGAGACGAATGATTTGCAAAGTTAAAAGCCTCTCTAATACAAAAAAGACGTTTAGTTTACAAGTTACGCTGTTTATAGTAAGTTTTTCTTTTGTAAAACAATGAGAAAATCAGTTATTTATGTTTACTTAGACACGTTTTTTTATAAAAATAGCGAAATGCAGAAACTGTATGCTATTATATTCAAAATTCTGCATAAGCGACATACAAAGCTGTTTACGCAAGAGGTACCTAACATGAAAAGAATTGAGCGCAAGTGGTTTGATAAGTTCCTGCTTTCAACCTTCAAGACCAAGAACGCACTATCTTCACACATCAGGAACCACGTAAAACAAACTGTGGAAAGCTTTAGGACGTTGGACTGAACAATTCATAATTGTTCTACGCAGGGTCATATTCAACAGAGGATAGTCATGGGGACTATGAAGAAATTCGCCTTCGCATTCAATTGGAAATGAGTTTTAGCTTCCAGCAGTTTCTCCGTCGACATGACTCAACAGTCATTCGGGCGTTTAGTTGCTATCTCATTCTACAACTCGACTATCTCATCTCATTCTTCCCCGTCAAATGGAGTTCATTGCATATTGAAGTGACTCCCTCCAAAATGAATTCGTTTCTCTCACTCATGTAACACGTGTGCGTGTATCGATGTTTGAGTTTCACGTGTTTTGACATATACTACACGAAAATCACTCACACATACAAAATAGCGTGCAGTGTTGTGTTCAGAAACTCTGACAAACTTGTGAATTTTGTTGAAGTAAATCCTTTTTTCTGTATGTTTTTTTCGCAAAATTCAACTCGGAGACAACTACGAACTACGTTTTGTTAAGAGTCTGCACGCTATTTTGCACGTTATTTACTAATCCTAACACGAGGACTTCCATGGCATACCTGGTAACTAAGTTTCGTTTCGTTCCTAAGTTCGTTGGTTTGAGGTCACGGTGGGTAAACAATGGAGACATCCATTAATGGGTTAACTACTTTTTTGCATCAGATATGAAGTTTTCGTTTCACGCGGGTAACAAGATTCATGTCAGGAGGGGTAGTAGTGTGGATTGAAGTCAGATTTGTATTCATTCTCCACGTCAATTAGAATACCCATTTGCTGGAATATTTCATCAGTCATCCTCGCTTTTAACGCTCGTCAATTCGTTTCTAGTCAATATAAGGCATGTTAACGGCTAATGCCGAAGTAGTCCTAGTCGAAGCGAAGCTACTGAGAGGAAATTCGGTTTTTCATTTTTCATCTTCGAATATTTCGTGCCCTGGTTTTACGTGAATGATCTGACCCTGCGAAACTGCAGAAAGGCTACACTGAATTGCGAGTACCAAACCGTTTTCAGAAGTTATGGTACGTTGGAAAACTTGAATAATTTGTGAGATTATTGTGTATTATATTATTATTACGGGATTTTTTCGATGAAAAAATAATTTTGTGTTGCACTGATAGATCCTCTTCGAGACATACCGATCAAAATGCAATCGAGACGTATTGTTTTCAATTGAAATGTCAAATGTGGGTATAGAAATCCGAGATCTATTTGACCTGTTGAACCCGCTTAGAATTCATCAATTTCT
This sequence comes from Toxorhynchites rutilus septentrionalis, assembly GCF_029784135.1. NCBI lineage: Eukaryota > Metazoa > Arthropoda > Insecta > Diptera > Culicidae > Toxorhynchites > Toxorhynchites rutilus. The sequence continues at coordinate 231,317,953 of NC_073746.1, forward strand.
AACAAATGATAAAAATGCATGTTTTCTGCAAAATGTAATTTACATCTAATTATATTGAATGGTGAATTTACTAACCAACAATTCAATAGCTTATTAAACTAAAATCAGCTAACGTCTAGCACAATTTACAAAACTAAGATTATCATCTTCGAATCAAAAAATATTTCAAACAATCATGCTCCAAATGGTACAGTCTGAACGCAGTACCGACAGTAATAACAATGCAGTTTCATCGTATCACGACGACTCGGTTAAACATTTCACGCGGTAAACTATTGCTGAGCCTCCAAAAACATAAAAATAGAAGGCTCTATCATTCAACCCATAGTTTTCCGCGCCACAGTCACCATAAACATTACTTTACCATTATAGTAATTTTCAATTCGGAAGAAATGACTTTCAGATTGTTTCCGCCTGGCTTAGACGCGATCATTATAGAACACACACACAAACAAAACTTCGGTACGCGTTTAATACGATTGAATTTCTCCCTTCCTCAGAAACTGACGGTCGGTGCCTATAAGTACTCGGTATATAAAAACCGGGAGATGGGGGAGGTGAATGTAATTAAGGTCGTGGTATACGCCGCCACAAGACAACAATAAGCCACTACCGCCGTGACCAATTTCTCCACATTTCACAAAAAAATAACTTTAATTTCCTACACACCCTCCTTCTTCTCGACCACGACCACGATCACCTCTAGCATTGTTTCCGCGAAGCTAAACTGACAGCCGGCTGTAACCGTGGTTCCGTAAAACACGCTTTGTTCGACCCGGTAGGCGAGAGTAGTAACCGAACGGAAACAGTTACGTGATACATTCTTTCCCAACTGGTTACCGTCGTCCCCGTTCCATATTGGTTCCTGCTGGTGCCGAGCGGAATGTAAACCACTTGTGAGTCTTTACACTGTGACGGGGTTATATTGTGTTGACGAAGGTAACACAATATCGCCCCCGAGAAAATTGATGCACGCGAGACGTTCAATGGTTACCCGAGACTGTTGACGACGGCCTGATGAAAATTATTATAAAGGTGTTTACGAAAAATTTAGCTTTCATAGATGAAAATAAAATTTGAAACATGCCCCAAGGAGAGTTATTATGAGTAACATGAATTAGAGCTTCGATAGATTTAAGCGTGAGATTACAATATGAAGGATGGACAATAAACGAAGAATGTCCGCTATGTTTGAAACATTCGCATGAATTTTAATAAATTAGAGCAAACATAACCTAAGCAGCTCGTCACAGTTAAACTTATGCTAGAATAAAACTCATACATTTTGGCTAAAATGTTTCAAAATGTCTTTACTTGATGGATTTTTTTTATTTGATTGAACAAAACGTCACTCAAATGGGCACCGTGACTTCTGACCTTGCATTTGTTGCAATTTTCGATGACTCGGTGCACCATTTCCGCTGGAATGGCAACAATAGTGGAGCTTGAGACTAACGCTCATCAAGTGTTGCTGATTTATTGGCAACACTTCAACATGTGCTCAAAAAACAATCCAGTAGTGTTAATTCACACGATCTCGGTGTCAAGTTGTGAGGACGATATAATCCAATCAACGAACTGCCCGCGTAAGAAATAGATCGTAACATCGTATCAAAAATCATTTTTCATCAATTTTTGGAGTTTTCCCCAATAAGTTGGATGGGGTAATGGAGTTTTCCCCAATAAGTCAAAATTCATGGTAACTAAAAACGTTGGGGAAGCATGAAATTCTTCATGATAAAAAGGCCAGAAGACAGATTACTATCAATGTCGTAATACCAGAGATAACCACTATGATCTATCAATCCCATATCAATATTGAGAAGCACTGTGTACAAGGTTCATTCAAAATACAGCATTGTTATTATGAAAAAACTTACTGATTTAACTAGTAATCTTTTTTATAATGGGTCCCATTTAGAATCACATTGGCCATCTAAACGAAATGGACATGACATTCAAAATTGCCGAGGAATGCATTTTATCACTTGGGTTAAAAACACGATATGAAAAATATTGCAACCAATATGCTGTATCCAGTGTTGCCGAGGAAAATGTTCAAAAATCACGAAGAATGAAAATGAAAATCAGGATTGCTTATGGAAGGTGATCCTAAATCGACCTCTCAAATAGCATTGAATACCTGAAACATTTGGTTTTATGCTGTTTCATCATTGCATTGTAACGTTTTGTCTCAAATTCCGAACACCATTGCCATTAAACAGCGTCCCATTACTCAAAATGGTACTGTTTCTCGAAATGAAATGAATTTTTGGATACAATACAGCCTTTTATCACATGACTAAAAAATTGATTTATAAATGCATGTTCATGGTATAAAACTGAAGATATCTTTAATTACATTTGTCTCAAATTCCGAACAGCGAAAATGCAATTACGAAAAATCATAACTTTTGAACTACTGGACTGATTCAGATGATTGTTATACAAAGTTAAAGCCAATTAGCTAGTCTTTCTTGGAAAAATATTATATTCGCAAAAAATCGGATTTTGTTCTCGTAATTATCGATTGTATTTGTTTTTTCTAGTTTACAAGGTTTCGGGACCTACGGACGCTACATTTTTAGTATTTTTTTCTTGAAAACTGAGGTTTGTTTTTACATATGGTATCCAAAAATCAGCAATGTGATTTTTATCATTTTTGAGTCAGGATTTTTGAAAGTCCGATAGTCCGAAAAATATAATTTCCTCTTTTTTCCATATATGACTTTTTCAAGAAAAGAAATAAATGAAAATAAAAATTTTCTGCATATCCCGAGAACTAATCAAGCAAAGGGGTAAGCGCATAACTCGAGAAAGGAATCGTCCGATTTGAGATGTCATCGAACGTGAATTTTTGAAGGTATTGATAATAAAAAAAATCCATTTTGGGCGGAACGAAGTTTGCCGGGTCAGCTAGTTTATAATATAAAATATAATATAATGAGAGAATAGAAGAATGTTTTCTGATTTTGATGGAGGTCGTAGAACAGAGTTTTCTCCGAGAGCGCGTCTTTCGGATGCTTGGACACCTTGTATTGCAGAAAATGTGCTTTCTTCATAGCTTGAACATATTGTTTCTGCTAACTAAATTGTCGAATTGAGGAACCAAACACAATCTGATGGCACCAAGATACTAGCCTTGATGACAAAATATGATGTTAGGAACACAAACAAAATAAATATACGAATGCGGTGCTATGGTATTTTGAGGTCCAAGTTATGGAACGCTCAGATTTTTTATTCGAACCTTATTCGTAGCCTTGATTTTCAAACTTTACAGTGAGCCTTATTAAAGTATAATGTAAAATATTAAATCTGAACTCTGAACGTGTACGAAATAATGAATGATTTCGAACGCTTATAACGCGACCATTTCTTGATAGCTCGTGAAGATATTTACATCGATTGATTACAAATATTTCTACGCATCAATTACTGAAATTATATGTTTTCTCAAACTATTGAATAATTGTAAAATATCAAACATCAACCGAACACGCTAAATACCACGATTTGACTGATTCAAATCTTGTTTCCCAAGTTTTACCGTTTCAAAACGGAGTTAATACAATGACACCAAAGCACAATTTTGATATATCCATACCATTGCGTAGCCCTAGCTACCGTCAGGCATCATTCTATCTAAGGGCAGAACAAACAAAAAAGTGGCTTAATAAATACTCCCCCGTTGCGACAATTCTTCAGTCTTCAGGTTTACTATCGTGCTGAGCAGGCATGCAAAATTGTTAGCTTCAGAATGCATTCTTATATCCCCAAAGAAAACTGTACAAAACAGAGCTTGGATAATATTCGCCGAGAGAGAATCCATTGTGTAAAATAATTCTACTAAGTTCTATATTCTGAGTTAATTTTTCTGTTGATGTTTACATTAGTCATCCACGTGCAACATTGCTTCGTGTGTCAGCATAAACACACAACCGATTCAGTACGGATTTCCTTCTGTCGTTTTGCGAAAGGTGCTGCATTGTAGAGTTTGTGGATTATTTCTTTTATAACAACAACTTGGATATTCAATAAGTTTAGTGTTCCAGTGTCGCTCTAGACAGAGCAATCAACAGTAGCGGAAAGTCGGGAAAGACGGACTGTATAATTGATAAATTACATTTTTATTTTAAATTTCAATGATGTACAAATTTGCAATATAGTGAAAATACCTTTGACACTTAATGAGTACACCTAGCTGGCCTTCTGTTGAAATTGAAAATTAAAACAAAAAAGTCTACTAAAAGTCTACAAACAAAAAAGTATCTACAAAAAGAAGCTCGCTGTAAATTTTCGTCTGCAGAAAATAAGGTTCTCATTGTTGAGTTTTTTTTTTGGTATTGTCCGTTACGTGAACGTTTTACCATCACGTCTCTTCCATTTTATCGAATCATCGGTGAAGTTTTTTTTTCATTTTTGCTCCAGAAATATTGACGAAAATAAAATACTAATCAAGGCGGTAAGACGGATACTCCACCGACAAAAGGCAAACATTAGGGTTTGAAAACAATTTGATTATCTCCTTTTATTAAAAGATGCCCACTAACTACGTTGGCAAGTGCAACCAGATATCATGGACGAATCAGCGGAGCGGTTTTTTAAAACGTAATCCGAATTTGTCATCCCGAATGCCGAATTATTGTAAAAAGAGACTTGACTAGACTATCATTTTCTGGTGAAATAGCTATAATTTTTTTTATGAAATTCACAAAAGAATCAACTTTTACTTAAGGTGTTCGTCTTTACCACCCTTCCCCTATATGTTGATGCTGAGACTGAGACGGAGATGTGTAATGAAATATAGTGTGTGCGGACAAAATCTTAAAAAAAATCAAACAAAAACAACTAATTGTAAATCTAGCAGCATTGCAATAAAACGAATGGGAACAATACATTAAATTGTTACTATATTTATCTTTTTGTAATTAAAATCAATTCATCAAATATAGCTACATCGAGTTATATTTGTGTTTAGTTTAAGTTGGACGCACTGCAAGGCACGCTTCAAGTTCAACTAGTAAAAAAAACTCAAGGTAATTTTCAAATAGGCATTGCTTTCCTAGCCGTGAATTGATATGAGATGACATTCATAATCGTCCGAAATTACGAAGCGTAACAGATACACAAGATAGAAATACGCAAGATAGTTGACGTCTCTAACGTATTTAACGTGTAAAATAATGGATATTTTATTCGAACGACGGGAAAAAAATTATAGTCATGAAAGAAAAAAATTATAGTCATGAAAGAAAAAAAAAAAGTTTTGGAACAAAACTAGAAATAATATTGCGAACAATACAGTCATTACAGAGGGACAAAACACTATATCAATCTCGGTCCAACCATGGACATTTACCCTTATAAAAACAAAAACCAAACAGAAGAAATGAAACTGCGAAACACAGAGGAAAACAAAACTACAATCAGAGGCGGCTATTTCGAATGGAACCTAGCTACCTGTACATCAAACTTCTCTCGAGTGAAACACTTCTATGCATGAATTTTTATTGACCGTTGTAACTGCAGAGAGGCAAGAAAATGATCACAGAATATTACGGTTGAATCCGATGCGTTCGTTTCTGCTGTCGGACAACATTTTTGATACAATATTTTACTAAGACAACGCGGTATACCACAACAGAATATATATATTTTGGATTTCTCGAAATTGTACAGTCAACACTAATTATGTTGGCTCTCGCTTATTATTTCCGCGAATAAAACAATGGCTAATATATATTTTCAGAGGAAGTACGCATCAAACAAGAAAACATCCGGTGAGATTCGGAAAGAAAGTTTCTCAACCCCATCCCACAAGAGCAAACAAAACATTCGTGAAATGTACACCGAGACGAACGGATCTTCCCACGGCTTTCCGTGGCTCCATCTAAATCTTGTCACCAACAACGATAGAAGAAAAAACCAAGCTCTCAAGCGAGATAGTTTTGCGCATAGCAAAAAAAACAATTTCACACACGTTAGTCGCGGCTCACACAATCCATTATCAACAACAACAAGCAACTCTTGAAGCCGAAAGCCAGATGATCATCTACGATAAGATAGGATTTGATCAGGTCTACCAATTTGCTTTCCCTTCACACAGTATCAAGCTTTGGAAAAACCTTCTCTCGATTCCACTGTCGACGACCATCCATCATCAACGAAGTGTCTCGTTCAATTTTCTGCCTTATTTTTGCGCCGTGCCTTTCAAGGTTGTCGATCACTTTATGTTAATTTTTCAATTTTCATCACTCTCTCTCACACATAGGCACATTGCGGGCGGAACCTCGTCGTTTTGCCCATGGAATATTTGGAAATCTGCGCTCGTTTTCCTCCCCCACTGAACAGCGCTCCACACTCTTATGCTCTACAGTTAGGTTTTAATCGAACTCCCGTAGCTATCAACCGCGAAACAAAGCAATCTCATGCGCCGTGATTTTCATTAGAGGTGAAGCAACGATGATTTCACATTCGTTCTCCTTTCAACGGGCTTTTATTTTGTATGGTTTCACACTTTGACTTGAAATTGGATCTGACAGCCACCACTTGCGCTCATCGAAACTAATGTTTTTCACTTGCAAAACACAGCGAGCACAGTTGTTATTACACTTACACACGCGTATATATGCTACTGATACGTTTTGAAAAGAACGTTATGAAACGAGCCTTTTTTTTCGGTGAAGTGTATTCGGTAACTGATTAACTGAACGCTTGTGCTTTATTCATTAAAGCACTTGTTGCACACATCATTTAACCATTCGCAACACTAACTCGTAGAAAATTTCATTCTTTTTTTTAATTTAGCTTTCCAGAACTACTCATTCGCGACTGACTTCTGCGGAAAACAAATCAACGAAATAACATACTTCCTCAACAAGAACGATGATCATGGCGATAATGTCGCGAGAACGCAAATACGCGACCGCGACCGCAACACAATATTCAGCGAAGCAAAAACCAGTGCAACGATTTCGTCGAGAATCGAATCTCACCTCCAACAGCGAAGATTTCTAATGCGAAACTAAATCCCATCCCCAGAAGTGATCGCATTCGAGCCTCTGTGCGCGACCTCCTTCTCTATTGCTCTCGCTCTCGCTCTAAATACCTTCTTTTTCCCTTTTTGGGGGAGTGAGTAAGCTACAAGCAGTTCATGCGGCGCTCTCCTGACAAGCACAATATCATGGTACGCGAGGTACACACAAACGGCTGGAAAAGACCATTTACGATATGGATGAATTCATATCGGAGAGAAACATAGAGATAAAAACAGCAATGGACATGAAATGAACGTTTCGGGATTTCGTGAACTTCGGAGACAGGAAAACGTCGGAAAACAAACATATGACAGTAGGAAAACGATAACAAAAGCGAAATGAATTTTTTTTTTCAATTTGTCTTGAAACAAGTTGCAAGGATAATGGTTCAATATCCTACCCGTAAATACCAGAATGTGCGAGTTGAAATTGTGTGGATGATGCTTTAAGCGTTGCTAGCAGGGTTGTATGCATTCCTTATACCATGGACAGACATACAACTGTACTAGCGCTGTACGTGTACAGCGTTGTACAGGTACCACGATAGCATGACACACATACTTTGGTTGTACATTGTACCGCATGTCAGACTGACAATCAGAAGTTTGAATTTATTGCATTGTATTTTCACCAATATTTCAATGAAAAAGGTTTTTATTTAGCGTCTAAACTATCGAACACAACAAATATGTTTCCAATCTGAGTTATTAACTCAAGAGAAAGTCAATGAAAAGATTGTATACCAAATGTTTTGATTCGTTTTGTTCATGCTACCCACCACTAATCGTCTATGGCGCTGCGCACAGTACAACTGTAGCCATGTACAGCGGAAAATAGGTCAGTACAGGTACAGCGATTGTACCGAGTTGCTTGCATGGTTCTAGCGCTGTACATGGTGACAGACATACAATTTTCGAAGTACAACGCAAGTACAGCTGTATGTCTGTCATAAGTATTAGATTTCACATATATGCATTTTTTTCTTTGACGTAGGAATACGTCTATAATTTCTACACTGGGGTATACGTTCAAAGTTTTGAAAACGAGAACGTTGCACCGGAACAAGATTTGGAGCGTTAATACCTCTTTTCCGGCTGAACAAAATGGTATAGTAGCAACTTTATTCGAAAGATAAAATATCTACGCGTTATATGCTTATGAATTATTAACCTTAAAACAAATGATTTCAATACCCTCAAAATTGTTTTTAAAACAAGCTATTGAAAATAACACAAATCTGTATATAAGCTGGCACCCGCTCGGAAATCCGTTTAGTTGTGATTGGAAGATGGCCTCGCTCGCCTAAACACTATGCTCTTCTCTCAAAATCGCATTTCTTTTCTGCAGCCGGACCGAACAAAGCCTTTAGCGAAAAACGAAGTGTGGATGACAACTCGATACAGATTGTTTACAAATGTTGACATTGGCTATGGATTTGATAACAGAGAAAACGAAATGTTTGATATGGTGTACAGCATGGGTGGCCAGAGCGTATTCCGCTGTTTACCGGTCGCCCGTGTAGCCATTCCTACGCGCCCGCCAGCTGATCTAGAATAGTGCCTCTTCCAAACGCAATGAATGACCTTCACCTTCACTTCTTCATCTTTTGCCATGATCATTTTATAAGGTGTTTATATTGATCGCAATGAAACATATTAGACGGAATTCGCGCCAACTCGACCAGATGTTGACATGACCCTCTCAGAACTCAATTAAACATTCTGGGCGTGAAGGCCTTGCCTAATTAAGCAACTTGGCATACTTAGTTCTCCGAAAATTTATCTAGACTAACATATGGAAAGGGCTAAATATTTTTGATCATTTTAATATAATTTTTTTTACTCGAAAATGGTAAGTCTTTCAAAAAAAATTATCTATGCAAGAATTATAGGAAATTAATTGAATTTTCAGAAAAAATACTGAAAAAACAATTTTTGAAATTCTACACTGAAAAAAATTATAGGAGGTTGTGTCCAAGATACGACCGCATTGTTGACGTAGAACTAGGCTGTTATTTTATATAAGTCGTTTGTTTATACCTTCGGATAAACTGTGAAATTTTAGAAACAACTGCTTAGTAGAATAATCTCTGAAATGATTTTTTCATTGTAGAATCAGTTGACGATAATTGATTGATGATTCATTCTTGCCCTCGCAAAACAATCGTATGTCGCAATTTATTTCATGTCAATGCATTGAAAATTTACCTCGAAGGCTATTCAGGTGGCCTTTTTCGAAATTGACATAGACTCGGCTACAGTCGATTATATACATGTTGTTGCACCAGCACCATTATTCCATATCTCATAACAACATCAATATATCTTTGGCACCGCATGTAAACAACAACAATGACAACACTTGCAAGTATCAAATATCATGCTACATGTTATTCAGTATTGCCTCAAAGGAATCGCACCTCTAGATATCGTTCGTACAAACTAGGCGTAAACCAAGCGCCAAACAAGTGTTCACCATAGCATGCATACAGAGCCATACATTGGTGGCTTGAAACTACTAGCAATATAAACATTTCTCATCATTTTGCGCTATTCTCAAAATTAAACGCTTCTGTTAATATTACTGGCCTCGAAAAGAGTTGCATTATTTGTGGAGGCGATCTGACGTAGTGGTAACATCCATGCCTCTCACGCTGAAAGTCACGAGTTCAATTCTCACTCCCGACATTCTTCCAAAAATGGAAGTACAAGTGACGAACCAACCAAATGAGTTGAAAATCATTATAATACAGATAAAAAAAAAAAAAAAAAAAAAAAGAGTTGCATTACTTTCTCATGCTCGAGAGAAGCGCAGCTGTCACCCTTAGTGGAGGAAGTTTTGCTACTGGCAAGCAAAACCTAATCACATACAAAATTCCAGAACATTTACTTTCTTGATGACTAAACAAGAGAAATAAACTCTTTTTGTTAATAACAACCTCGAAAACAGTAGCAATGCTTCATTATGATCAATATCAGCGCAAATGCAATCCTAGTTGAAGGCAGTTTTGCGACTGCCACGCGAACCCAAATAACTTATAATATTCCAGTAAGACATTCAAGATGCTTGGTATTCCCAAATAATTTTTTGGTGCACAACCTTAACGTCTGCTTCGCCATAACGTCGGTTTAATGCATTGATGCATTCTCAAAGGCACCAACGAAGCCCTTATGAAGACGGAAAATAAACAATGTTAACCTGCTTGGAAAAATACTGAATTATGCCACACAGCTTGTACTCTGCTGTAACACCCATCGATGCTAAATCGCTGATGAGTTTGTCAAGAGCGACCGCCTTCACCACCAGCGGGGGGAGCTTGATTTTGGTTGCTGCCTGGGCGTTTACATTTTCGACCGACGCGCCGAAATCGCCTACTTCGCTGTTGTTCGGTGCGGTGTCACATTTGCGAAGGCTCGGTTCAGTGCGAGCGCTTTTCACTGCAACAACACCGCGTGCATCATTAGATGACGCTTACCTCATAATTTTATTGCCCCTGGCAATGCGTACGTTTTTTGCAGGGCTCGAGCCTGCCTTCCTCTTCTTCTTGCTCATCGCACACTACGCGAAGCGTCCAATTTATGACGCGGAAAGAAGAACACACGATACGAATAACGCGAAAAACGAACAGAAAAATCAAACGACGATTTCCAAGTTGGATTACCACTGGTGGGGTCCAATCTTAAATCGAAGCGCAGCGAAAGCAAAGTGAACTGGATTACTCAACAGTCCGATGCCGAATGAAGGTTTGCCTCAGCGAGATCCACTGTTTATACTCTAGGCAAGTATTCCCCTTCATTCTTCTTCTTTTCCTTTGTTCACGGAGACTTTAAATCCTACGATTTCCCCTCCGTTGGTCGTCGATAAGTTGCTCGTTATTGATATCTCTGTTCGGGAAAGCACTCAAATGGATAGAACAAATGTATGGGAAAATAGAAACACTTAAAGTTTTCATGAATTTTAACCATTTACAAACCAGGGGATTCAAGTGTATAGCATATTAAACAAATCTTACGGAATTTCCTATTCGTTTAGTATGTAAATCGCCAAAATCCGTTCGCAGCAAAAATAGTTATTAACGTCAACTTTATTTCATAAAAACGTGACCTGTTTTCTGATTTGATACCCTTAATGAAAGACGTAGTTCTACGTCAAAAATCCATTTCAACAACTAAAAGTCGATTTTCTCAAAATGGTCATCTCAGATTTTGATGGAATGGTAAATAAATTGTAGATAAATATGTGCCCTACAACTCTCCCATACATCGCCACTTGTTCATATTTAAGGCAAAAAAGTTTTCCTAACAAAAATTTTTCCAAGATTTTTTCTTGAAAATTTTCTATTTTTTTTTTTTTTGTACAGCTATAGAAAAAATCAATAACAGGTAGAAATGGATTTATGGTGACTCTTGAATGCTAAAGTACAGTTTTCAGCTTGTTTTTGTAGTCAAATACAATATGTTTCAATTCAGAGAGCAACGACTGCTCTCAAACGATAGCCATCTGCCAAAAATCTCTTGATCGGTCGGTCAGGTATCGAATAGTTGTTATATATTTAGGTATCTGTCAAGAGTCACTGTAGATATGATAATAATAAATGGATTGTATAGATACCTAACGGATGAATAAAATGGCTCTGCAGTTGTTTGAAAATTACCAGTCGTGACCGACAACAAATACGAGGATCGCTCAAAAAATAAGTTTCAGTGCCTCAGAAATCGCGGAAAAATAAATTTAGGACAAAAAACAAGGTGATTTTCGTAATCTACGTTTTATTTTCTATTTTTCTACAGAATCGCCGTAACGTTCGAGGCATTTTTCATAGCGTGGCACGAGTTTTTCTATTCCGAGCGCAAAGTGCGTAGCGTTCAATTTTTTTAAAGTACGATGTAAGTGCATCACGAATTTCTCCAATGTTATCGAGTGGTTGACCGCCGAACGCCTGTTTCATTACTGTACTATTGTGAAGTTTTGGACCGATTAAGAACAAAAGGCCAGGTTTATTAACGAAAAGAGTGTTCCTCATCCACGATAATGCGAGGCCCCATTCTGCTCGTGTAACGCAAAAGCAATTGCAAAAATTCAAATGGACCTTGTTCGAGCATCCTCCTTACTCCCCAGACCTCGCCCCTAGCGACTATCACTTATTCCCGGTGATGAAACAGGCGTTTGGCGGTCAACGATTCGATAACACTGAAGAAATTCGTGACGCATTTACATCGTACTTCAAAAAGTTGGACGCTACGCACTTCGCGCTCGGAACAGAAAAACTCGCGCCACGCTATGAAAAATGCCTTGAACGTTACGACGATTATGTAGAAAAATATAAAATAAAACGTAGATTACGAAAATTACCTTGTTTTTTGTCCTAAATTTATTTTTCTGCGGTTTCTGAGGCACTGAAACTTATTTTTTCAACGATCCACGTATTTGCAGTCGGTCACGACTGGTAATTTTCAAATAACTGCAGAGCCAATTTATTCATCCGTTAGATATCTATACAATCCATTTATTTTTATCATATCTACAGTGACTTACAGTGGCTTTTAACAGACCTAAATCTATAACAACTATTCGACACCTGACTGACCGATCAAGAGATTTTTGGCAGATGGCTATTGTTTGAGAGCTGTCGTTGCTCTCTGAATTGAAATATAACCATAAATCAGTCATCATAATCACAAATCCTTTTCTGCCTGTTAAAAAAATTGAAAATTTTCAAGAAAAAATCTTGAAAAGGTTTTTGTTAGGAAAACTTCTTTGACTTAAATATGCACAAGTGGCGATGTATGGAAGAATTGTAGGGCACATATTTATCTACAATTTACAATTTATCTACAATTTATCTATTTTTTTCAATTCAATTATTTTTTTTTATTTTTTTGAAATTAGATCTTTTTTGTAGGACTTACCATTTTCGAGTAAAAAAATTATAAAAAAATGACCAGAAATATTTAGCCCTTTCCATAGACGAGTTGGCGCGAAATCCGTCATTAGTAGTGTGAGTAGATATTTCGTCAAGTAAGTTTCTGTTTTATTTTTTTTTCTATTCAGGTTGTTAGTTATTTGATATTCACACATCCAGTTGTTCGACCATAACTTGTACTAAACCAAAGAATCATCGCTAGCAACAATTTCAACAGTATATCATTTGTTAAATGACAAATTGAAAACTAATTTTAAAAGTTTGATAAGAAATGTGAACTAGCTGTGTAGAATGCTTTCAAGAAATATAGTAATAAAAGTAATTATAAAAACAGTGATGGACGCGAATCTCCAGAAATTAAAAATTCAAAAGATGAAATGCCTAAGAGTTAAGGCCGTTTTATATTATCCAGCACGTAGCGTTAACGGTACGTACCGACACCGGCAGACAAATACATGATGTATTCATATCATCAGGCATAGCAACTTCTCTGTAGGGACCGGCAGCGCAGACGGAGCGGAGAAATGCTACTGATGATTGAACCGATGTCGTACCGAAGAGCGACGATCGCACCCATACCACGAACTTCGACGTTTGATTTGTATGTATGGTGCTACTCGTCCGTTTAGCTCGTGCCCGGCACAGGCAAAATATTCTATTCGAGAATTCCTTCATGCATTTGTCTGAAACGTGCTGTGTATGTCCGGAGCCGTTCCGCTATGTATACGCATACACATTTGAAACACACGCAATAATATTTGTCTTGCATGAAACGTGCCGTGCCGGTCACGCTACGTGCCTGATAATATAATATTACCTTTATACTGCATAGTTCTACGTTCTACGCATAGTTGTTCCATGTTACTTTTTGGGAATTTCACTTTTCTTCATAAAACGATATTTTTATGCACAATCAATCAAACTTATTGTTTGTTACCAGCTTTTAAAAAATAACTTCAAGCTGAATTGTTTCATGTCGATATTCCAGGTATAACTGTTTCACCATGTATTTTTGTAAATCCATAATAAATGAACGGTTCAAGAACATGTCTTTTATGTCACGCTTTCAGGCTAATGCACTCATTGCTAGTTTGGAAGAGCGAACTAATTCTCAGACAAATAAAAAAAAGTTTAACAGAACACGCGTACACCTTGTTAGCGAATGTCTAATAACAATGAGATTTAAATTCTGCAAAGGTACTGCAGATCACCCTTTGTGCTGATGTTTGGTATTTTTATGCATAATCTTTGAGAAAAGCACAAAAAAACTTTTTTTTTGCACCCAGTATTAAAAAAGAAACATCAAGTTCAATTGTCCCATGTTGATATTCTAGGCATGACTGTCCCATCATGAATTTTCAAGTCCGTAATCAGAATTGATCGATTAAAGTGAGAGAATGTTATCACATTTCATCAAACAATAGTTTACTGCTTATAACCCTTAAAACCCTGTGTATTGCTAAACTGAAACGCTTCAAGCTTCTGGTAGAAAACTTTGATAGCATTTTTCTCAGTTGCTGATTTTGGAACATGGGACAACTATATGTACAACGGCAATATATGCTTATTAATTATTGACCCGAAAATTGTTTCAATAGCTTAAAAATTGATTTTCAAACAGGCTGTTGAAACCACAAATATGTATATAAACTGGTGCTCGTTCGGAAATCCATTCCAGGAACGTTGTTTGATGTTTGCTGAAGCGGAAACGGTCTGCTGAGGAGGGTCGAACGACAATGAAATGTCTGTCAAGGCAGGTGGAGAAGAAGTTTTGATTGAATTGTCCCCAAGGGTCCTTCTCAGGGTTAGTAACGGATGAACTGCAAACGTTTAAAGTCTCTATAATTCGACAAGAAGAAGAAGAAGAGGAAGAAATCCATTTAGTTGTGACTGCGGAGTGGCATGATAATGGTCTCGCGAGCTAGTACTACGCTCTTCTCTTCCAATCCCATTTGGTAAAAGAAGCAGTTCTATTGTCGAATGCTCACGAATGCCGCTATCGATCGACGATTCTAATTGTCGGGGGTTGGGGAGGGGTATTATTTTTGCTTCCAAAGTAGCACTTCCCCGAATTGGTTCTGCGAATGATTTTAGTAGAAATAAAAAAAAAAGGTTTTATTGGAATCCATAATTTAAAATGAGAGATGGACGAAATGTATAGAATTACTTCGGAAAGGTTTCAAATAAAATCCTCCTGTAAACACAACGATAAACAATAATTTTTATTGCATCCGAGGAAACATTTCAAATGCACCTAGAGTATCAGATTCCGATTATCGTATCGTTTATATTTATATACACAAACAATCCAAACAACAACAATTTTCATTATCATATGACCATTTAAATTACGACTATTTTTTTAAAGGGCGTAATCAACATCAATGATCTTTCTTGAAAAAAATCGTAACTCAAAATCCAGACGACTTATTAAAATTTGATGTTTGACAAAGTTGTTGGGAAATAAATGAACCGTTTTGGGTAAAATAACATTTAAAATATACTGTTAAAAAACCATTCTCAAAAGTTAAATTCAACATAAATTATTTACTAACAACTTTGTCAAACATCATATTTAAATCGGACATCTGGATTTTGAGTAACGGTTTTTTGAAAAAAGGTTCAATGTCTCTGCATACCCCCTTATTAAAAATTCATCGTAATTAATATTGGTCATATGATAATGAAAATTGTGATTTTAGATAGCTTTTATCATTTGTACCAAGTTTCAATAAAATCGAAAAGGATCGCGTTGCTGTTTTTCGGCTGATTTGGGGTGAAATTGCTCTATAGTTAAATAATATTACATTGCCGCAATGAAAAAAAAATGGAAAAGTGGAAAAAACTTCTAATAAAACTGGAATGCAGTTGTGTGTAAACATTTTGAGACAGCCAACAATCTGCAATTCAATTTCTTCACAAACTTTTTCATACAATAGTACTTACATTTACAGTTAACAAATCCTGTTCACTCACCTGTAAACAAAAAAACAAAAACCAAATATTAATCTCGGTTTACCAACAAAATTCAATTTTTCGGATAAAAACCATCTGGGCTGGCAGTGGAACATTCAGCAATAAAACATAAACATTTTTATTACTTCGTGGAAAGCAATCATATAAATAAAACACTTCAATCAATCTGACAGGTTGGCTACCGACAAGTTAACATTTTTCCCGATTTTGAATGAAATCAATGTTTACGCATGTTTCATTTCAAAAACTTTTTTTGTATTATTTCGTTATCAATGTTTTTTATCGTTTCCTGCCAGTGCAGACAAAACCTCATTATATAATCAAATCGTTTGTTTTTTTTCTATACAAGATTTACTTTCTAAACTACCATGTGGAAAGTGGGAGCATCCGTATGAAACCGCGAACTCCGGACTGGGAGCAACAGACACAGGAACTTGTTAATGGGTGCGCAACAATGCGTGCCTCGGGAAACAACACCGGCGAAAGTGAGTGTCTGTCGGCTTACGACAAAACAAACGTAAATTGCACATTGCACGTGCCCCGGGGGCTGGCCAAACTGACTGACTAACGTTGTTGAACATGGTTACCGAATCATTACATGGTATTAACAAATGTCTACAGATAAATAATAAACCAAGTGGAGTGCCGCCCCGGGAAATGGGCTGCGCAAGTTTCGACGAACACTGAACAAATGAAATGATAATAATCGTGATTAAATTCATTTTTTGGTTGAAAAAGACCGATTATATGAATTTTCGATTGTTCGCTTTTTTATTGAAACTATTGGGTAAAGTAATTTCCTATTTTTTCATTACAAATAAAATACAATTTTTTTTGTACATAGAATGAACGCATAAAGATGGGATCTACATTATTTTAAAGCATCGGAAGGCAGCTTTGAAAACTCCAATACTGTACAAAGATAATTTGTTACATGGACGAAAAAAATATTCAAGTTTTATGCATCGATTTAAAAAAAAGTGCCAAAAACCTGCCTTTCGATTTGCGATGCGAACACTTTATCATCAAAGACGAAGGGGAAATTTTTCATTCAAACAACAACATCTATCTATTGAAAGGTTCTACAGTAACGTTATTGGAATCAAATGAAAGCTGGTTGATAAGGCTAATTGGATTTGATATTGAATTAACTGGGAAAAAAATTGTGTTAGTCCACAAAATCTTTAAAAAAACAGATGGAAATGTTTTTTTTTTATTTTTAGACAACTGTCCACCTATTCTAGGAGAGGTGAACAGATATTTTGTTCAATCTCAGCGATTATTTAGCATAGCGATTTCTTTCTTGTTTGGGAGCAAAGTGGTCATAGGTGTTATTCACTTACAATGTTCTGTTTACTAAAGCTGATATACCTCGTCACATTCTGCTCTTGAAGAGGTTTCTTTTGTGGCATTGACCCTGGAAAAATATACCACTCCAACTAAACGAAGTCTTATTATGCGGAACGTTATGTGTTTCTTACTACATTTTTGTATGCATGAGAAAATTTAAATTGAGACTCTAGGTAAATAAACCAAGCTTATTTCATACATGTACCTACTATATCAAGTATGATTTGAACAAATTTGGACGAAAAAACGCATAAATATATCTCATTTAGCTTGATATGTGCGAGTGACCACTTTGCCCCCACTAGATGACCACTTTACCTCTTAGCAAAAAATAAGTTCGATTTTTCATCTTTTTTTCTAATGATGAAAAATGTACTATTTTGAATTTTTATAGTAAAATCCGAATACTATCTGAACAAGAATGAGTTGAACTATAACATTCTTCGAAAAACGGGAATTGAAACGGTATGTGGACGCTGGAAATGGGCATATTCCTTAGGGTGACCACTATGCCCCCACTTCACCTAACTCTGTTATTAGAAATTTCAAAAAACAGGTGGCCATGTCAGGGGAATACGACGAATCGCATCATAATTTTTCATATTTTTGACAAATATTCACGTGCCAGGAATAGGCTGTGCTGGCTCTATGTCGTGATGTTCGCTACAATTCTGGGTGTTAACGTTGGGTTGCTTGACGTAAACGTCACATAACACCCAGATTTTTCTTTGATCACATGACCTATTAGTAGGAATTCACGATGCATCCTCCCATTGAAATGCTCCATGTTAGGTATAACTAAATTTACTCACTAAACATACCTGGCTATTTCGGTAAGCCTTTTTTCGATACCAGACCCGTTAAATTTTTGTTAACCAGAAATGGTTTATTTAAGAAGTTCTGAACAATCTATGGTGTCTTCCGTAACCGAGTGGTGCTTTTTAAATAATTTTACTTCATTACAAACATAAAATTATTGTTCCTTTTAAATTTCCATTAATATAAAATACTGAAAAAATAATCAGCTAAACCGCCGCTTGACCGATTCTGAATTTGGTTAACCCATGCCATCTGATTCTATAAAGCCTTTTCATTCCAGCAGTTTTGTGGTTTTTTTCAGGGTCCGTTTGGTGATAGCCCAATATTTCTTTCAATATTTTTTTAAGGCTGAAAGGTAATTTAAAAGTTTTCAAATTGGCTTTATTGAAAGCTACGAGAGAGTAGCGATATATTAACGCAAACCACATTCCATTTTTAGGGCCAACAAAAAATTCTACTAAGTAGTTAATACTGTTTTCCATTTCTTTCTAAAGTAATATAAAAAATGTATAGGCGAATTGAATAAAATAATTTCGTAGTCCTTCTTGAACAAAGCGATCGTGTCTTAACATCACCCTTCTAATTTTTTACAGTGTGAATATTTTTATTATTTAGTAGAAAATCTCTTAATTATATAACAATTTTATCAAACATTTTATATTAATCTAACAGCTGACTTGTAACAGCCTCACAACCCGACCGGCCTGAGTCCAACTCCAGCTGGCGTCGTTGGAATTTTCTGAAGCGAAAAATCTCTGGTTCCGGCTTCCCTCAGAAAGGAGGTAAAACCGTTGTCCCTTGAGCTACCAGAGCTGTAATATAGATCGCTACATACAAAAAATCATAAATTTAATTTTGCATTGACAGATCAGAAATCTGGAATGGGCCCGAAGTTGCGGTATTAACGATATTACATTATGACAACGCACCGGTGCACACCGCTAAAGCCCTCAAGCATGCAATAAAAACTCTTAACTGGGAAACGTTATCGCAGCCGCCGTATTCTCCAGACCCAACCCCTCAGATTATCACCTTTTTGTTTTAATGAGACATGCACTTGCAGAGCAGCACTTCACCGGATATAAAGTTGTCGAATTATAAAATCCACAACACATGGTTTCAGCCGAGGTTTCGCGATATCATTCCTTTTTTTGGAAAAAAAAACTGAATTCGGCAGATCATTTATGAAACAGTGGAAATTACATGAAAACCCTTTTTCATACACGTTTCGAAACTTTAATTACACCACCTCAGTTAGTAACTAATATGAAATGAAAAAATGTGCATACAACGGGGAAATAAAGGTCTATTTATTAGATAAAATTATGATTTGTCTTCGGTGGTGGGGCACATTCGGACACTGTTTAATACCTCATAAAGTTTGTGTCTGATTGTTGTTCACTAACAAACATCAATTTAGTCTGATTCTCAGACCTAATGATGGTTCTAAACTACAAAAAGAAAACCGATAAAACCAGCATCAACGAAACAATTTTGGAAACTTTGGAAACAATTAAATATTGCCGAGAAAAGTGCACAATTCATGTATCTTTTCATCCTTATGTCACAAATCGTTTACAACTGCTGGATGTTTCAATTATGGGCCCTTTCAAGCAAAAGCTCTCAGTTTCCCAGAACGATTGGCTACTCAACCATCCTGGGAAAACTATTTCTATACAGGTCCTTTCAGGTATAGTTGCATTGGCTTATAATGCTTCTTTCAATCTGAGTAATATCCTAGCTGGATTCAAAATGACAGGTTGCTATCCATTCTCTTTTCGGACAAGGATTTTGAATGCTCAAATGATTTCACCTACTGGAGCGAGGTAGCAACTGACTCATCGGGTAAAACAACATTGTGTTTAAAGCACAGATAGATTTTACTTTGGCAACTTTGTCCCCGAAAAATGTTGAACCTTATCCAAAAACTTCACCACGGAAAACCACTACTCGAAAACGGGAGAAAGCAAAATCACGAATTTTTACTGACTCTCATAGCAAGCAGTTTCCTTTCAGACAAATACTGATAAACAGAAAAATGCAGAATATGCTGGAAATAAGAGGAAACGGAAGTAATTGTTGATAAACATAAATTTTTTTTTTTCGTTGTCCGAAAATGCCCCAGGACTGTCCGAAACTGCCCCACACATAGGGCACATTCGGACAAAAAGGCAATTTTCAAAAATTCGAATAAACCATTCGTAATCGTATCAACGCACACATCTAACACGCTCATATGATACATTAATGTTCAAATGACAACCAGAATGAATTCAGGTTTTTTTTTAAGTCTACAAAAAAAATATTAAAAATCAAGGGAATCAAGGCGTTTTATTTTTTAATATTTTTTCTAGAAAGCTGAGGTTTTTCTACATAGCCTATCCAAAAATCAGAGAGGTGGTTAATTTCGTTTTTGAGTTATTTTTTTCAAAGCTAACGTGTTTTCAGTCTTCGTCCACTATTCCTATGCGACAAGCCTAGGTCCATGTGACTAGAATCCAATTTTTCCGCCAATGGTATGATTTTTAGAGAAGACTAGCTCATTGGCTTTATCTCAATATGTTGATCATCTGAATCGGTTCAGTAGTTCAAAAGTTATGAATTAAAAACAAAAAATTTTTTGGAAAAAATGGAAATATTGTTTTTTTGGAGCACTCTAAAATGGAAATGGCCACCTAAACATTAACCAGCATAAAAAATACGGATCTAATGTTTCGCGAAAAGGGACAAAACTACAAATTTTCAAGAAATTCTGAGAACCACTACAGGGTAACTTCGATATAACGTACATTTCACTTCCAAAATTGGACGTTGTATCGAATTGTACGTTATATCGAAGCATAATAAAGACCTCTGCAACGTAGCTTAAATTACTTTATTGTGTTGCTGTTTGAGTAAGGTTGATGAATAAATTCAATAAGAAGACGAAGCCAACTTTTCTCATGATGTTTCCCTTCGTTCTGTTGATTGAAAATTGATCCATTTAGAATCCAGAATCACAAAACAGTTGTATTTCGAGATTGGTTAAAGATACAAGACAAGCTTTACTATCAAAATACAGATAATTTATTGTTCTTTCAGAAAAAAATATTCAAAAAAATATTTTTTTGGACTGATAATGTGTACGTTATATCGAGGTAAAATGTGCGTTATATCGAGTGACGTTATATCGAGGGTACGTTATATCGAAGTTTCCCTGTATATCGGTTTGGCAGGGAATGGCTGATATGCCGTAGACCTTCGAGTTCAATCCCCGTTCGAGTCAACGGTTTTTCGGATTATTTTTCTTCAATTTGCGATTTTTTTATTTGTTTCTTAAAAATATAAAAAAGGCGTGTTAATTGGCATATATATCACAAATAACCAATGATAGATCGTTGAGGAATAATAAAAAAGGCGTTCGATAAACATTGCAGAAAATAATAAAGAATATCTCAATTAGCCTGGATAAATAAAATTATATGATTCACATTACATCACTATTTATCTGATATTCATTTGTTCGAATCCTTTTTTGTGCACCAAAGATCAAAGCCGTCCGAGCGGAAATAGTCCTATCAAAAAGCACAGGAATAGTTCCCCGTTATTCGAACAAACTAAAACACTCTCATAAAGGAATATTAAGGGGGAAAGGGTGTTTTGCTCTTTGTTTTCATTCCTGTTTTCGCTCTTGTATTTGGAACCGTGTGCGACCAAGTGAGACCTGACAGGTTATAATTCCCACGATCCGATACTGAAAACAGAGACAGTCGTTGCTCAGTTCAGGAACGGAAACCAAGGAGGGATACTTTTACTATTGAAAGGAACAGGAAATGAAAAAATATATGAATTATGCATATTTGTATATGTGCTACACCCGAGTGCGCTTCGTTTTTTTATGATGTCCTTATTTCAAAGATACAACAAGAGACGGGTTAATGTGGATGATGCAAATAAAGTGATCAATCAGTCATCATCCATTCCATAATTTTATCGTAATCAGATATTTGTTTCGTTTCTAACCTTGACCTAAAGAATTCTGAGTACTGGATGTCAGTAGTAACAGACACAGCAGTAAACAAATGCATGAATGAATGCAACAATCTATGCTTGGAGGAAAGTTTGTTTACATAAATGCGAACGCTGTGGAGTGGATGGATCGAACCCTAATAGAATCATCGACGGATCCATAAATAAACAGACTGGTTTAGATAAACATGGAATTGAGCATCAGAAATGCAACATTACAAGATAAGGCGCAGCAGAAGTGTGGTGACATAAGCCATCTGGCTTCTGGGTACAGTCAACGCAAACAAACTGCTCACTGAATGATGCACGTAAGAACTCAAGCACAAAAGTAGAGAATAACATGTGTATGACCGTTATATATCCAATAAGGTGGATGTGCAAACAACTCACATTCGCGATTGTCTGCGTTAGATGAAAGCGATAGATTACAACATATATAGCAGTATAAGTTAGGGTGTTGTGTTTATTTGTGTAATGGCAAGTCCTGTTTTAAAAAATTGAAATACAAATTTCGGTTCAAAACATTTTTGAGAAGCAACTTTTTTCCTAATTCACAAGCAATAACATCCACAAAACAAAATACTATTTACACATTGCCTTATTCCTCATTGCTGAACTAAATTAAAACCAGCCGATCATTTCTCACACAACTCGTCTGCAACCATGACCTAAACGATCGTTCACGCACATATGCCCAACGATCGCTCGGTATTTCAGTACTACATGCAGTAGCATATTCGCCCGGTAATTGGATCAGCTACAAAAAGCGCCAGCAATACAGTTCACTGTGCACCACGGAATCACACACTCCAATTTCAAGTGCATTGCCACTCGTGTGCATCGGAGCGTATGTTGGATCCCCAGAAACCACCGAGAACCATTACAAACTGCTACCTCATCTTCTTCATGTGGTTCGTAGTTGTTTCAGTTACTACAAAAAACTGAAGCCGTTGAGGCCTTATTTCATAACATGCATGGAATGTGATCTGTCCTCTGTTGATTGGATGCAAGTGATAAATAGAGAAATTAGCTGCGCAGAAGCAATGGCAGTAATTGTTTCCGGAACCCAATGGGAGCCAGAGGAGAAACAAATCTTTAGCTCATATGCTAGTGGAATCGTTACGAATGCAACGATAAATAGATCACTCGCTTTTTGCCTACCTTACCCCACTGGAACACCAGATAAACTGGAAAAAATAATTTATTGCATATTTTACAATCACAGCAAGTATGTTTCCACTTTAAATCAACGTAGCACGTGAAAGGCATAAATTTACAAAGAAATAGAACAGTAAAATTGCCGTTTGTTTTCACCGGGTTCAGATAACTGTATTTTCATGATTCCGGTAAAAAAAAATACCACTATTGCACATATAAGAGATGAATTTGATTATCAATTCACCGAGTAACTGATAAATCTTTCTATTTAATGGCTCACGTTTGAAATGTGCACGAATGAATATATAACAACTTCTAACTATCGTTTCGTTTTATCAGATGATCTAGAAAGTGTACGAAACAGAGAAAAATGAAGACCGACTCTACTTCCAGTAGCATCGCTTCGACTAGAACTGCTTCGGCAGTCGCCGCCAACAAAAAATGACTTGACTAGAAAATGAATTGACTAGCGCTGACTAGCGAGGATGACTGGTGAACTAGTCCAGTCAGTGGTTATTTTAAATAACTCGACTAATGAATACAAATCTGCCTCTTCATTCAACTGACTTCAATCCACATTTCCATTTTCCCCTGATACTAATTTTGTACACGCGTACGCACGTCCATAATAAAGAGGAACGAAAACTTGATTCATGATGCAAAAAAGTAGTTACCCCATCAATGGACGGTTTTTTTTCTACCCATCGTGAATTCAAACCAACGAACTTAGACATTTATGAAGTATGCTATAAACGCATTAGTATTAGTTAGTATTAGGCGTGCAAAATAGCGCACACACACTGCACGCTATTTTATACGTGTGAGTAGTTTTCGTGTACGCCACAAAAAAATCTAGCTCACCTGTAGCGTTTGTCAAACCACTTTGAACTCAAACATCGATGCGTGCAAACATGCATGGGAGAGAGAGAGGAACGAATTCGTTTTGAAGGAAGTCACTTCAAAATGCAATGAGAACAATTTGACTGGGAAGAATGGAATGATATAATCGAGTCGATAGAGCGAGATAGCGACTAAACGCCCGACTGACTGTTCAGTCGTTTTGGCGGAGAAACTGCGTGAAGAGCCAAAAGTCATTTACCGACTGACTATGGATTTAGTAATCCTATGTTCAGAGAAGAACCGTTGCTACAATAAAGTTCGAATGGCCAGTCTTATAAAAGAAGTCTTATGAATGTAGAAAACACTTTTCAACTTCATTTTATAATGAGATGTAATATTATCACTCATTTATGCGACAGCACCAATAGCTATGTGGATAGCGTGGTCGTGTAAAACAGCCTTGCATTGCAGCCGGCCTTGGTTCGATCCCCGTTGACATCGTTTGGATTTTTTTGGTACAATCCCAAACTGACGTTCAGTCTAAGAAAAAAAAAGTCTGTTCCCACACATACAAACATTTTATAGCTTTTGAAAAAAGTGTTTTCGACTGAATGCTAGAAAACTTCTCTACGACGACGATTTGAAATTTATAGAACAATAACATCTTATCTTGACTGTTGTGCGTTTCAGGCTGACGTAGAGGAGCTACGGTGGTGGTGGTGTCGGAATAGCGGAATCGAATTGAATATCAAGAAATGTAAAACAGTGTCATTCACCCGCCGGCAGTCTCGAATTGAATTCCGTTATTCAGTTGGAGCTGAAATACTAAAATGCGTTGATTCTATACGCGACCTTGGAGTCGTTCTAGATATCAAACTACGGTTCAATGAGCATATCTGCGTCACTACCACTAAAGCGTTTGCTGCCCCTGGATTCGTCCGTCGGTGCAACAATAACTTCAGAGAAGTTTACGCAATCAAAACACTATACTGCTCCTTAGTATGTAACATCGTGGAGTATGCTTCGTGTGGTCTCCGTTTCACAGCACGCAAATCATACGGATGGAGAGAGTGCAACGTAGTTTCATCCGATATGCTCTCCAGCAACTCCCTCAGACAGATCCAGACCATCTCCCTTACTACTCAAGCCGCTGAAGACTGATCGCGTTGGAATCGCCAGCTTCTAGGCGTGTCAACTTTCAATTTTCGTTTGATTTTTTAAATGGAAATCTTGACTGTTCATCTTTATCGTACAAGGTCTTTCAGATTGAACGCTCACGCCAAAAAATCAAATAGCTCCTTATAATTTTTTTTCGCTCCGTCGATGGTAACACTGCATTCCCCACTTCGGGACGATAATATTCGGCTACTCGTTCAGTCTGATCGGATGATTTTTAATGTCTAGATGTACAATTTACAAGAACGTGTATTTTAAGTGAAATCGTATTACTCGAGCAACCGAAGCCTTAATGAAATTTTGTCCTCTTAGGGTAAGAATTTTCAAATTTCTCGTCGTCGATCACTTCCTATGGGGGTACGTGAAGGACCGTTGCTATGTTAATAAGCCACAAAATTTGGAGAAACTTAAAGAAGAAATAACTCGGATTTTCAACAGCATCGAAGTCGTAATGTTAGAGTTGTGCATGAAGAATTTTGTTCACCATTTAAAACGCGTTATCGAAAAAAGGGGTGGTCACTTCGAAAATGTCCTAAAATAAGCTTTATCTACATTTTTTCAAAATAAAAATCGGTTCACTTTTGTAGAAGTTATTTAAATTTGTTGAGTGAGCGTTTAATCTGAAAGACCCTGTATAATGTATCGTTCTATGTACCATCTCGACAATTACGTAAGCGTGATTCATTGTTTATCAGTCGCCACAGGTATTCCCATGGATTCCCCTTAGATAGTTGTTTCCGTGAGATCAATAGTGCTTGTACTGTGTTCGACATTAACATGTCCAAAAACGTATTTAAAAATAGGATTAAGAGTTTAATATAAGGATTCAGTCTGAGGAGTTATAAACAATTCGAGACGGTGATAAAGAAATAAAAAATAACCAGAAGGACTACAATCGAGTTTTTTTTTCAATTTGTTCCATTAGGCCAGAGCTCCAAAAATCGTCCGAAATTCATCCCTCTACACCAGAATACCCCCTTGAAAATAAATCTCAATTTGCTGATCGACAATAAATCCAATTTATCAGATCACCCTTATACATAACTACACACTCTAAGAGGGAAAAAAAATCCGATAGATATTTTTTCATGAAATTGTAATTATGGTCCTGGGACTATATATGTTTTAATTATACGAAGTCTGTTCATCAAGTATAGCGGCTTTTAAATTTCCGAGATTCGATTTTTGTGGCGTTATGTTGGCACTTATGAAAAAAAATCTTCTACGCATATGGTCGATTTTTGTTTTTTGTTTCGGGCTTTGTTTACCACAAACTGACTCTACTTCAAAAAGTACGCTACGTAGGACGATTCTGTTGCTTTCGTTTGAAAGATGAGAAAATTTAATACAGGATATAGTTGTGAAACATCTAAATTAAATTAATAACATTTTGGAAGTGAGAAACTTTAAAGATAGTGGTTTTGAATTCCAGTTCCAATTTCAATTCCAAAAATTCATAATAAACTTGATTGTTTTTATCAACCAAATTAAAGCTCTTTAGCCGCTCTACAATTTGTACTTTGACACCCTCTATCTTCCTTAATTTCACTGCAATAACGTAATGAACAATTCTTGGTGAGAATTGAAGCAAAATCATTAAAACTTCACGGTTTTTACTCATAAAACTCATAAAGACAAAAGATACGAATCGTTCATTCTGAGAGCCACGTAGCATTTTGTACTTCTGGTACGATTCAGGAGCATTTACCTCTAATTGACTCCAAACTTTGAAAAATCGGCTAGAAAAAACGGCAAAACGTATCAATATGAAACGCTCACAGATGTTTAGAAAATACACTAGGCTAAAAATTTGCCTGCAAACATTATAACTACTGCGGAATAACTATTTGCCGAAGTACAGTTGATTTTGTAAAGCACTATAAAAATCCTGGGGTGACATTGCGCATTTCGAAACGAGTGATTTTTGTTCGTTTCGACCATTTTGACTTAGCTTTGTTTATGAGCTCAAAAATATAACATTTCTCTACGAAACAGATTAAGCTCTAAATCTAGTACATTGAAAATATTAACTTGAAAAAGATACATAATACTAAAACTAATTCGATTTGAGTTCGAATTTTCTCGAAACGAGTTACTTGTATCGAAATGCGCAATGCCACCCCCGTTTTTGGATCTTTTTTGAAATCGATGAACAAAAATTTAAATAATTTTGTTTTCGTCAAAGTAACAAATTATCCTTGTCCAGAGTTTATTGGAGTTTTCAAAACTGCCTTTCGATTGTTGGTTAATGAATCGAGAAAAGGTGTGGTTGACTATAGGAATTTGGAAGACAAACTAGAGGCAAATGAACTCTCTGAGTTTGAAGCTTTCAGCGACAGAGCAATAATCGATGGAAAATTATATGATTTTCACAATGCGAAATTTTTTTCGTTTTCATTTTATACATCCAACAATGAAAACGAAAATATTCTACTGATGGGGAAGAATAATTTTCGGAAGTTTTTCAGTTAATTGCACTTGATTGAAAAGTCACTAAACAAAATATATTTAGTCGCAGCATTATATGAATAGAAAACAAATAATCGCTGGAAAATTATATGATTTTCGCGATCCGTTCTCCATTTCATTCATCCAATATTGAATACGAAAATATTCTACTGATGAGGAAGAATAATCTTCAGAAGCTTTCCTGTTAATTTCACTAGATTGTCACAAAAAGAAAATGTATTTGCTCGCATTATTATATGAATAGAAAACAATAAAATAAACTCTTTGGCTTGAATGTAATTTAATTTAACAAGGAGAACTAGCAGACTTTTTTCAGCAATGATGACATCTTTTCGGTTTCTTATCGATAACCACCAAACGAAAAAAGTTGCGCGCGTGTATGTGTGTGCGTGGCGGCTGCTCCGATGCCTCAAGCGGAAACAACTTTCGATGCTGGTACTTTCTTGATCGCCTTTTCAGTGATATCACTCTCCTCCCGATGGGGGAATTTTTAACGATCCCCGCGTAACAATGCCGTTTGTTTGCACCAACAGGCTCTTGGTAACACCGTTCATCAAAGCTATCATGATGAACGAAGCTAACTTCGCCACAGCTGCAATAACCTGCTCCAAACGCTGTACAATTACAACTGAGTGGATTTCCAAGTCTGCTATGGCAGTTTCTAACGGTGCTTTGATTTAGCGCTCGTGTTCGGGAACACACTCCGTTCACCAGAAAAGCAATCATTAACAATGAGCCAGATTGTTATGGTTTAAAAAGCCTGTTTTCCATGCAATTCATAAGCTATTGAAACTTTTTTTGGACCAATAAGTGACAATCATATAACTCTTAGAATTTTTATCTTTCGAATGAAGTGATTGTTATACCACTCCATTTATCCAGTAAAGAGGTATTAACGTTTGAAACCTTGCACTCCAGCGTCACTCTCTTGTTTTTGGAACTTTGAACTTACACCCCGGTACAGAAATGAAAGATAATCGAGTCCAAAACTGTATATAATCGAGTCTGTACATAATCGAGTCCGACCTGTACTGGTGAATGGTGGATCATTCTAGATGAACTTCGCATTTTCAACGCAGTGTTACTTGTACAATTTTTATTTATCATGGCTGAATTTGCTATGGTTAATCACTCGCCTTAACTGCAGTTGTAACTACAAGAAGACGCGTATGCCAACACAAATCGGAAAAAAATAATGGGCTAAATTCCTCGGCCACAATAGTCGAGCATGCAGCCCACGGCAGGATCTGTATGACTCTAACCTTGCTGCAACGGGAGCCACTCACTTTTTTTAGTCTTGTTCATGAATTCTCAGAAAACATTGACAAAAAACTGGCTCGTTCAGACATGAAATATTGGGCCTGATCACGAACGTCACTTCACGGTGAAAACGAAATGCAATGCAATTTATATTCCTTTTTATCCATTTTCACCGTGAAGTGACGTTCGTAATCAGGCCCATTGTGATTTTTTTTAAGTTAAGATCACCTTTTGTGAGTATTAAGTTTTAAGCAGATAGGTAGTCCCAACTTATTGCCATTTAAGTTGAATTTTTCCTTTTTTTAAAAAAATAATATCTGAATGAATAACGCTTTATAATTATTTCGCAGAATAATGCGAGGAAACCCGGTAAAACAGAAAATATTTTGACGTAGGATTACGTCTTTCGGGAACATATTGGGGTACAAATTGAAAAACGAATATTGATCGCATCGTGAAGAATGTCCAATTTCAAACGCGTATTGCTCAGTCATTTCTTGACGGATTGATGAGATTTTTACATCAAAACATTGCGGCACTCTATAACAATTTTTCACCTTGAATAAAATAATATATATCATGTAATTAACTATCGAACAATTGAAAAATCTCAACCCCTATCCAAACGGTACTGATTGGTCGAAATTGACGTCATTTCTTTTTCGCCTGCTTCGCTTCTTTCGTTCCCCGATAAGTCAAATATTTGCATGTCGAGCGAGTGGGGGGCGCCTATTTCTCACATACCAACTGATATAAAAGGACGGTAGCATTTTTGGATTTCTCATTCTCGTTCAACGCTCAGATCGGCAAACATCTGGGCTTCTAGTGTGCAGTGCTCTACAAATCATCCAAAACCATACGGTGCGGCAAAGGAGAGGAAGCCATCGGCAATCAACGATGGATGCGGTGCGGCAAAGGGAGCAAAGAAGAGGAAGCAGCGGAGAGCATCAAATTAAATCTAGTGTGCATTGCTGGTGCGCTCCTCTTCACATCAACAATTGGATGCGGCAAAGGAGGCAGAGGAGCGAAGTACATTGCATCGCATCGTATCACACCCGCTATCCGTCGTTTAGCTCGTCGTGGTTGTGCCAATCAAACCCTCGCAAATCGACGCACAGAAGCCGATAGCGCCAAAGTCAAGGAAAGCATCAGCGAATCCGTAAAAGCTACCGCTCCCAAAACTAAACTGCTACATCCGACTGAAATGCAGCAGATTCCGTACAACCCATTAAACCATTCCAGTCCTTCTCAGGATTATCAATTTGTTTTGAAACAAAAGAGTTTATTTTACTGTTTTCCACTTACCACAAAAACTATATAAAACCGATCAAAAATACTGTTTATTTTTACATTTTCTACTAACAACTAACATGGAACGTATCATGTCAAAAACATACGTTTCATCAACCACCTTTTATTGGATTTGGCAAAAGAAGCGAAGGACATATGCATGCATGTATATAACGGAACGCTCCAGTCATACACAGCCCGTTAGGGACGAATGACCTTTGAGTTAAAGTCCCTTCAAAAACAAGAACGAACGATACACAGCCCGTATCAGACAAATGCATGAAGGAATTCTATAAAATAAAAATAATATTTTTGTGGTGCCTTTGCGCCAACTACACGGGCGTGTAGCACCATAGTAGCAAAAAATGTCGAAGTTCGTGACATCTGGTAGCAATATTTTTCTTCTTTTGAATTATAGAGACTTTAAACTTTACGTTCATTCGTCTCTAGCCCGGCTCATGTACTTACAATTATTGGTCAGTTATTTCCTGATGGATTTACGAGATAATTGCATCAATCGATCTGAGCACTCCATAACAATCCATCACAATTGATAAAATAATATATCATATGAAACTAACTAGCAAACAATCAAAAAAATTTCAAACGGAAATACCTCGTTCTGATTGGTCGAAATTGAATATACGGAGAAATCGGCTCATCAAAGTAGAGCGAACTTTTGCTGCCACCGAAGTGTATTCCCTAACAGAGACATCAAAACCAAGCTGCCTGGGGGAAATCGGAATACATGAAAGCAGGGGGGCTTTTGTTTCCACCGACATGTATTCCCTAACAGAGATTTCAAATCCAAGGTGTCTTGGGGAAATCAGCATGTAAATACCTTCGTGGTCGATAGTTTAACTAACGACGCGCACAAATGGATAGTGCTTATTGTAACTAGCGTGGGCATTGCTGATTGCATACTTGCTGGCGAATTAGTAGGAAGCGATGAATGAGTGTTTTTTTTATGTTCGTTCCAATAAGAATCTTTCGATGGATTAATTGAAGAATGATATTTCAATGAACTGAATAGAACCTATGTGTGATAGAATATAAATAAACTTTAAATTTGGAACTTTTATGTTGGTTGCTTCGTGAAATTTCATATCAATGACCGATATTATTGTCCAATTGAAATTCGCATTGAGGCATGTAGCATCGTGTTCCGTTGGGTTTAAAGCGAAAATGCCATTTCCATTTCAAATATATTATCTCTATAATAAAACAAGTTTTCTGGTGAGAAAACTTGATAATTGTGTTCGATAATGATAATTATCTTATATTACATTGATGAGTTTTTTTCTTTATTTCATCCATACATAACACAGGAGCCATCTCGTCCAGGGCCACAGAGCGCGGCTTTCATCATATCTCATTCCACTTAGGCATCTCCTATCTTGATACGCACCATCAAATGACTAATCACCATCTTTCTATCATTATCACTCGGTTATGGACATTGGTGGAGTGAACCAAGAATACCTAACAACCAGACAAAACGTCCACCAAGAGATTAACAATGTAATTCTTCAAACATATCCAAAGTCAGCATGTAACAGATAACCCAACGGAATCCTACGTCAACTATGCGGTCGTGTCTCGGACACAACCCTCCTGTGACTTTTTGTTCAATATTTTACTTGAATAATATTTGTAAGATTCTCACAGATGTGTCATTCCAAAATATATATATATATATTGCAAAAGAAATGAAGAAACAAAGCGCGATCAGATTGCGTCAATGCTTGCTCATGAAGGCGAACCCAAAGTCACGTGGCGTGATGGTATTGACTGATCAATTACAAACTAGTTCGATTTATATTTCGCCCATGACATATAATTCCAATGATCTACAATCGACAACAGTCTGATATGCGTGACTCGATTCATCAGCTCACGCGTTTAACAGCCGACTAGAGCCCTCGGAACGACAGCGATAGATCATCAGCGAATCGATTGTTTGCAAACAACAGCACCAACAGAAATAACTACTTGTTAATCCCGCGAATGTTGTACATAAAAATGCACTAGCACACTCATTTGAGCCACAAGTCAAGTGCTTTCAATAATCCCCCCACCCCCCCTTATGTGTTTTGAAGCGAACTGCAATTCCACGCCTATATTCAACAGCTAATTATTGACCTATTCTATTTTCTGCCATTTGCTGCTTTCCCCTGCAATCATCGGCTTCTAGTGAATTCAGTAAAAAAGTATCATCATCCCCACAGCTTCGTTCGAAAACAATGGATCTCAAGCGAGAATTCGTTCCCATGTTTCTTTTTCTATTGCTAATAAAAGATTTTCACGGAAACCGGACATGAACCGATGCTATTATATGTTATAGAAAAAAAAACTCCTATTGCAACAGAATGCCGGCTTACTTGAAGATACTTACGCTTATTTTATCCAGACTTCGCAGCGAAGCTTCATGAACGCTATGAAAATGAACATGAGCTTCCTTCATGATTGGCTCCTCGTCCTCATCGTCATCCTCGTCGGTTTCGCCAAAATCGGACGTCAATGGAGTACAGCTTCGACTGCGAGCCTTACAGTTGACAGGATCGCTAGCAGAGCGTTTTATGCTGCTGGAGCTTGCCGAGTATGCCGTACTAATTAGACTATGGGCCAACTCGGACGCAATGTTGATCGCCTGTGGAGGATCAATCCGGAACGTGGGAACAATCGGTGGTTGCATTTCAAAGGACGAATCTGCGGATGTATTAAAGTGCACCAATCGAGTGGAAGCTTGGTTCGGTTCGTTTTCGTCCAATTCCTCCACATCCGAGTGGGACGGCTCACACTCGTAGGAGTAATCATAATTATCTCCCCAAACAAGCGTGCGATTAGAGAGATCCGCTTCGCGAATAGTGTTAGACAACCGGCGAAGATTTTCCTCCGTTAAGGCAGGCGAAACGCACGGACTTGTGTCCGAGCTGTTATCACTAGTTATGGATCGCTTGCAGTGTGCTGGCTTCTGGACTCCCTCCAAACTGTTGCTTTTCTTTTTTGATGAGAAAAAATGGAGCAAGTTCGAATGGGACGGTTGTTTGGGAATTTCGGAGTTACGTCGTTTTTGGAAGCGTTTTCTCAGAGCAAGCGGAGTCTTTAGGGCTTCCTCGAAAAATGCTTTAGTTGAGGATGTTTTCCTCACTCTGGTGGGTGTTTCAGGAGGTGCTTCAATGTTATCAGAAACATGCAAAGCAAGCGGTGTTAGATCCTCCGGTTTCTCTGCTTCTACCAGGTTCATAACTTTCTGGTAACATTTCTCTTCGAGTTTCAAACTCTCCTTACTGCTGCATGTATCGTACTGGTCTTGTTCCATCGATTCGAAATCGGAATCAATAAATGAAGCATCCGCTGGCGGTGTCAGTAGATTCAACTTATAACTTTCTGCACTTCCTGGTATATCATTTCCCCTCCCAATTCGCACTTTTATCGGAGTTGAGCTGGGTAATGACAAAAAGTCTGGCGCTTTTTCAGATTCAACTTTCGAAACTGTGAAACGAACACCTTTTATTCCATCACAGAACTTCGGTCTCTTCAATACGGAATCATTCGCCGTATTGTCCGATTCAGATGAACTGAGACAGTATTTGAAATCGGTAGAGTTTCCGATAACACTCAAATCATTCTTTTCCAAACACGATTGATCGTCTCTGTTGTTATCACTAATATAACACTCGTCCCTCTCAGTTTCGGGATTTAATTTGCAGCAAACACTCGTGTGATGCTCACTCAGATCACTTAAAAACATCCGAATCTCTCGATCGCAGTCACCACCAAGTAAATTTTCTTTGGAGCTTTTCAATCGCACTGGTTGAATCGACCCACCCAAAAGTGATTTAAACTCCAACACGTTCTCGAATGACGAATCATTCGCTGTCTTCAGTAGGGTCATAAAATTTTTGTTAACTATCGGCTCCGGCAACACATTATGATCACAATCCGTGGGGTCATCGAAAACACTTCTTGCACTGGTCGTCACTTGTACGGTACTAACACCTTGGGAGTCATCATTACCACAATCACATTTCTTCGCGTTCTCGGTAGTCTTTTTTGTTGTGTTTGACACCAATGTTTTCATAATAATCGTTATCTCTGAAGTTTTGGTAGTCGTCACAGTCAACGACGCAGGAGGAGCGATGTCCCCCGCATGTTCCTCGTCCATAGCGGCGTTTAGTGAGGCACAGGCCATCGTTTCTTATCAACACCACTGACGCACTGTTTGAACAGCGATAAGCGATTCATTCAATTCTAGCAAATATTCTACTTTTCGGTAAGACGCACACAGTTCTCGACAACGCAATGCATTGCACCGCTTAGAATGTCGATGCCTGACGCCTCGGACCAGCACCCGCTGCCGACTGCGCTGGAAATCGGCTACAAACTGAAAGCGATTTGTTCTAAAGAAACGTTGGATATCCGATTTTCTGTTAGGAAAAGAGAGATCATTCACAAGCACACTTGCAGCACACCGTTTAATTATTAACACGCGTAGGGAATCACTAATGCGATTGGAGGCGCGCAATTCGTGAGTGATCGAACACAATAGAATTATGGGAATGCAGCAGAAAAATAGCTGCAGCAAGTATAATTTTACGCGCCTGCTCGCCTAATAACCAGCTAGAACCACATTCTCGAGAACATGACACACGCGATGGCTCAAGTGTGTCATGTTCTCCATGTCTCTCAATTTAGGCCATACCAATGCTCGCTCCTCCAATTTCTATAAACTTCTTCGACACATGTTAGGTTGGTTGATCTTCATCCTCCCAAACTAGTGGCCAACGTGACCAGAAACTCGCACCCTCGTCAGAGTGGTGATAATCAAATGGGGCGAAAAAACAATTGGAGTCGTGAGGATCCGATTACGGGTTGTCCATCCGAAGTGCGTCATCAGTATTGTACCAAATGTATGTTTGTTTCTTCAATATTGATTTACCTTCTCAAATCTACGCAAGTGCACAGTGACCACCACCACTCATAAAACCTCACCACATTCTAAATTTCACTTTGAAAAACTGACTAACTAACATTTAGATTTGTTAGAGGAAACAAGATGTCAAAATTTGCAATATTTGATATATAACTAGCTTACCCGGCGATCTTCGTCCCACCCACAATTGGTATATGATTTAAATCATTTCGAACACTCAAGTTTCCACAGAAATTATTTTTATGTACGTGATCTATACTCGCCTTAGATAATTTCTTTTTTGACATATAAACCTGACGCATACTAAGGTGCATCAAACCTAATACTGACTGTTAAATCCGTTGCTTCGTTCTTGAGTTAAATCGTGAGAAACGGACACCAAATCATTTTTATTCATATATATATATATGAAAATCTCGTGTCACGGTGTTTGTTACCGAACTCCTCCGAAACGGCTCGACCGATTTTGATGAAATTATACTCAAAATACTTGGTAGGTATGAGAATAGGTTGTAAACTATATATGATACCGGTAGGATACCGATAACCATACATTTAATACCGAATAGGGTGGCTCTATGCAGAAAAAAAGATCTGGATATTTTTTTCAAAAATTTGACTTCATACCATACATATAACCCTAAATTTTGACCCCAATTCCCAATTTTTAATTGCGATTTTATTATTTTTGTGTCAAAAATATTCTAATAATTTAACCCTTGTTCGTTTTTTCAACAGAACGAATTCATTTAAGTTGTTCAATGACTGATGGCGTAACGCCCGCTTCATTGAACATCCACAAATACACAAGTAACATCAATTCATCTAAAGCAGGGAGCATCTCCGACGAGCTGGAAGCCTTTTTGAATGAGCACAATGAGTTATCGAAATTCTTCAATACATTAGTGTGTTTTATTCAAAACATTCACTAGAAATAATTTATTTGCCAGAACAACGTTTGCCTGGTCAGCTAGTATAGATATATTTTCAAAAAAGTTTACGGACTAGAAGCAGAATGGCATTTCTTTACCACCTACCACGAGAAAGAACCCTGTGATGCAACAGAAGGGACTCTAAAACGAATGGCAAAGAGAGCAAGTCCTGCCCAAGATTACGGAAACACAATCCAAACAGCACTAGAGCTATATGATTGGGCAGCAAAACAAAATAAAAAAAAACACGAAATTGAATTACTGTTACGTATCCAAAGAACAACAAGCAAAACAAAGTGAGTGAGCTTGAGGAACTATTCAATCACGCGAAAACAATATGGGGGACAAACAAATTTGATTGCTTTATTCCTGTAGAAAAAATAAAATCGGAGCTAAAAGGTTTTCAAATTCAGTAGATGATCCCAAAATCTTCAGAATGTTAGATAAAAAGAAAAAATAGGAAAGATATGATGATTGTATCTCTTAGAATATAAGTTAACAAGTACATGGTATAAGATCAGATGAATGAAAATGAATTTAATGTCAAAAAATGTCATATGTTTTACTACATTTGATTTGAAATAAAGACCTCTAAAATACTCATTCAACATTTTTATTATTTTTTTGTCATTTTGGGTTGGCTTTCTGCACTGAAAAACGAAATAACCCTAAGTTCAATAAAATATCGAAAAAGTTATTGTTAGAATTTTTCTTGCCTTAAATATGCACAAGTTGCGATGTACGGAAGAGTTGTAGGGCACATATTTATCTACCATTTATCTATCATTCATCAAAATCTGAGATGACCATTTTGAGAAAATGGACTTTTAGTTTTTAAATCAATTTTTTCAGTGTGGGATTCAAAAAAATATTTTTTCAGTATTTTTTTCTAAAAATTCAATTATGTTCCTAAATATTTTTTGTAGAACCTACCATTTCAGAGTAAAAAATGGTCAAAAAATATGGCCCTTTCCATTTGTTAGTATAGATAAATTTTTGGCAAACTAAGTATGCCAAGTTGCTTAACACTAAACCTACGGATGTTTCATGTATACCTATTCCTTCCACAGCGGGTCAAATGACCCTTTATGAATAGTTAGTGAACAATTACTCGATTTATATTGAGAAACGTGACATACTATATTTCTCCTCTATATTTCGACATTTTTAGGATAAAAATAATAAGCAAAATAATGAAATTACAATTTTTGACGCGCAAAATAGCACTGTAGTTTGAAACGGTCACTGTTAGCTCACTCGGATAGTCAGTAATACAATTAATTCTAATCATTCACTATTCATTCACAAATGCAACAAAATGTATAAAGCAATTAGGAATTGTTAACCGGTTTTACCGGTAACACCGGGTCAATTTTCATTACCGAATTACCGGTAATTTTACAAATCAATAACCGGTAATTTCGCTAATTTTAATTTTTACACCATAAATAATATTCGCCTTTATGCCGCTTTGTAATATTACTCGAGAATCAAAATAAGATCGGAAGACCAACTGGCAGTGTTGCGCCGATTCTACGACATCCGAGCTTCAGTTCAAAAATCGCTGCTCGATCTGAAAATGAGACACAGGGTATGCTTCAGCGATGAAGAACTGACAGCGATAAAGGAATTGGTAGATTCTGGTCGCTGTTGAACTGCTATGCCGGATGAACTGCACCCTTTATGAAACTGACGTCGGAACGCAATTTTTGCTAGAACAGCTATCGGAGCAGCTACTCGAAGCCCTGATTGGAAGAATTGCAGAAAAACGTTTTGCATATGCAGATTTGTTCGCGTATATGAATAATTATTCTGCTCGAGGTCGTGAAACAATTAATGATGACTTTGGCGTCTTCTATCAAACGTCACGGACTGCATTGATCAACCAGGTATTTTAAATTGCTCGCGATTTGATGAAATCTAACGATTATGATTCAATAGTTGGACAACAGGAGGGAAAATCCAATGGACGATGCAGAATCTACAGAATAGTTGAGCATCAAGGAAATACTTGAACGATGATTGCAGCATACAAAGGTATCAACGTCCAGTCCAAGCTCAACGTCTATAAACGGATTGATGAAAACCTTCAAACAATAGTTTTCATACAGAGGCCATCAGAGGTAAATACATGGCAATGGTATCCGATACTCTTCGTATTGTACACTCAACATAATTGGACGTTGATCGTGCGTTTTCCTCTTCTGGAAATTTCATTAATGAGATTCGATCTAGATTAGAAGACTACAAAATTAACACTCTCTGTACCCCTAAGTATTACTTTAACCAACAAACTAACTAACAAAAACTTGCAAAATGTTTTCTTGTGAACTAATCATTATCAATAAAATCTGTTTCTTCAAGAGATTGATTTATTTCAAAGTATTTTTTACCGGTAATTTACCAGTTTTACCGGTAATTTACCGGTTTTACTGGTAATGAAATTTCATTACCGAATAACCGGTTATTAAAATTTTGGCACGGTAATGCAATCCCTAAAAGCTTTTGTTTTGTATCACAAACACACATACAAATCTTTCTGATATCATATGAATGTTTGGACGGGTCAAATGGCCCGTTGCGGCAGTTAGGAGATGAGTAAACACTGAAAAATACATTCGATGTATGTTTTAAGAAAAGTAGCACAGGTCGGACTCGATTATCCGGAGACTCGATTATCCAGCATTTGATTATCCGGAAATTTAGACTCGAAATCAATCTACTCCGGATATTATTTTATTTTTATTTTTTTTATTATTTTTAGATCGGAAATTTTGAATAATTTGTATAATAATTCCACTTTGAATTATTAATATGGGTATCAAATGAAAGGGCTTGACTAGTAGAACACAGTAGATCATGAAAAATCCAAATCCAAGATAGCCGCAGTTCCCAAATAAACAATTACATTTTAAATGGTTTCATTCAGTTTGCCTTGTTTGTATGTATGTTTGAGTATTTGTAGGGTTGTCTCACATTAATTGAAATTTGACCCCGTTCCTGATCACTAATTGATCTGAAATTTAGAACATACCTTTAATTCTACTTTCATTATAAAACGGCGTATTCCATGAATAACATAAATTCGAAAAGGTCACCGCCACAAAATGGTCGACTATGTATTTTTTCAATCTCCTCAATATTGGTATC
This sequence comes from Toxorhynchites rutilus septentrionalis, assembly GCF_029784135.1. NCBI lineage: Eukaryota > Metazoa > Arthropoda > Insecta > Diptera > Culicidae > Toxorhynchites > Toxorhynchites rutilus. Next base: position 231,357,280 of record NC_073746.1, read on the forward strand.
AAATAAAATGATTTGACTAATAGAATACTGTACATCATCAAAATATTCCGAAGATTATTAGCTAAGAAGTGTTTAGCCGGTCAAATTGAATTTTTCAAGACCATGGAATACACAGATAATGACAGCAGAATTGGAAAAGTCTTCCAAATTTCAGATCAATCAGTCAACAGGAACGGAGTCAATTTTCTATTAATGTGGGATAATCCTACAAACATTCAAACATACATACAAACAGGTCAAGCTGAATGAAACCATTCAAAGAGTAATTAGTTATTTGGGGACTGCGACCATCTTGGATTTGGATTTTTCATGATCCACTATGCTCTACTAGTCGAGCATATGTGGCGCCATTTTGTTATGACGGCCATTTTGGATTGGCAGTTTTCATGAATAACTGTGTTCTACTCAGAGCTGCATTTTTTCATCAATGTCACTGACAACTGACGAGCCACGTTAGTCACATCCTACTGACAAAAATGTTGGTCAAATGGTGACTGACGGAGTACGATGCAACACTATGCCTGTTACTGAGCTTCGTCAATGCGTTTTGACCGACCAAGTAGGCGGTTGGAGTAAGTTAAATTAACCCTGTTCCAAAGCAACGCACCATCATATCATCGAGCAAGCGAACGCATCAACAACAGTACACTCACATCTATCAACGAGGGTTAGGGGCCAGAGGTACGGCCAGCAACAACGGGCGGAGCAGTTTCAAAAGCATATAAATACTTGTAAAATTCCTGAAATATATCATTATTCATCAAGCATTCCTAGAGTAAACTTCTTTCGAAAGCAAGCCTTGTCCAAAGCACGCCGTCTTCGGAGTGACCGGTTAGATGAAATCAAAAGATTTCATCCAACTCCGGAACACTCATCTCATCGAGAGTTAACAACTTACAATGGTGACCCCGACGTGATTGCTCGTCCCGCGTGCGATGCGAGCAATCGGAAAACAAGGCTTTGTTTCGTACACAATAGAGGAGATGATAGCATCAACGATTGCTATAAAAGCACTGCGCATCTCGCAATCAGCCTCTTTCTTCAACCGACCATCGAGTGGGACACAAGCTTCCGAGTAGCCTATGCAGAGCAGCAGTGTTGGACCATCGATAGTCGATCAGCAGCAGTAGATAACAAAGGAATAATAAATCCTTTGTTGTATCGAAAGAGTAAAATAGTCTTTCTCAAGACTTTCAAAAGAGTTTTCAAAAAATTAAAAAAAAAAAAAATCCACAGCGGGACAGGGTAAGGAGATTCTAAAACCTAATCATCGCTTCCGAGCTGAAGCAGAATCGCCGAATTGCACTATCGCTTCCGAGCTGAAGCAGATTTTAGATTTGTGGTGAAACCGAACATGAAAAAACAACACAGTGTGTCTTCCGAGCTGAAGAAACTTTAAAATAATAGTGTGAACCCCGAACCAAAACAGAATTGAAGAAGTGTGGCTTCCGAGCAGAAGCAGAAGAGTTTTTCAAAATAAATTGTAGTTTCCAAACAGAAATAGAAGTGACAAACTATCGTGAGATTTCGGAACTATCGTTGTTATTTCCAAGCTGAAGTAATTGTAGTGTGGTGGCCATACGAAGCTTAGAAAGCAAAAATTATAGAAAAGATCCCAAGAAGTGTGAATAAAAATTATACAGTGTTATAAAAAAGACGAAACTAAGTAAACCCCAGGGTGATTTTGTGCAATTTAGAGCTTTGATTTAGTGTTCGGTCCATAACGCATTATCGTTTACCTCATACTACAGTGATTTCATAGTGCGAATAGATTACGAAACAATTCAATATGGCAAGAAGTGAAACAGATAGCGAATCAGTACAGCGCTGGAGACGTCAGCTCACGGCTCTAGAAGGTTCCATCCATGAGATGTCCATATATGTGGATGGCATTCATGAGGAGACCCCTCCTACACTGGAGGAAATCATTATCCAGAGAGAAACAATTAAAGTCCTTTTCGATCAAGCCACGGCGGTGCTGTTGAAAATAGAGGGAGAAGTTGGTCCGTCCGATCGACGGCGGCCGCTGATAAACAAAATAGTAGAATCACAAACAAAACTTCTCAGATTGGAACACCTACTGAACAATGCTAATGGAAAACCCACTCCAATGCCTAGTATTGGAGGCAACTTCGACCAAACGATGAATCAAGTAGCAAGAGCAGACCACTTGCCCCGTCTCGAGCTGCCCCGCTTCAATGGTGCAATCACAGAATGGATCTCCTTTAAGACAAGATTCGAGCGCAGGATTGCATTTCTCACAGAGGACGCTGAAAAGTACGCATTCTTGATAAAATGTATGGATAAATTTGAGCCAGCACATAATATGTGCGACGCGCTAGAGAATTCCGGTGTATCCTTCGATGAAGCATGGGAAAAATTGGAAGAACGTTTCTACAAAAAGCGACTTGCATTCGAGGGACACTTCTTCAAAACGTTGAAGATGAAGAAAGGTGTCAGACCATCAGAATCAGAATTCAACAAGGCCATGTTACCGCAGAGAACCCTAGCAGCAATTACTGACGTTAACACATGGCAAAATACAAAGTCCCAATCAGAACCGAAGTGTACTGCATGTGATAAATCAGGACACAATATATACTATTGTCTCGAATTCAAGGAACTTAATCAAAAACAAAGACGTGAGTCCGCCCGGAAGAACGGCATGTGCTACAATTGTCTAAAAAAAGGACACTCGGTGACCATATGCTCATCACTAAACAGATGCTACAAATGTAATGGTAAACATCACACGATGCTGCACGAGGACAGCGAAGAGGCCGATCCAGTTCCATCCACTAGCTTCGCTAAATGACTGGATGATAAATACATATTTCTAGCCACCGCTGTTGTTCAAATTCGTGCGACAAATGGACTTTCTCACCAATTCAGATGCCTGCTTGACTCGGGCAGTCAACTAGAAGTAATCACAGAAAAAGCATTCGCAAAATTGAAATTATCTTATATACATGAACCGACATTGATATTAGGAATTGGAGCGGTAATAAGATCCGATAAAAAGGCCACGGTGGAGCTCACCTCAAATAATAGTAACTTCAAAGTGAAGATGGAATTGACCATTATACCAGAAATACTAAATGATCAACCAATTCAAAACTTTGGAAACGATGAAGTGGATATTCCAAATGGTATAAAATTAGCAGACCCACATTTCTACACTAAAAGACCTATTGAGTTACTCCTGGGAGCACGAATATTTTACGAAGTAATAAAATCCGAACGCAAAAGAGTTGGGAGAGGGCCAACCTTTCAAAATTCAAAATTAGGCTGACTGGCAGTGGGATTATTAGAAGAAACAAGCATCACATCCAATTCGTGGATGCAGACAGTGACAGTACCAGCTATCGGCAAACATGTGACGAATGAAGAGTTAGTAAATCTGTTCGAAAGGTTTTGGCAAATCGAAGACACGAATAAAAATGATGTGGAGATTACCGAGCCACTTTTAGATGACCTGGAAATGGAATTTCAAGTGAACACAACGATAAACTCAAACGGAAAATATGTTGTCAAGATTCCTTTTACTAAGGAATTCAGCATGCTTGGTAATTCTTATGAACAAGCATATAGAAGACTAATTACACTAGAGAAACGATTACATTTCAATAAGAGCCTGCGAGTCGAATACAATAAATTCATGCAAGAATACATTGATTTGGAACACATGGTTTTGGTGAGCAAACATGAAGAAAAGAACGTAGTTTATTACATACCACACTCGTGCGTAATTAAACCAGACTCAAGTACAACCAAACTCAGGGTTGTTTTTGACGCCAGTGCTAAAACCTCAACGGGAAAATCGCTCAACGATCTTCAAGCGGTTGGTCCTGTAATCCAGAGGGATCAATTTGACTTAGCCATCGAGTTTCGCGGAGCCGATGTAGTTCTGAGCGCGGATGTAACGAAGATGTATCGACAGGTAATGATTGAAGAGACCCAAACTTGGGCACAATGTATATTGTACCGATTCAGCGAGAATGATGAAATTCGCACATATAGACTGCTCACCGTGACTTACGGTGAAGCATCCTCTTCTTATCTGGCCTGTAGGGCTCTACATGAAGTCGGTGAAGAAATCAAGGATAAGCACCCGAAAATTGCAGAAGTAATAAGGAAATGTTTCTACGTAGACAACTTGATGGTTGGGGCTGCAACCGTAGAAGAGCTGAAGGAAATCAAAGAAGGTGTTACGAACGCTCTTGCGAAACGTGGCTTCCCACTTCGAAAATGGGCATCGAACAAAGAGGAGCTTCTAGAAGGTATACCATCTGATGATCTGGAGCAAACCGTTCAAATAGGCGACAGAGAAACGATAAAAACGCTAGGTATCAACTGGGCACCTAGAAACGATACATTTTCGTTCAAGCCCGAGGAAAATCAAACGTTTTCGACTGTTTCTCTTACTAAAAGGCAATTGGCTTCTGAGATACTAAGGCTTTATGATCCATTGGGTCTCATCCAACCGATTATAATAACAGCAAAAATTCTGTTTCAACAGTTGTGGAGATACAAACTGAATTGGGACGACCTCATTCCCGAAGAAATGGCATCAACATGGTTCAAACTGAAAGCCGACTTGCCAGCACTAACTACAGTCGAATTTCCCAGACAAGTACTTCCAAGCAAGCCTCACCAGTTAGAACTGCATGGGTTTTGTGACGCGTCAACTAAAGCGTTCGGAGCGTGCATATACTTATCACATGTTGACAAGGAAGGCAATATAAGCACAAATCTTTTGTGCTCTAAATCTAGAGTTACGCCCATAAAAGAAACTTCACTACCACGACTCGAACTTAAAGCCGCAGTGCTTCTCTCAGAACTAGCTCACAGAATCAGAAACGTGATTGAAAGCAGGATCCATTCAGAGTACTATTGGAGTGATTCTACAGTAACATTAGCTTGGATTAAAGGTCCAACAGATCGTTGGAAACAATATGTGAGAAACCGAGTGAACAAAATCCACGAACATTCTAAGCCTGAACAATGGCAACATGTTTCTTCGGAAAATAATCCGGCAGACATAATATCACGAGGTATATCTGTGAAAACATTTATTACCTCAAAGCAAAAGTTTTGGATGTACGGTCCAAAATACCTAAAAGATAGATATGCATGGCCCAACGAGGAGCACAATTTCCAGACTGACGAAGAAGTCAACAGAGAAAGAATCATAAATATCGTACAGGTGATAGCAACCGAGGATTACTTGTTTCAGTACAAGCATCATAATTCATTCATGAAGACGCAACGACACTTCGCATGGTTAGGCCGAGCTGCTCTCAACTTCACAAGCAGATCTAGAACTCTCAAAGAAAGAGGGATAATAAGGCAAGCACACACGGGTCCTCTCACATCCGAAGATCTTGAACGAGGCACACAATTAATTGTAACGACCATGCAACGATCGATATACCCTGACGAATGGAATACACTAGAAAAGGGTGGATCACTGGATCAAAGGGGACATTTTCAACACGTTATATTGACAATGAAAGAAGGAGTTATTCACGTATCGGGACGTTTGAGTCAGGCAAATGTACTTCCCACATGTAAAGAACCAATGCTTTTACCAAGTAGACATCCGTTCACTAGAACATTGATCCAGCACATACACGAGAGGAGATTTCATACTGGGATTGAAACTGTTGTAGCGGAGTTCAAACAAAGTTTTTGGATGCGGAACCTACGGAGAATCACACAAGGAGTTCTAAGTAGATGCGTAATCTGTGCCAAAAACAGACCTAAGCAACTGACCCAAAGAATGGGCCAACTACCATCAGCCAGAGTGAATCCCTCACCCGCTTTCACACACACAGGAGTGGACCTCTGTGGTCCATTCGAAGTTTTATTGAATAGCAAATCTCGTATCAAAACTTTAGCCTACGTTTGCATCTTTGTGTGCTTCTCAACAAAGGCGGTGCACTTGGAAGTGGTAGAAAACCAATCCACAAGCGCGTTCATTGCTGCTCTATTGCGGTTCGTGTCGATGAGAGGCACACCAGACGTTATATATTCAGATAACGGAAGAAACTTTATAGGAGCCAGCAAAGAGCTTACGCAACTCAGAAGAAAGTACAACAAAAAATAGAGCAGGATAAAATTACAACTATGGCTGGAGAAAAAGGAATCAACTTCTCCTTTATACCTCCCAGGAGTCCGAATTTTGGTGGACTGTGGGAGTCAAATATAAAAATTGCTAAGCGACTTTTTAAGGGCGCAGCTAGAGGCGCTCAATTCAACATACTAGAATTACAAACCGTATTCTACCAGATAGCAGCGATCATGAATTCGCGCCCACTAACAGCAGTTGTGACAGAACCAGGAACGCCCGAGGCGTTAACACCCGGGCACTTCCTCATAGGAAGACCAATGACAGCAATTCCCATTTCAATACAAGAAGAGGCTGACCCAAACTTTCAAGTCAGATGGAAGAGGATACAAAATCAAACGGAGCAATTCTGGACCCGATGGAGGACCGAGTACCTTCACACTCTCCGCAATTATGCCAAGTGGATCAAGGCCAATCCGAGCATCCAGGTGGGACAAATAGTTCTAATCGGCGATGACAATATTCCGGTGTCAAAGTGGCCCATCGGAATTGTAAGAGAAGTTTTCGCGGGTCCCGATAACATCATCAGGGTAGCCACAGTTAAGACCAGCTCTGGTACATACAAGAGAAATGTTCGGCTGCTGGCCCCATTACCAATAGACTACGATAATGAATCAAATCCCCAAGCCGGCAGTATCAGCGAGAATAACTCATCACAGCCAATATCTGAAGTATCATTGCAGTCTAAAGATTCCTTGCGAGAAGAAGTCGAAGAAGATCCGCCCCCTAGAGCTGCAGATACAATTTGGGGCGACAGACTGCGCCCCAAGGGGGGGAGAAAATGGAGTAAGTTAAATTAACCCTGTTCCAAAGCAACGCACCATCATATCATCGAGCAAGCGAACGCATCAACAACAGTACACTCACATCTATCAACGAGGGTTAGGGGCCAGAGGTACGGCCAGCAACAACGGGCGGAGCAGTTTCAAAAGCATATAAATACTTGTAAAATTCCTGAAATATATCATTATTCATCAAGCATTCCTAGAGTAAACTTCTTTCGAAAGCAAGCCTTGTCCAAAGCACGCCGTCTTCGGAGTGACCGGTTAGATGAAATCAAAAGATTTCATCCAACTCCGGAACACTCATCTCATCGAGAGTTAACAACTTACAGCGGTAAAATTGTCAGCATCGAATTTATGATTGTCGGAGACTGCATTTTATCTTCACCGAACAAAGGTTCGATTTTTGTTCCGTTTGTTGTTTCCGGTATTTACTGAAGTAAATACTATGTCGAACACGCGAGAACAAAAATCATTTAGGCAAAGGAATATATAATTGACCGCAGCTTGAAAAATATCTACATGTTGAAATAATGAAGAAATTTATCTCTTCGTTCAAATTTCTGCCCGAGATGGAAATTCACGTATTTGAAAGTCTGTTTAGTTTTAGTACTCGAAGTTTTAGCATTTTGTATAATAATTGTATTCCGGTAGCTCAACGTAAACATATGGACCCTGGTAAACGTATAAACTTCCATTACATCAAGTGACATAGTATTTCCCGTCTTGACGATCATAGGGAAAATGGAAGTGGAAGTAAAAGAAAATGGAAATGGAAGTAAATGTGACGAATCAGCCAAATGAGTTGAAAGTCACTATAATACAGATATAAAAAAAAAGATGGGGTTTTGGGAAAATCCATATTGATGGGATTTTGAGAAAATATGTACATAATCCGCCATTTGTACTGGCCGCCATTTTGGACAAATGGTGAACTGGAAAGGGGGTTAAGTTTCTATTAATGTGGTATAGCGCTACAGACAAAGTAACAAAATTACAAAGTCACAAACATACAAACGGGTCAAGCTAGATAAAACCGTTTAATAAATAAGTGCAAATCATAATTATATTACGTTTACGGAGAGAAAATTCTTTTTTTTTATGATTCGATTATCCGGAGGATTCGATTATTCGGAGTGAAAAAAAATCAATAATCAAAGCTTAAAATGGGTCATTTCACCCCTCGTGGTAGGTTTAGTGTTAATAAGGTAAGGTCTTCACGCCCAGAAAGTTTCATTCAATTTTGAGAGGGTCATGCCAACATCTGGTCGAGTTGGAGCGAAATCCGTCTATAATATAATTTAGGAAGATTTTAAGTTAAAAAAATAGATTTAAGATACTCTTTAAAACAGTTATATCTATGAAGGACTAAGAGATAGTAATTATGTATCTTTAGCAAAATTTCATGAAATTAATGGCTTTGCATTTTTCCTAAAGACAGAACTCAACTATCTCGAGAGCACAGAAGGTTAGTTTTACTTAATTTTATTCTAACGTCTTTTTCCAGAACGGACCGTGTAGAACAGGACCGCTGTGTGGGAAATCAACCTTAAGAAAGGCTGTTTGACTACTGATATTTTTATATGCCTGAAATTATGGGAATTCATCCAAATTGATCCAAAAGCAAATTCGGAGCCACATTAATTGAAGCCTCTTTTGCAAAAAATTGTTTCTGTTTACGGAAAAATGATTCATCACGATGACTAAAGCATGATTAAAACACAATTAATGTTTAAAACCGGGTCAACCAAGAACATTGATGAAAATCGAAGCCGTTAAATCTTTTAATGTAGCTAGTTATAACATAACTGAATTCATTTTGCATTTTGGAGCTTAAGCATACGCATGTTCCTGTAAAATTACCAAAGGACTCAACATAACAAACATTAATGTTTGCACTTTCACTTTGATCGAATATCTATCGCTCGAGATGGTGAAGTCAATGTGTCTATGCTGAAAATAATACACCACTTGCATTAGAAACGAGCCCAAATAGCAAACCATCCAGAGCAAACGCGACCAAATTCAGGTGCCTATGATACCTTATTTGTTTTATTATTCACACATTCACGGTTTCAATACATTATACGCGAGTTTGTAGTGCATTGAACGACGAGATGGGCACACGATATCCCACGGCCGAGCCATATTATACAATTGTCGTATTTATGCCGGTACCTTTCCGGCCACAGCGGTCATTGGGAGTTATTATGGAGTTCACCTTTATGGTGCTAATTGATACACGTTTGCTCAATTTATCAAATGACAAACGTATCAATGTATATGATCAGAAGTGAATCAGAAACTATTTCTATCAGCTTTAACCGTTTGTATGATTCATACAAAATGTATTCAACTTTATGTGCATGTTGATCTCTCTTGATCCGAACAGCAAATCTTCACTGGAGCTGTACATGTCGCACTGTCACACTTCGAATGCAAACACTAACAGGTTTTATAGCTTCTGCTTTCCAAGCAAATACGAATTTTAATTCCGGTTCAATGAAACCGTTAAAATCACTAAAGGTAATGATTTCTGGTTTCACAATTCGCTCGGATTGTTCGCTATCAACGGTAATCAAACGCACTCCACAATTGCGCGTAATGAGTAAGTATACATACACAAACAACACAATTTGGCACTTCCGATTTCCAATCCGTTGTAACGTATGATCGCAGGTATACTGCTGACTCAGCCCGATCATGTCTCCACAGACCGAAGTCCACTCTTCAAGTAGTCAGTAATAACTGAGTCTCCCCTACGGGGATGGATACGACGAAGGTGGCAGGAAAGCAGCCGGACAGGCTCACACGTGCACTTCGCACACCGCCAAGACGGTGTTTTTCCTTCTTCCAGAAAGGCACCAGAAAAAGGAAGGAACGACAACAACAACCACTGCACATATCAAAGCGATACACGATTGAACTAACGAATTTCTTTTGCCGTAGTCGGAGCAACACCACACCAAGCGCCAAAACCTGCGCGCGCTGCTTATTCGACATTCTCTTTCGTGCTTGCATCCTTTAGAAAGAGAGCGGAGAAGATGAGAAATGTTGAAAATAAAACTTCCTTTCAGGCTATCTACCAGTTAAATTTAGCGCGTAATACACAGGTTGTTGGGCGGGTGGCTCACTTCCAGGCAGGTCCGGTGCGATGGAGATCATAGTGGAAACAGTGCAGATAGACACATTTGAGACAGCTTTGGAATATAACCGTTTTATGGTATCTCCGTTAATTCGTTAATTGTTTTACGGAGTATAAAACTTAGATTTCAGGAAGCAAATGTCGCAACAATAGAGATAAAGTATAATATTTTACATTTATGCCATTTTGTTGTGCCATGAACATGAAATGCAGTGAAACTTCAAAAAAGTTACCTGTTGAAAGACTGTTTGAATTATGCGAATTCATTATTATTTTTCAAATACTCACATTGTTCATAACCTAAATTTCTACGTTCTCTTCGAACTTGTTAGAATTCGGATAGAAGATCACTCAGATTTTCCCTAAATGTTATTTATTAAATCTAGCCAATTTTTTTTTCTTTGTATACCGATTCCATTACACCAAAACTCATTTTATGATACTCCGGCATTTCACAACCGATGGAAAATTTCCTTTTTTTTGCATAAAAATTGAATATTCAATTGTCGTGTGAAATTTAACATTCTTTCGAAGAGGAGTCATGGACTCGTTCTCAGAAGTTTTGAAATATATATTTTGACAATTTTTTACGTAATTGATTTGGTTAAATATTTCGATGAAAAAAAATTCTTGTTCTACTACTACCGATAACTAAAAGTAGAATACATGTATTTATCTCATTGTTTCGTTGTTTCGCGGCAAACAGAAAAAAATTCACTCGTGTCGTATTCACAAGTTACATTAACAAATCATTCCCATGGTGGTAAAAATCTTCGTTTTCAATCTTGTTCTGAATTTTCCATTCCGTGTTCAGAAAAATAAACCGTTTTAAATTTCGAATAAGACTACCAAATCCAAAAGATTCAACATAGACATCTAAAGAATTAAAATTTACATTTATTTTATATTCAAGAATATTTGTTTATAATTAGATTAGCCTTGTTCAAACTCTTCAGAACCACAGTGTAGAAAAAAATAACAGCATCAGGTACGCGTGGACAGAGGGAAATATCGAACACAGAGACAAGTGCTTAACACCCGCATTTGCCTTCCGAACGCAACTCCACCATCTGTTCACTTTGGCCACGATCCGAAGTAGGGGAGAACGAATGTAGCCGTGACACAAACAGCTGTTCGTCGACGCACTGATCGTTCGGCGGGTTGCGACTGACGCCAATGGCCGTTAGTCATCCCAGTAGATACACACGACCGATCGTATTGAAAGACAGTATTGAGAACAAAACGCGCGGAGTGCTTCGTTTAATACGAACTAAAATTTCACCATTTCTGTAGAACATATGAGTCAATCCAGCTGAGTCAGTTTTGTTACCTTGATCATACGTTCTACCGAACTCATACGAAAAGGGTTATTTGTTGCTAATCGCTTTAGGATATGTTTGAAAAGGGTAGAGCGGATTACCTCTCGCTCTATGGGCTTCCTCATAGGACATTTCGATTACTCTCATTCTGAGTTTCATTCCACTGTTTTGTGGTTCACCTTCTTTTCATTTACCCAATAAATACCTAAATTATAAAACATGCAAAGACCTGTCCGCATTGCGCATGTTCTCATTACTTGTATTCAAATTCAGTGAATCGTAATTGAATATGTACCATCATCTTTTTGCAACCCCATGTATGCGTTTAATCAGCAGACCGGCACGACAGCAGAGAAATAAATTCTGATACATTCAGTCTTATCAAAGTTCTTCAACGCGTGTATCAGCAAGGGATCCTATAATTTGCTTCGCCCTTCCGGTGGAAGCTCGTCATTAAGTCAGAATGTGCGTACCGGTTTGATATAAAGATGCGACAGAAACGATGGAATAATGATTGGTGTTTTTTTCACCGCTTTCCTGTTGGTTCTAACCGTCGTATATAAAGGATGTTAGAAAAAAGAATGGAACAAAAGATATAAAACAGCGAGATATTTAAGAGCGCAGGTGAACGCGAACCGAGGAGTAAGAACGTATATACGTTGGCAGACATCGGTTTCTATTGTATTTGTTATTAGCCAATACAAACGCATTACGGAGAAATTAGAGTTTCATGTAAAAGTCTGAGTAAGAATTTTACACCTGTTGTTCTTCTACAGGGATAATGTTGGATTGAAATTCGTTTGAACAATTTTATACAAATACATAAAGCCATTAAGTTTCTTGATGATAATTCAGCAGATGATCTCCACATTTCCTAGCTAATCCAGTAAGGACGGATTTCGCGCCAACTCCACCATTGGTTGAGTATACCCTATCAGAATTTACTGAAATGTTGTAGACATTAGCTCATCTTTGCATACTTAATTTCTAAAAAATTAGCACAGACTGTCTTAAGGAAAGAGCGAAACTATTTTGCACTTTTTAGAAATCGACACAACATGACAATTCCTACAAAAAAAGTGTCCAATGAGTGACTTTTAAGAATTTTGAATAAAGGTGTTCATGAATGCAAGCCAACCATGAATACAATGTTTCAGTTCAATAATCTCAAAAAAACATCTTTCTATGTTTTACAATATAATTGTCAAAGATTGAAGGAAAATATCAATTTTTAATCATCTCTCGCCAATATTCAGGACTCGTTATATGATCCTCATACAGGGCGGACTCGATTATATACAGTCTCTGATTTCTTTTCACTGTATATAATCGAGTCAAAACAAATTTTTTTAATTCTTTTTTATGCATGTTTTTTTCGATTTTTGAATATAAAAAAAGAATTTGGTTTTTGATTCATCCCCTTAAAGTCAGGAAACACCTTTCTCCTATGAAAAATCTCATATGAAAAATTTATCCAGATTCTCTCAGGAGATGATAGACGATCATATTTGATGGAAAAAAAATCTTCTACCCATATGTTTCAATTTCAACAAAGACAGAGGACTTTGTTCGACCTCAAACTGGCTCTACATTAAAAAGCTACGGAAGACGATTCTGTTGCTTTCATTTGAATGATGAGAAAATCTAGTATCTATACATATAAAAATTTATTTCTGTCTGTCTGTCTGTCTGTCTGTCTGATTCTTATGGACTCTGAAACAACTGAACCGATCTCCGGTCCAATTAATCTAGTGTTAGATTTAGTTATTATTGAATTGTTAGTCTTAATTATATAGAAAATAAGTTATATTTTAAGGTGAAATTTGACTCTGTAAACGTTAGATAATAAGTAATTGAGTCTGATTAATAAACGTTTTTGGAAAAAAAACTGAACCGATCAACATGAAAATTGGTATGGTTGGTATGGCGATAGTTTGAGACCCCTCATTCCTCTCTAAGGGGGGCTGCCATACAAATTACACATATTTCTACATTACTCGAGAATTAATCAAGCAAATGCAACCAAATTAGGCATATTGAGGTTTTAGGGTGCAATAAATGTTTCTATGGTGGTTAGACTCTCCACCCCCCTCTCTAAGGGGGGGGCTGCCATAAAAATGAAACTTAAATTTCTGCATTACTCGAGAATTAATCAAGAAAATGAAACCAAATTTGGCATATTGAGGTTTTAGGGTGCAATAAATGTTTCTATGGTGGTTAGACTTCCCACCCCCCTTTTTAAGGTGGGGCTGCCATAAAAATGAAACACAAATTTCTGCATTACTCGAGAATTAATCAAGCAAATGAAACCAAATTTGACATGTAGAGGTTTTAGGGTACGATGAATGTTTTTACGGTGGTAAGACACTCCACCCCCCTCTCTAAGGGGAGCTGCCATACAAATTAAAGACAAATTTCTGCATAAATCGAAAACTAATCCAGCAAATGGAGCAAAATTTGTCATGTGAATGTTTTAGGGGACACGAAACGTTTCCATGGTGAATAGAAACTCCTCCCTTCTCTCTGTGGGGTTGGGGGGACTGCCATACAAATGAAGCATACATTTCTGCATAATTCAAAAACTAATCAAGCAAACCGAACCAAATTTGGCATGTAGAGGTTTTAGGGAACAAGAAACATTTCTAAGGTGGTTCGACACTCTGCAAATGGAACCAAATTAGGCATATGGAGGTTTTAGGGTGCAATAAATGTTTCTATGATAGTTAGACACTCCTCTCGCTCCCTAAGGGTGGGCTGTCATACAAATGAAGCACAAATGTCTGCATAACTCGAGAACTAATCAAGCACAATTTGGGATGTGAGGGTTTTTGGGTATGAGAAATGTTTTTATAATGGTATGACACCCCTTCCTCCTCTGGAATGGAGAGAGGGTCCCATAAAAATATTACACACATTCCAACCAAACATGACAATTGAAAATTTTCGGAAAACTCTGAAGAAAAAGTGAAAATTCGGAAAATTAAAATTCCATATGTTCTACAACTACATGGTGACAAGGGCTTTTAGTCCATTTGATGTTTACGCTAGTGAAATTGATCTTTGTTCGAAACTGAAAATGGATTTTAATGTGATGAAACGCACTGCTATATCTTCTTCTATCTATACAAAAAAAAGGATCGCCTGAGGTGTTGATAAGAGCAGAACTCGAGGAAGGAATTGTCCGATTCAGGGCTGTCTTCATTCTATCATATTTTCTGTATAAAACATTTATTCCATGTAACGGAGAAACATGTTATTTGCAGTGGTTGAAAAATCTTGAACGAGAATTGTGTCTGAAAATAATCTGAAATTATAATTATGAGTTTTGTTATAAATACTACAAATTTTAAAGTAAAAGGTAAACTCAACGGGGTCGAATAGAAGATCAATCAATGAACAATTCTGCGATTGGACCCATGAACTTGCTCATAGTAAGAAAACGTGAATGTTTGAAGGTATTGATAACAAAAAACAATTTTTGGTCGGGACGAAGTTTGCCGGGTCTGCTACATCTAAATTAGTGGATTTAAATAACATTTTCTAAGTGAAAAACTTAAAAGTTAATAATTTTTAATGTGTTATTATTAATTTTATTCCAGAAATTCACATTAAATTTGATTGTTTCTATCAATTAAATTGATGCTCTCTAACAGCTTTACAATTTGTTCTTTGACACCCAACTTCTATACTTCTTAATTTGGATGCAATATCGATATAAACAGCTCATGGTGAAAATTCAAGCAAAATCTTCAAAAATCACAATTTTTACCCAACAGTACATGTAATACCCACTTAAATTTCACCTTAACGTTGAAAGGTTACATTTTTCTTAAAATAAGTCATATTTGAAATATTATAAAATGTTTTTTTAAACTGTATATAATCGAGTCCAAAATTGTATATAATCGAGTCCGACCTGTATTAACATAATAAAGAATATTATATCTTTAAGTTGATTTGAAAGTCAAACTCTAAGAATGTAAGTGTGTCAAAACATACCTAATATATATCGTGTTTCCTCATGTTTGCAATAGCTTACCTGAAAGACAGAACAAGTTATTAGTAGAAGCCAACAACTATTCAAATAATTTTTCATTTATTTATTTATTCATTGTCCAGTAGTATAGAGGAACACATTTTTAAATCACTACTAATCACCACTTCCGATCAGGGTTGCCAACTATAATTTTTAGAAATCTGGGTGAATGAAAATAAAAATCAGGAAAAAAAATAAAAATATTCGGTTGTCCGGAAAATTCGTGCCGATTATTGAGAGAACAAAATCATAATATTTATAGGCAAATATACATTTGTTCAATATTATATGCACAGTTTTGTTCCACAATATTTCACCATATTTAATTTAGCTTAAAAATTGTATCCGACCAGAGATGTTTGATTTCTCGTCAAAAACAGTTCACAGTATTTTTTATGCTGTTCACGAACGCGAAATTTTTAGTCCTCAAAAGAATTTTGCAGAAACTAGAACTTGTGATAATCTGAGTGTGTAATAACCGGTTAGTTTAGCTAGTGAGATATGACTTCACAGCCTTGCTCCAAAATAATTTATTGTGTAATTTATAGAGATATTTGTAGCATGTGAAGGCGACGCCTATCACGTAGACTAATTCACGAAGTTTGTCCTGGATCGCTGCCTTCAATTTGTCCAGTTGGTAGAAGCTTTTTATACAAAATTCTTTTCCAATCGCACCAGACACAAAGTAGACTTTCTACGGGTGGATAGTCCGGCTAAAGGTTGTTTATTTCGCGTGCATCAAGTATTTTCGTCACTCAAAATTGTTGTAAAAGGTCCATTTTCATCATCCATCATGATTTGGTTCAAAACGGCATAACAAATTCAAACAATTGTCATCATTTCCAACTATTTCCATTGTTTTGACAGGAATCCCGGTATATTTATTACAGATAATTTTTATTACAATAAAGTAAAAAGCTCAAACATCAGGAAAAATTATGATGTCAGGATACGAGCCAAAAAGTCTCGGATATCCTGAAAAATCAGGAAGCATCGCTGTTTCCGATGGCAATGCTGTGATGAAATATGAACAAGACTTATACATTAAAAATTCAATCTAAACTAAGCTATGCTTTCTATCCCAATAGCGTAAACAGTCTCTGATAAAAACTACTTCCGATGTTGAATATTGAGTTAAATTTGAATGATTAATGATAGTAATAATTAATGATTAATGTTCGCACCCGAAAAATCATCGCAGCCGCCTGCGTTCCCACATTCTTATAAAAGGTCGAAACCTCGTTTAAAAAATATTATATAAGTGACAAATTTCATGCCAACCCGTCTTAGGAGTTGGCAGCAGTATCTTGGATAGCAATAAAACGTAGAGGGTGTAGACATTGATCATTTAAGCAACTTTGCATACTTGAAATATTTTAAAAAATAGACTACTTTTTGAAAAGAGTCAACCAATTTTTCTTGATTTTTTACAAAAAATTTTTAACTCAGAAGCTATAATACCTACAAAATTCTGGTCAAAGGATGAAATGTAGGAAATTGTTTATATTTTCATGAAAGAATGCCAAAATTTTGTTAAGAAAAATTTTTCTGAAAAAAATTATTTTAATAATTAAAATTTATTTTTCTCAAAAAACGCTTTTTGTTAAATTCTCAAAAATGTTATATGAATAGCTCTAACAATTTCCACCGAGTCGTCCATACATTGGAAAATGGGCACTTTTACAGGTAATTTTTTTTAACAACTTTTTTTTTTTTGAAAAAATTAAAACAAATCCTAATTTTGTTTAAAGTCAACATAGCGATACAGTGTATTCGACAATGTTTTAGATCTTTATAAAACATGAACATTCGTCGTAGGTCGACTTTTTATCTATAAACTATAAAAGTTTCTGGAATATAGACTGAATTCTTTTTTTTGGCGACTGATGAGTGCGCGAAAACGCTTTGAAAAATATCGCGTAATTTCGAGCAAACCGCGTAAATAAAAATCACATAATTCCGAATAATGTAAAAGAAGAATGGCGCATCACCGGCACACGCTCGTCACAACCACACTCGCAAACGCTCTCGCGCAAAATAAAATCACGCAAAAAAAATCGCGTAAAAAAAATCCAGAGTAAGGCATTTTTGTATGGAGATTCCTGAAAACAATAATGTTACACTCGTAACATTTTTGTATGTAAATTCTCACGTTCGGCATGTTCTTGACATGTTTCTAAATAGAAAAAAGCTAGCAGAGCATGTAAATCGCAGTAATTTATATATAAAAATGTTACGATTTCAACATTAATAGTAATTTTTCAAAGAAAAACATGAAAAAGTAGTTGTTCGAAAAACTTTTTTCCTGTTAAAGTACCCATCTTTCGATGAATGGGTGACTTGTTGGAAATTGTAAGGGCATACGTATCTATTTTTTCAGAAAAAAAAAACATTTTTTTTCGGAGACATTTAAAAAAATTGTTTTCCTTTCATGAAAATATAAACAATTTTCTACATTTCATCCTTTGACTGAAGCTCTAACGCTCCTAGAGAAGTCTCAACGTAGTATTTTGCTTGCGCCATTTTTAATAGGAACTGTGCTCAAATTATGAAACGCTATATAGCAATTCCACCCCAAATCAGTCGGCCGCTGACCCGACCCTCTCCGATTTTTTTGAAATATGATACTTATAATGAAAACTACTCAAAATCACAATTTTCATTATCATATGACCTATTTAAATTACGACTGATTTTTAAAAAGTGCGTATTCAAAATCATTTTCTTTCAAAAAATAATAATTGAAAATCCAGATGTATGATGAAATAATATGATGTTTGACAAAGTTGTTGGAAAATAAAAGAACCATTTACAAAAAAAAACATTTTAAATTTATTGTTAAAAAATCTTAATTGATATTGTAAACCCTTAATTCTAAAAACTGCGTCAGCAGTTGAATATCGAATGGAATGATATAGATAATATAGTTGAAATCACGTTCGTGAAATAATAGAAAATGCATAAAATATCTAAGGGAAGGGTGTTCTGAGATATAAAGGTTTTCAATATTAAATTCAATCTTTGAGTAATATTTTTTATCAGTAGGTTTAAGATGTTATTTTTTTCTTATTGGTATATTTGTTTTCCAACAACTTTGTCAAACATCATATTTTAAACAAAAATTTGGATTTTGAAGGATTTTGGATTTTTTGGAAGAAAGATAAATGATTTTGAATATACCTTTTTAAATATCAGTCGTGATTTGAATTGGTCATATGATAATGACAACTGTGATTTAGTAGCTTCCATCATATGTACCAAGTTTCTACAAACTCGAAGAGGGTCGCGTCAAAATTTGCTATTTTTCAGCTGATTTGGGGTGGAATTTCTCTATATAAAAATACGTAAAGAGAAGTACACAGCAGAAACATGCAGAAAAGTTGTATGGACTAGGAAACAGCATCCGTAAATAATCACAGGACACTTGGTCGACCGTTCTGGAAAATTTGAACGTGTGATTTGACACTTCTAGACTATTATATTTATATTATCATTAGGAATATTGCATGCTAGCTAGGATTTTAATGTCATCATAATTACGATTGGTGGATAACAATGAGAACACGAATGATAATATCACGTTTTGAGCAATGAATTACTTCGATAAGATTAGTAGAGTTGTCAACAGGAAATAGTTTCATTTCACTCGAGTCATAAATAGTCCCTAAGAGCGAAATTCAATACGTTATTCGAGTACCACAGCTTGCTTACCGAAAGATTCTCCGTTGAGCTAAAACCACAAACCAACCCACCCAACATTATAAAGAACACTCCACTTGAGTCAATAGGGCGGCATTTCTTAATTTGTTTGTTCTTCCGCAATCACAACATCGAAAAAACAGAAGCTCAGTGCTGAAGCTTACTCTTATGTACTGCATGAACACGAACATTTCATATAACACTAAACGCTTAACGTAAGCTGATCATCGCAGTAGCGCAATTCCACTCGAAATCGACCAGTCAGCTGATAATAAGTAGCACTCAAATCGAAAACATACAATGGTAAGCAATAACGAAATTAATTTATTTTCGATCGAATCGGTATTATGATGTAGAATTTCTGTTTTTTTTCTGGTAACATGATACAAATGGATAGAAAATTCTCACAATCTCTAAATCTACACGAAAAAAGTAATGTTTCCAGTTATTAACCGCATCAAAAACATGTCGTTTTATGAAATTCACTCAATTAGACATGAAGGTCATCTTCTCTTGTATGCGTTTTATTACTCTATAAAACTTGAATTTTGATTTGAAAAACAGATCTTAAGCAGATTTCTCCACGGATTGCTTTCACTTGCTGTAGTTCACTATGGATATTCTTTTAGACGCAAAATTCCGAATGATATCATGTTGATGTGTATCCATCATTAATCATTCGCATCTATTTTGCGAATTGACTTACGAGTCAAAGTGTTTTCCGGTTATTAACACCGGCGTTGGCCTAGTGCTTCGACTTGAAACTGTTCAATTGATTTCAATTAGAGTCTTTTTTAATTCAATCAACTTCAATTCCCTCCGTCTACACTCGCGTACATTTATGCTCGCCGGAGACAACAAGCACCCTGCGGTATATTACTTCCTGCAGATCTATCAGGCGGCTCTAGGGCCGCATGAGTCATTCGCACGATTTCAAAAATTTTAATATTCTTCAGTTGTCAATAACGGTACGAAAAAACGTTTGTTAAATTATTGGATATATTTGCTAAATGTGACATCGACAAACTTTTTTTAGTTGTTTCCCCGTGGATACTAACAACTCGAATAAATTAACAACATTAATCGGCATGCAACTCCAAAAAAAACTCACTCCCGATATTGGAGTGTTTCGCGCAACAACCGTCCACGTGCGGATATTTACGAGTATATACAAGTTATACAAGATAATCGTTAGCGGAACGATCGGACCCCGATTTGCACCCAACAGAAAGACGTTTACTACTGAACTGACAGAACTAATTTACCATGTCTGATTAGTATGAGCCGGAACGCGTGCTCTTCTTTTCTATGCGACTTCTCAGATGTCCCAATGCAAGTGAGTACGTCTTCCGACG
This sequence comes from Toxorhynchites rutilus septentrionalis, assembly GCF_029784135.1. Classification (NCBI taxonomy): domain Eukaryota; kingdom Metazoa; phylum Arthropoda; class Insecta; order Diptera; family Culicidae; genus Toxorhynchites; species Toxorhynchites rutilus. The sequence continues at coordinate 231,377,746 of NC_073746.1, forward strand.
CAACGTCTCGAACGCAGATGCTGGGAGACGCATTCATTCCATACAGTCGTATCAAAAGGGGACTGTGTTTAAACTTAGTTGTGGAGTGAGAAGTTTTCATATCCGATTGAATATTGTAGTTGTGTTGAATTGATTGTGGATAAAAGTATTTAACTCCAATCCCAGATGCGTTCAATTGCAGTACTTGTATATCCATATCAAAACATGAAGTACGATTGATTTTTTTTGACGTAGCACTACGACTTTAATTTCTGTACCGGGTGCAATTTCAAAGTTTCCGAAACGAGTGAGTGACGCTGGAATACAAGGTTCTTAACGTTTTACCTCTTTACCGGCTAAATGAAGTGGTATAACTCTCACTTCAACCGAAAGATAAAAAGTCAAAGAGTTAGAGTTGTCAGAGTTGTCACTTATTAATCCAAAAAAATAGTTTCAATAGCTCAAAAATTGCTTTGAATACATACTATTGAAATCATAACAATCTAGCTCATTGATGATGATTGCTTTTGAGGTGATCAGAATGTGTTCCCGAACATGGGTGCTAAATCAAGACACCTGGAGAAACCGCCATAGCAGACGAAATCCACTCAGTTATAATTGTACAGCATTTGGAGCAGGTTATTGCTGGTGTAGCGAAGTTAATTTCGTTCATCATGTCAGCGTTGATGAACGGTGTAACCAAGTGCTTGTTTGTGCAAACAAACGGCATTGTTACGTCGGGTTCGTTAAAAATTCCCCCTTAGGTCACTCTCATCGCTAGGAGAGTGGTAACACTGGAAAGGCGACCAAGAAAGTACCAGAAAATTGTTTCCGCTTGTGATTGTTTCTTTTGCTGAATATTTTGCCTTCGCTACATACAAGCAGGTATCGGCAAAATCACATCGAAATTCGTTCAACAACACTCATCCACTCATCCTTATGCCTCACTTTATTTGAGACAGAAAAATTCATCTATCATCTTCGCAAAGTTCATTCTCGAGTTAAACGGAAAAATACTGTCTCGATTCCGCTCATCTATTCTCAGAAAATTTTGCATTCTCTCTTTGCCTCTCGGGATGACGTTAGATGGTGATAGAATCAAATTGGAAACTTTTGCTTGCGCCAGCGAGTGTCTCGGTAAAATCATTCATTTTTCACTCAAATAGCAATCATTGAGCCTCGATCGCGACAGTAGAATATAGGTAGATAGTTGAAATCGAGTTGTTTCCTGTGCACTATTGCAATGACATTTTTTGTTTCTAGTATGAAACGATCTAAGCCAACGCAAAAGACCATATTAACGCAAGTTGGTGAGCGGGAAGGTGGATTCATGTGCACTTGAATGCTGACAAGGAAAAGAGTACAAGGGAAAATAAAATCATACATACAAGCAGATTCAGTCTATTTTGACTCACTCGTCATTTTGTTTCGTGCGATCCTTCCAAAGGAGTATTCATCCATTGAATGTTGTTTTTCACTCTTTGTTTTGTTATGTTCACTCTCAGTTCCGAATGAAGATGGTCGGGGAGTGAAAAATGATTAATCGTGCAATCTCACGATTGCTTGCTGCATTCTTTTCGCCATGAATATTCCAAGCAGATACAAGAGTGATTTATAATTAGGTGTGGAGAAATGAGCGAATGAACTTTTCCATACTTGCATACAAGTAGTTCAACGACAAATCTTGCTTTACTAGCCGTGGGTTGCATCACCTGCGTATAAATCATGACTAAGATGAGGTTTCAAACATCAAAGATTTCAATAATTTGTTGTTGTTTTAAGTTATAGAGACTCAAAACTTCTTCAGTTCATTCGACTCTATCAATAGTTGGCAAGGCATATAACTCGTGGGCATTTTATCTTTCGATTGAGGTGATAGTCATAGCACTTCGTTCAGTCGACAAAGAATAATTGAGGTTCAAAACCTTGTGCCTCCGTCGTAACGCTCTCTTTTTCGAATTCCCCGAAAAATAATTCATCCATTAATTGAGAATTGATTCAGATTCAACTTCAAACTTCAAGATCACTAAACCAACGATAGTCCTACGTCACCCTGCGGTTATACCACAGATATAACCCACTTCCTGGTTTTATATCACGGAAAAGATATTTCGAATGTACGGAGGATTGTATAAGCTTGTCTTGATGATTTGAGTGTCGAACGTCAAAAAGAGACCACAAGCGAATGAATTTTATTTCGCATATATTTGTACAGATCGCAAAACAATTCCAAGCGAAAATATAATATTCATTCATCCATTCATTGAGAATTGATTTAGATGCAATTTCAAACAAATGATTATTGAGCCAATGGTAGTCCTATGTAAATCTCGCGGTTATATTCCATATATAATCCACTCCTAGTTTCTACGTTTCGGGTGGGAAAAGCTGCAGATTTGAATAACGACATCATTCAACAACTGGAAGGTCTGGGTTTGGTTTTCATGAAGTCCCGTTCGCAGGCTATCGATCGCTCCAACCATGTCCGGATCAAATGGAGGAGTTCAGGTTTTTGTTGAGAAAGCAAAACAAAAAAGCCCTATCCATAGGGTTTGTAGACAACTCTTTGGGCTCATGAGGACAACTTTTTCTATAGATAACAAGACTCCGTAGACATTTAAAGACCGCTGAAATAAATTCTAACGATGTCATTAATGATGTGTTACAGTTCAGCATGAAGTAGGACTTCCAAGAATCGGTTCCAAATATTACAGTGAATTTGAAGCTGTTTCTAATCGTGTACGTTTCTGTGGCATCTTTTTTTTCCAATTCATTTATTTGTAAGGCTCAATCGCATGAGCTTTGCGGAGCCACTAATTCATGATTTGTTTTTACAGAATTTCAACTTAAATCTATGTTTAGTAGGTTTCGACCGATTACTCGCGGTTTACTCGAGGTTAGAGGGGCAACAATCTGTGGCATCTTGTGGAGAGGCTTTTCAGAGTTGAAATTAATTAAAAATTTGTGGTCAACGATGGGTCTTCTTCTTCTTGAATGGCGTTAACGTTCCCTGTGGAACTTTTGCCGTCTCAACATATGCATTAACTAGCGTCATTCATTAATACTTAGTTGAGATTTCTTAAGCCAAATAACACGCCTTGAATGTATTCCGAGGGGCAAGCTCTAGAATACGCGTGACCACAGTGCAAGTCGAAGGAAATTTCTTTGACGAAAAATCCTCCGGCCAGAACGGGAATCGAACCCGAACACCCGGCATGATAATGTGAGACGCTAACCACTCGGCCACGGGTGCACCCTCAACGATGGGTCAGACATGTTTTATATGGTGAGCCCCGTACCGTACCGTATTGATGCACACTACTTCGAGCCCGCAATAAGAGAGAGAAAGCGCCCTTAACGGGAAACACTTGTACAATATCAATGTCGGTCTCAGCTCCCAAAGATATTAGATAAGATTAGTGATAGATTTATTTGAGTCACATTGCGACATCCACAAATAAACCATATTTTATTATTGTAACTGTCAGTCCCAATGACCAACGCGCGAAGACTTTGTGATTTCTAGTTCGTCCTATCTAATATTATAATAAATACGTTTCTTGTTTAGATAAGTTTGATTTACTAAGTTTTATGGAGGGGTGAAACCTCTCCAACCCGTCCTGGGTGTCACCCGGTCACGCTACTTTATGGACATGGACATGGACATGTGTAACTTTCTGGCTACGAAAGATATGTCGTTTTCTGACTTCAAAAATGCCACGGCAGTATTTTCTGGAACATCTGCAACAATTCAGAATGAGTTGGTGGAAATTGTTGGATCCACCATGCTAGAACAGATCGCGCGGGAAGTGAAACAGGCTGATTTCGGTGCAGTTATGATCAACGAAACCACTGATATTTCTAGGAATTGTCAGTTGGCTACAATACTACGATATTGCTTGAACGACGGTGAGTAATGATAAAACAAAAATTCCTAACGTTATGAAATGCAGTGTGTATGTAGCAACATTAAAAAATTGTATTGCTATCAGGAAGGTAATCACGGAAAAATCTGTTTTTTGCGATAATACTCCCAGAGCAAAAGTGATACATCTCTGATAAATATTTTATTCTTCTTCTCCTTAAATGGAACTATGGTTCCTAGAGGAACTTCGCCGTCTCAACGTAGTATTACTTGAGCAATTTTTATTAGTACTTAGTAGATTCTGGCAACTATGCCTGCAGCACACAACAAGCGCGAATAGACTGCTGAAAACAAACAGTATTATAAGTATACAACGTCGTTTCCGTAGAATCAAATTGCGTTAATTATGCAGTTTAAATAGCGTGTGGACATTACAAAGTTTTATACTCTCTAATATGTGCATCTGTGCTCAGATATAAAATATTAATCATCGAATGCTGAAAGAACGCTTAAAGAGTTTTCAATACCACCGACAGCACTTATCCATTGTCCTATTACGGTCTACTGTGAAATTCTATTACGATCTACTGTGGGATTATTTTTCTGTCTACATCTGTTCGTAAACAACGATGTCAACTAGAAGCCAGAAGCTTTATGCCTGTCCGGCAGGTAGCTCTGGATGCACCTTGGAAAGCGCAGTTGCAATGCTCTCTAAACGTTTCGACGAAACAAACCAGCTTATAGATGCCTCGAAAGCTGAGCTTAACTCGAAACTTGACGACATCAAAGAAGATCTTCAGAAGCAGATTATGGCGATGGAGCAGAACTTCAACTCATTGAAAACTTCCTGTGATAATGAGCGCAAGGTACTCAACACTCGAGTCGATAATGCCACTGAGAGTGTCCAGCGTTTGGAGAACAGAGCAGAATTGATTGCAGCAGGTATCCCGTATATCACCAACGAGAATCTACGTAATTACTTACATTGTATTGCGGAAGAAATTGGCTTCGATAAAGACAAGGTGCCCCATATACACTGTAAACGTCTACGTTCAAGAAATCTTTCTGACGGCAATGAATGTTTTATCCTACTGCAATTTTCTGTGACATGCTTAAGGGATGAATTTTACTCGAAGTACTTGGCTAAGCGTAATTTGAAGCTGCGGCACATCGGAATTTCATCGGATCGTCGCATCTATATTAACGAGAATTTAACTGTGAATGCGAGGACAATAAAGCGTGCTGCATTGAAGTTGCGTCGAGAAAATAAACTGGTCGCAGTCTCGACGAAACTAGGAATTGTACAAGTGAAGAAAAATGCTGATAGTCCGTACCTGTCAGTTTCATCTATCGATCAATTAATGCAAATTTGAATTAACTAGAGCTACATGTATACTTGTTATTGTTTGTTAAAGTGGAGATTGTATGTAATTTGCACTAAAGAAATTTGTTTGTATACTGGAACTATATGTAAAGTATGGAGACTATCATTAGAATGCAGCCTATCCATGTACATTGTTTCCCTCACGTTACCTGATGTCATCCTTAAGTAATCACACACTCTCACTACACACGATTCCCAGAGTTGTTATGAACACCATACTCAAGGCAAACAAATTCAACATATGCCATGCCAACGTTCAAAGTCTTTGTGCACGACGATTCTGTAAGTTTGAAGAAGTCAAACTAATGTTGTATGACTCCAAGGTATCCGTCGCTTGCTTCTCGGAAACATGGCTAAATAATTCCATTCCTGACCAAGCCGTTTCTATACCTGGTTACCGTCTCGTACGGAACGATCGGGCGTACAAAAGGGGTGGTGGAATTGCCATCTATATTCGTGAAAATATCCTTTCCAAAACGGTTTATTCTACGAATCTGACTGCTTCGTCGATATGCAAAACGGAATGCCTGGCTGTGGAGCTTAAAATAAGCGGTGCTGTAATGTTGGTCGCCGCGATCTACAACCCGCCGGACAATGATGTTTCAACTTTTATGCAGTGTGAATTGGCAACCTTATTATCAACTTATGAGCATTGCGTGCTTACCGGAGATCTTAACACTGATTGGTTACGAAGAAGTACCAGAAAAGAACGCCTAGAAGAAATATTCACAACGTATACCATGACTGTATTAGGCACCGAGCCAACTCATTTCTATGATGATGGTTGCTCTCAACTGGACTTGCTTGTCACTAACCGACCAGATGTAGTAACCACCTTTCAACAAGTGTCCGTGCCTGGCCTGTCTAAACACGATCTCATTTTCTGCTCGTGTAACATCAACACGTGTGCTATTGATCAACATTCCGTGGAAACCTACCGAGACTATGTAAATTTCGACCCAAATTTACTGCGAGATAGCATCAATGGAATTTCTTGGGACATCTTCCGCAATATTAACGACGTCAATCAACTTACTGAATACTTCAACAGTAGTATTATGTCCGTCCATGACTCGTGTATCCCACTACGGACTGTCCGACATCGCCAGCATTACAATACTTGGTTTAATGATGCTATACGTAAGGCAATCGTAGAGAGAGACATGGCTTATAGTGACTGGAGGACTGCTCCCATGGAATATAAGGATGGAAAAAAGCAAATATATACGCAGCTAAGAAATAGGACAAATGCTCTTGTTCGACGTGTCAAATCGGAGCACATCAATCGAAATATTGTGGTTGCTGGCTCAACAATGAACCTGTGGAAGATGGTGAGAGGTCTTGGTATTGGGAAGGTGCAAGATCAAGAAGATTGTTCTTTCGATCCAAACATGATAAATCATCATTTTGCCGGTCAATTCACTATCGACAATGCTGACAGTTACGAAACCCGAAGACCACAACCTGTCGGTGGATTCTCTTTCCAACAAATTGCAGCGCACGAAGTGTTGAATGCGTTTTGTGAAGTCAAGTCAAATGCTGTTGGAACCGACGAGATTCCCACCAAATTTCTTAAAATAATTCTTCCACTCATCATCGATCACATTGTGCACCTCTACAACATGATCATTAAGACATTGACATTCCCGGAGGCTTGGAAGTGCGCCAAAATAATCCCTCTGAGAAAGAAGAAACATCTAAACTCTGTCGAAAACCTCCGCCCTATCAGCTTGTTGAGTGTTTTGTCTAAGGTTTTGGAGAAGGTACTGAAGCAACAAATCAGTACCTATTTTACATCGATGAATCTACTAAATGATGACCAAGCGGGTTTCCGGCGTGGTCATGGTGTAAAAACTGCGTTGCTTCGTGTTTATGACGATATTGCTGGAATGATTGACAGAAAGGATAAGGTGGCTTTACTGCTGATTGATTTCAGCAAAGCTTTCGACACAATATCTCATTGTCGACTCTTGCATAAGCTACATGAGCGCTTCCATTTCTCATCATCTGCTGTTGGCCTCATGAAGTCGTATTTGGCCGGGAGAACGCAAATTGTATATTGTAACCATATCTCTTCCGCTGCAGTTTCCGTTACCTCTGGGGTTCCGCAAGGATCAGTGCTTGGACCTTTGTTGTTCTCTACATACATTGATGACCTACCCGGAATATTGAGATACTGTCGAGTCCAAATGTTCGCAGATGATGTGCAACTGTACTTTTCTCATCCTGACGTTTCAACTGCAGTGGCGCGGTTAAACGATGATCTTCAACGAGTAGTAAATTGGGCTTCAAGGAATTCGTTACGCATAAATCATACAAAAACCAAAGCGATTTTATTCGGTACTAACCAGTATATGGATTCAGATCATCCATCGCTTGTCGTCGAAGGGAATTACATCCAGTTTGTAGAACACGTGAACAATCTGGGCATTATTTTTCAAAGGAATCTCAGCTGGGACAAAGCAGTATCCACCCAATGTGGTAAAGTGTATGCTGGCCTACGTACATTGCGTGCAACCACGTCAGATCTCCCTCAGCATACGAAACTCCTGCTTTTTAAGTCGCTAATATTGTCACACTTTATTCTTGGTGATGTCATCCACCTTAGCATGAGTATGGCTATGATGTCAAAATTGGAAGTTGCCTTAAATGATTGTTGCCGTTACGTATACAATTTGAATCGTTTCACGTCTGTTCGGAACCTTCAGAGGAATCTACTCGGATGTCCTTTCCGTCGTTTCTATGAAATGAGGACATGTCTGCAACTGTGGAGAATTATTCACCGTAATGAACCCTTCAATCTTGTCCGAAAGCTGAGGCTGCTCCAAGGACGTCGCTCGCTCAACTTCGCGGTCCCATCACATCGTTCTGCTTTATATGGTGAGTCATTTTTTGTGAGAGGAGTGGTTTATTGGAACGCGCAACCCATGGAACTTAAACGAATACAGTCGGAAACATTGTACAAAAAGGCTGCACTAGATTATTTCAACAGAGATTAGGTTAATAAACCTTTAAAAATAATAATGTTTGCTAGAACTTATGTAAATGCTTTGTAAAAATCGTTATTGACAGAAAAAAGACTTTGTCTTACGTCATGTGAAACATTTAAATAAATAAATAAAAAAAAATAAAAAAATAATTGAGATTTCGATGCCAATTAACACGCCTTGAATGTATTCTGAGTGGCAAGCTCTAGAATCACAGTGCTAGTCGGAGGAAATTTCTTTGGCGAAAAATTCCCCCGACCAGAAAGGAAATCGAACCCGAACCCCCGGCATGTTAGGTGTGTACAACCGTACCGTTGTGCGGATGAATCTGAGGACGCATCGTAATGAGCTTATGATCGGAAGGTATACCAGGTTGAAGGTGTTGAAAACAATTAAGGCAAGCCCGGGAATCTTGGACTTCGACATCGGCAGAATAGAACTGTGTTTCTGCCGATGTCGAAGCCGACCAAATGATGACGCATGACGCTGAAATAAAATCTGGTGCCCAAAAGACGCACACAAAATTTGTACAACAAGGTTGTGACGAAGTACGAAGGATGCATGATGGATGACGAAACGTACGTGGAGATTTTGGACAGCTCCCAGGCTACTGTCAGAGAAGAATTCAATAGCGAATTTGAGTTCATTTCCGCTGATAAAATTCCTTTCGTTATTTGCCAGGAAGTTCTTGATTTGGCAAAGGATTTGCAGCTGTACACATAAAACCAAGGTTCTCGTCATAAACATGACAATGGACTCGTAAATGTAAAGGGAAAAGTGTCTGCAGTAACGTATTCTTCCGTTTATTAAAGCTCACAATAGTCCGGTGATGTTTTGGCCAGAATTATCTGTAACGGGAAATTTTTTTCCGAATTCTAAATCAAGCTTTAATTACTACGAACGAGAATGAATGTGAAAAAGCAAGTAATAACGTATTATGGGCAGGAATGATTACAATACAAATAAATAATTCTCACCTCATCGTATCGAAGATCCGGTTCACTGTAGGTCCCTTCCAGCATCTTGAAACTGCTCAATCGCCTCTCCTTCTTCTTGGTATCTTTTTCAATTTGCTCCACCAACACTGCACTATCTTCATGCTTCGGTCCCATCCTAAGCTCCTGTAGGCTTCCCCAGATTGCTGAGAACCCACCGCTCAGCCTCCTCGATGACCGGCTTCTCTTCTCGCCCGAGTGCTCGTCCTTATCATCCTTGGAAGCTTTTCCCGTATCGATATCATTCATCGAGGTGGAAATGTTCTCAAAACTCATCGAAATTGGTCTCGCGAGACCGAACACTTTCGGGCTGAGCTTGTACGACATCAGTTTGTCACCACCGTTCTGCGAGGATCGGTTCGACCCCACCGAGATGTCATCCGCGGCACAATTTTGTTTGCTGATTTTATGCGAGCAAGCCTTCTTCGAACGTTTCACCGGTTTTGAGGGTTGAAGGAACACATGCTCCTCTTGCCCAGAAGCACTAGATTTTTTCATCATCAGACTTATGTCATCAACCGAGAGTTGAATCTTCGATTCGCAGCTCTCTTTTTCGATGGACATTATCATGTCGTCGCATGATCGTGCCACCAAGAGAGTATTTTTTACATTTTCGCTGTTGTATCGCTCCAGATCCAGAAAAGATTCCTCCAGCTTCGGCACATCGACCGGGCGTTCTTGGACAACATTTCCTAGATCATCCACAACTTTGCCGATGGTCCAACTATCCAGCTGTGGTAAGTCCGAGTATGCCTGTTCGTTTTTCATTGAGCATTGAGCATCGTTGATGCTGTTCAGCGCGTTGTCTTTGCTAGGCGAACGGTCAGAAACGAATGATTTAGGATCGGGACGCGCCCTCACGGTCAATCGGTCCAATCCGGAGGTGGAGGGAATGTTATAATCTGCTGATTTAGATTTCCCGTGGAAAATATGTGGCCCACTTGTGGAGCGAATATTTCGAATCGGATCCAACTTGGGGGGAATTTCATTTATTATGCCAACTGGCCGGCAGGACGTGGGTCCAAACGGATGGGACTTCCTAAAGTGAGCTCGAACATTGCTGATCTGATTTGGAATTCCCGGAAAGTCCACCACCAGGATACGGTCGGCGATGTTGCGGCAATCGTTATGGAAGCCAATGCCTGAGTCAGAATTACTGGATGTTGTCGTTATCTCACTGTGATTGCTGGGTTGAGGAGAGTTCGAAATCAACAGATCATGGGGATCATCCATTGCTCTTGAATTCAACCGCGGATCGTTCAATCCTCGATGGCAAACACGCATCGCTTGTTCCAGATTGAGGCTCCTAGCGACGGGAGGTTTGCCGTAGGAGGTACATTCGGGTTTAATAGGAGCTTTTAAATTGTACATGCTTCGGATTAAATTCACTATATACTCTGAACTGCAGGGAAATTCCAAGCAAAGATTGGAGATAGGATCTTTTGTGCACATGATTTTAAAAATATCAGCCTTATCCAGGTGAACAGAATGCTCCACCAGTTTCGAATCAATGGCAAAAACATGGCAACTGTTTGATATGATCACATCCTTTCGTTGGTTTAGTATATCCGAATTCTCACACATGAGCCCATCTGCGTAAATCGCAGATGTCACCAGGCCAAAATAACGATTATCACTCTCACTACTGCTACTCACGTAGTTCAATCGAACTGCAGAATACTTTGCAATCACAGCATTGCTCGTGTTTATAAGATTCAAGCAGGATGGAAGAATAGTCATCAGAACGGTTGTTGGGTTTCGCTTCTCCTGGCGCATTTTCCTGATGCAACTTCGCACTGTTTGTAGCTTCGAGCTAGTGGCAATCTGTTTGGGCATTTCTATAGTTCCCAGATACCCAACGATGGCCTTATATTCCAATGAAATTTCCTGGTCCTGATGGGTATGTGATGTACCAGCTTGTGGTTCATCGTGCGATTGGGTAAAATTCACCGAACGGACCATTGCACTAACATTGGATATATCACAGCTGTTGTTAGCATTGGGACTATGTATAACATTGTATGCCGTGGGGGATTCGTTTTCTCCTATCGCTGTTCCTTCCTCACAGGTGCCTACCAGATCTTCTACCGGAACATTACCTCCAACATTCGATTGCTTCCCCACAGCTGCCGCTCGGTTCATTTTTGTCTTATAATGCGGATACTTCGGTCGTGCTCGCTGCTGACTTCCTTGAAATAGAATGTCTTCGTCCGAACTATCCGAGTAATAGTTCTCAGCAATGGCCATCTTTATCGCTCCATACGTATTTCCGATGAGTTGCACAACCGCCTCATGGGGCCACTTAGAAACGTTCATACCGTTTACCGATATCAAAAAATCTCCTGCTCTCAGACCCGCCAAGTCTGCTGGAGAATTGTTCACAATGCACGAAAGTATGCATGGCTGCTGCCCCGAAATAGTGAACCCAAATCCGTTCATTCCCCGATTAACCTCCACCATCCGAATGCCGTAATTCGGGCGTTTCTTCCTTCTCCGATGACCGTGCATATTTCAGATCGTTCCAATACGTGACCTAAAATCTCAAAATCAATCAGTGTTTTCTTCAAAATCGATGAAGACTGAGAAACTGTAGCGATGTAAACTTCATTTCACCACACAATTTTTGCGTTCTTCAGCTTGCCGTACTTTCGCCCGAGGTGATCTCCGATCATTCACTTATTTTGCTATGCGATGCTGTGCTCTAAAGTCTGCATTCCTTTCTACTATACGTACGAATCTCGCACCCTCGTTCGTTACATTTAGCACTCACACAGTCGAACGCAAAATGCAACAGTTTGTAACTAGAAAGCTGTCATTATCTCCACACGATTCAGCAATATGAGACCCCGCATCAAATTAAAATTAATCGCTGGGGCAATGCACGAGCTAATTAAACATCGAAATTTCACTTATTTCATAACATGGCAAATCATTTTGAACACATTCAAATCAACGCGCCAATCAGTCCCTAATTCCTATTTATATCCTCCGATTAGACCAAATAGCGTCTGATGCGCGATTGTTGTTTTTCTTAAATGAATGCCTCCACTCTCACGCACACGAATGCGCCCATGCTGCAGTATATCCTTGCGCGACGCAATCAGCGAGCTGTAGGTTTGACGCTTACTAGCGAGTTGAAGTCACTCGAACTTTTAATGCAATCTGCCGCCATAGTATCACATTATTTCTTGCAAACTTTTGCGAATCAATGAAAACCGTATCTCAAAGAATCCCGTCGCACTAATCGAGGCTCGAAAACTTTCACTTGAACGTCTAATTTACTACACATTTGGGGAACATAAACAACCCAAGGTTCAGTCGAGATTTTTTCGCGTCCTTCTCTGTGTTCGTAACTGTTTTTCTGTTTCTTTTGCGTATCATCCGTTTCAAATCTTAGATCTCAGACATTTTGACATTTTGGAAAATGGGTGCGTTTAGATATTTCGATCAGAGATGCCAAATATAATTTTATTGATCTTTTTATAACGTGTAATTATTAGACTCAATTACTTATCATATAACTTTTGCAAAGTCGAGTTTCACCTAAAGATAAAACTTATTTGCCATATGATTAAGACTAAGAATTTCATAATAACTAAAGATTTAACGGATTTGATTGGTTGGGACTGGGGTTGTTTGGTTAAATGGGAAAGGAAAAAATGAATTAAAAAGTGATAGGGGAAATCTGGGGAAATGCGATTTAAAATAACAGGGTTGGTAAAATGAACCAGTGCTCAAACTTCGATAATTAAACTAAAAACCAATTTATACTTCTTTATTATGCTGCTTCATTATGCATGAAACTGTCAAATGTAAAAAATAATAAATAAAACAGAAATTTCTCTCACGGTAGCCATTTGGATGTATTTAAAGAATTTCCCGTGAAATTTAAAATATTCGACCTGATATCTTCGACAAATCATCAGTTTGAACAACTGTTCACATATTCAATGAGAGATAAACAGATATTTTGTTTGGTTTCAGTGATTTATTTCGCATTTGAAATTATTTTGTTTTTTTTTTTTGAGCAAAATGAGCCACCACTGGATAACGACTAACAATGTTATGTTTTCCAAATCTGATTTACCTCATCACATGTTACTTTTCAAGGCGTTCCTTTTGTGGCTTTGACCCTGGAAAAATGTGCCACCTCAACCAAAACCAATCCTCAATATGTGAAGCGTTATGTGTTTTTTATGAGAAAAATCTAAATAAGGTGAATAAGCTCGGTTTGATTCATACATGCACCTACTATTTCAAAAATGATTTAAATAAATTTAGATAAGGAACATCACATAAATCTGGTTTCCTTCGACTTGCACTGTGGTTGCGCGCATTCTAAGGCTTGCACCTCGGAATACATTCCAGGCGTGTTATTTGGCTTAAGAAATCTCAACTGAGTATTAATAAATGACGCTAGTTAATGCATACGTTGAGACGGCAAAAGTTCCACAGGGGACGTTAACGCCATTCTAATAATAATAATACTCGTTGGGTTCAGCTTTCTGCAGGAGCCACACAAACTTAACAAGGAAGTACTCATGGTCATCAGATATTTAATCTGCATCATCTGGCGATAGAAATAAAACCACCCACCACAGGGGATGTCTAAGATATGGATAATTTCAACGAAGCATACTAGCTCAAATAACTTAGGTTCAAGAATGCACTGAAAGATGAAGACTTCTCTTCATATTCAGCCGAATGAAATAAGCAAAGAAAAACAGACGAATGATTGATACTATAGGGACAGTTTCATTAATGCTTTTTTGTATATCTACGAATAGAGAATAACAAGATTTTAGTGTACTTTTTTTTTAACTTTTAACTATTGAAAATAGACATGTTTAATGATTGATGGTTCCGAATTTTCCCTGCCCCTATAGGTCTTATAACTCGTTTGAACTGGACTAAACTAACTGAACAGTTTATATAACAAACGATTTTTCAGGGCCATCATTAGGTTATTGAGTGAGTTGAATTTGCGAATTTGTGAACAGTCATAAAAACAAAATTTGAAAACAGAAGCCTCAATAATCAAAGTCCTACTTTAAGCTCCCGTCCAGGCCGCTAGACACCCTTCTACTTTTTTTTCTGAGTGTACTGTCAAAATAATATGTCACTTTCCGCGTGCCACAAAGTAAACAAACATTATACGGATTACCTGCTGAAAATCCCGAAAATCCGTTTTACTTCTACAGAATTTAATAGTGTCGGAATAAAGTTGTAGATGTTTTCGTTCCTCCGTGGCATCGTTATTAAACCCGCCTATAGCTCTGTAGTCAAACTTGTTATTAATCGGCAAATTTCTGTCTCTAAAACTCGACCACTTTCATTCATAGCCCAGATGGCCGAAGCGGTAGAGCAAAAAATTGTCGAAGATAAAGGCAGAAGTGAGGAACGTTCCCGTCAGAAACGACAACAGTACGATGCGAAAACGCGGTACAACGGTGCTATCAAGAAGCGAAAATGGGAGGATCCTCCAGCCGATCCGGAAGCTGTCAAGAATTTCGATCCGGCATCACGGGTTAAAAAACGTAAATGCGTTATTATCATGGGATATTCCGGTGTAGATTATCAAGGGATGCAGCGAAATCCGGGAACGAAAACTATCGAGGAAGATCTGCTAGCAGCGATGCTAAAAAACGGTTGGATCAGTGATGAAGCGTTCAACCAACCGCAACAAATACAATTCCAACGAGCGGCTCGAACAGATAAAGGTGTTTCCGCGGCCACGCAAGTAGTTTCAATAAAACTTCCAGAAAACTTAGATATAGATACGCTGAACAAAGATTTACCAGAACAGATTAAAGTTTTTGCCGTTAAACGTGTAACGAAAGGCTTCAATTCAAAGTCCAATTGTGACGCAAGGACTTATACCTATACCCTTCCAACAGTAGCGTTTGCTTTGAATGATGAAAAACTAGACATTCACACTTATAAGCTTCCCGAAGAACGGCTTCAGAAAGTGAACGAAACGCTGAAACTCTTCGAAGGCACTAAAAATTTCCACAATTTCACGAGTCGCAAAGAATATATCGATCCGTCGTCTAAGCGATTCATCATGTCTTTTGAATGCGAAGATCCCTTCATTCCAGAGGGAAGCACCATAGAATTTGCCACGATCAAAATCAAAGGGCAGAGTTTTATGCTTCATCAAATTCGTAAAATGGTTGGCTTGACGTTGGCTGTGGTTCGTGGATTGACCCCGGCCGAAACGATTTTGAATGCCTTCGGAGAAGAAAGATATGGATTTCCTACTGCTCCGGGGCTCGGCTTAGTGTTGAGTCGAATCCATTACGAGAAGTACAACAATCGTTATGGAGAGGACGGCTGCCATGAAGCGTTGGATTTCCAGAAAGAGGACGAGGTGATTCAGGAGTTTTTCAGAAAGCATATCGCCTCAACGATCGTTGAATCGGAGTTGAAGACCAACTCTATGCTTGAGTGGTTGGAAACACTACCAATGCACAGCTATGCACCACGAGAAGAATCGGACCAGAGGGAGTGCAAAAGTAAAGATAAAAATGTTGACGACGATGACGATGAGTGAGTTTCACGAGGGAAATGCGGAATGTTATTTCACGTCAAGGAAAAAAAAGAAAACAAAATATACATCTCAGGTTTTGTAAAAAGATGGTTTTATTTTAGTATAGGATAAATGATGTTGGTTTGTCCAGTAAAAAAACCGATTATGATTTGTCCACTTTTTTGAATGCTCTAGTTCAGCGCCCCTATGTCAAATCAGGTATTCAAATATTACCAAACATATAAGAAACAATTGTGTTTTTCATGATTCACATTAATTTTACAGGATATTTTTACGGATTCACATGTTTTAAAGGTTTAGAAAGTCTACCTTCTATTGGTGTCAATGCGCCCCTCTTTTGAGCTTACTTATGATCAGTGTTGTCGAGTGAAGCTTTGGCATCCGTGGCGGAAAAGTCGATTTGCACCCCCTCTCCCCTACCAGAAAAAGAAAAAAATCATATTTATCCAATTTCTCCATATAAATTCGGTTCATTCTGCACCCCCAAAATCGTGCACCCGGAGGCGGTCCGCCCGCTCTGCACCCCCCCAGTCGACGTCACTGCTTATGATCAACCACCAGACGATTATTTGGTACGTATTCAGATCTTTTCTGGATTATAACACTTACAAATATTGTAAACATCATCTTTGCACACCATTTGTATCAGATTTACATATCTTAGACCAATAAGCGTTTCAAGTGCATGATTCATTTGGATTTTTCGAAAGCATTCGACACGATAAATCATGCTAATTTATGTTGAAAAACTTGAAAACCAGTTGAGATTCTGTCCAAAAGCTGTTCAGTCAGTTCGTTCCTATTTGTTTAGTAAATTTCAAACTGTTTTCTGTTATGATCGTTTTTCTTCTATGCTACCAATAAGTTCTGGTATTCCACAAGGATCTGTTTTAGGCCCAATACTTTTTTTCTTTTTTTTTTTTTTTTTTTATCTTCGCTTATTTTTCGTCGGCCTATTTCCGCCACTTTAGTGCCAATCACCGACATCAGGGAGGCGACTCCACCTGTTCCTACCTATCAGACTCAACAACTCATGAGCCGGGCCAACTTCTTTTACTTCCGCTCCGAAGGAAGACGTAACCAGAGATTTTTCGCCTCAGAAAATCCCAACGACGCCAGCTGGGATTGAACCCAGGCCGATCGGATTGTGAGGCTGTTACGCTAACCATACAACCACTGGCGCCGTCTACTTTTTTTCTTGTACATCAATGATTTGCCTTCGAAATTGAGAAACTGTGTAGTGCATCTTTTCGCTGATGATGTCCAAATTTATTTCAGTTGTGCGAACATGCAACAGGAAGAAGTTGAATTGCTCATCAATACTTGTTTGGTTAATGTCGCCGATTGGGCAAATGATAATTTGTTGATTCTAAATGCACAGAAAATGCAAGCAACATTCATTTCTCGTAGCAGAAATGTTTTCATAAACTTAACATTTCGCTTCAGAATAGTAGAACTTTATTCTCAAATGAAGTCGTGAGTCTAGGAGTGACAATTCAGAGTAATTTTGAATGGGATGCCTTTGTATTAAAACAACTAGCTGACCCGACGAACTTCGTCCCGCCTAAAATTATTGTTTTGATATGAATTCTTTAGAACAAAGTTTTAAACTTTTTCTCATCATAACATCGTTCTATGGGTAGAATACAGCAAATACAACAAAATGAAGACGGCACATTTGGCCTTCCAGATAGGATAGATAGGAATGCATTATTCCACCTGAAAATCCATTTCCACTTTCAAACAAAGATCGATTTCGATAGCGCAAACATTGAATGGATCGACAACGCTTATCATGATGTAAATGTAAAACATATGGGATATCAATTTTCCGACCTTACTCCAGAGTTTTCTGAAAATTTTCCGATTTTCCTCTCCGTATCAATGAACTACGGACTGAGACGAATACATCAAAATTAAGATGGCTCAAATCGGACGATTACTTCTTCGGGATTCGCACTTAGCAACACATTTGGTCTTACATTTTTATTCATATAGAGATAGATAGATAGATAGATATATAGGAGTGCGTTGTTTAACCTGAAAACCCATTTGCCCTTTCAAACAGAGATCGATTTTGGTAGCGCAAACATTGAATGGACCGACAACGCTTATTAGAGCCCCCGCACACTAAAAATTTTTTTTCAGCCGACAGTTTGGTCGGATCGGCCTACTGGTGCAAAATCCGGCCCAACTGAATCGGTGTAATCTAAGACAAGACCAGACAACTGGCTTCTTACTCTTCTTCGTCGTCCAAAAACGAAGCCATGACATGAAGATGCCAGAGCTGCCAAATATTATAAAATATCGGATTTTTCAAATTTCTATTTTAATGAATCGTAACATTTGGTTGGTGCGAATTCAATGATTATTGCATATTTTCAAATAGACAATCTCAAAAATATGCTTTAAAAGGATAAAATAAGTCTTTTAAATACCCATATCTATAATATAATCGTTTCCAAAACAAATTTGGGATTTTTTTTTAGCAAATAAATTTGTTTGAATGATCCTATGAAATATGACGAGGATATCGCTCATCTGAAGACCATGGTGCGGTTAATGTATGATCTCCAAGTAGGACACGGACATTGGAAACCATGGCAAACAAGTGTAATCGTTTCCACGAATGCAATTGTGAGGTTGACAGATCGGCTTTTGCATGAAGGACACCCACAAATATTTACATCGCGGTTCGTCCAAGATTGTCTGGAGAGTCTTTTCTCATTGATTCGTGCAAAGCAACGACGCCCAACTCCATTGCAATTCAGCAATTACTTGAAAATTGTGACTCTTTCGCAATACATGACCGTAGTACCGAATGCTTCGTATACAGCCGATACACAACAACATCTTATTGGATTGATAGATTTGCTATCAAAGCGGCGTGAAGAATGTTCAGCCCAGAAATTGATGGACAATGAAGCAGCATCGACATCATATCGAATTTCAGCTTCATCTAATTCTAGTGATAATGTGGATGATATGAATATTGAATTCGACTATGAGTACACCGTCGATGAAGCGAAAACTTTTCTCGACAGAACAGAACAAAATTCGTTGTTCTATATAGCTGGTTTCATCATCAAAAAAATTATTCAGCGGGAAAGAACATGTCAGCAGTGTAACAAGAGATTGGTAGTCAGCAAAACACAACCTAGATTGTATCAACCGTCTCTTTTTTCATATTTGCGAGCTACAGCTTCTAACTCTCCCATCTGCATAGTGAATGATGAGACTTTTAATTTCTTCTTAGCAATGGAAATTCTATTCCGAAATATGAAATCGCATTTGGAACCTAACGAAGCTGATTTGCCGAAGAAAATGGCAGGAGAAATGTATGTTTTGCCATCCACTTTATTCCATTGTGAAAAAACAAGGAATGACATTATAAAAAAATTTATATCTTTTCGTTTAAAAAGCGGAGAAAACAAAAAAACAAGGAAACGAAAATTTGATAGCAGGAGCATGGCATGGTAGAAATAAAATATATTAGTATCAGAAACCAAATAGATTATTATTAAACTAAACTTATGTCCATTTCCATTTTAGTGTTGTCCGAAAACTCATTTTTTCCACTTTTTCCCAAAAATGACTTTTTCAAAAAATCATAACTTTTGAACCTCTGAACCGATTCAGATGATCAATAAATCTAATTGAAGCCAATGAGGTAGATTTTTAATAGAAAAAATATTGAAAAAAGTATTGAACTTGGAAAGAGGGTTCTAGAGAGGTGTTTTTTTCGTTTTAGAGTCATTATTTTGTAAATTTAACATGTTTTAAGTCTTCGTTCAATATTCTTATGTGACTAGACTAGACCTATGCGACTAGAATCCTATCTTTCCGGTAAGTGTGATATTTTTTCAAAAAAGATTGGCTTATTGGCTTCAATTTAATATGTCGATCATATCAATCAGTTCAGTAGTTCAAATGTAATAAATTTTTGCAAAAAATTATTTTTAGATAAGAGTGGAAAAATGATTTTACGGACGACCGGTTAACTTTGAAAAGTCACTCAAAAACACAAAAAAGCCTATCTGATATCGAGATATGTTATGTAATAAATCCTCAGCTTTCAAGAAAAAACATAAAATATAAAAACATAAAAACAAAAAACATAAAAATAACAAAAGGTGTCGGGTGTCGAAAGTGGCTAAGTGAGGGGGTGCGAGCGAGTCAGAGCGCTATATCTCTCCCGGGGAAGGCCTCCCGGGTCATGGAGGCCTTGCCAACCCGCTGTCTCCCGGGCAAAGGAGATACACCCAGAAAATGGAGCTACGTTCACGAAGAATACTCAGAATGCGATCGCCCGAGGAGGGTCCCCGAACTGGAGCTGGTCCTGGAACGGGCGTAAGAGCGAGCGGCCAGCGGCTGGAGGGCGATGTGCAAGAGCGGGCCACCAGCCGGGTTCAACCCGAAGAGCTACCGCCACACGGAAACAGCAGCCATCGACATCACCAACGAAACGCTGCGCCTACGAGGCGTGTTGCGACTGTCAGACGACAGTCGTCCACACTTGTGGGTACTACTAGGCGACGGATCATGTGGACACATGAAATGAATGAATTCGTGATCCGCGCCTATTACATCTGCACTGCTTTGGAGACGGACATGAGCGGTCGCCCTCGAATACTCGCAATGTTCGAGGAAGCGTATCCAGAGTTCGTCGGGAGGCTTGACCAAAACGCGATGAACGCGAGGCGTAGAGCGATTGTACGCAACAATATGCTCTCCCAAACGCAAGTCGACGAGATCAAGCAGCAGGTGCAGAGAGAACTAAGCTCCAGAACAAGCAGAGCAAGCGATGTGTCGAGACGAAGTTCAGTACGGCTGAGCAATTCATTCGCGAGTGGGGCACGCGAATCAGCACCAGTGGAGGCCACAGTACAACAACCCCCTGAGCCGGAAGATCCACAGCCAGATCAACAACTACTACGCGATCTGGTCTTCCATTACGACGAGGCGATCTCACAGTTCCGCGACACGGACCCTTTGTCGCGCCCCAGGATCCCGAAGTTGCAGCATTCCCGCAGGCTGACAAGTGCAGTAAAGCTCATGAACGAGCACGTTCTTCCGCTGCACTTGGTTGATGCTGAGAACATGGAGGAGCTGCAACTGAAAGTTTACTGTGCTGCTGTGGCGACCGCCAAAAGTTTAGGATACCGTATTAGGCCAAGAGGCGGACTGCTCCAACATCTCCGTGAAAGGCGTGAGCCTCCATGGCGAAGGAGATTGGAGCAACGGATCCTAAACAAGCGCGCCGCAATTGGAAGACTGATGGCGTACAAAAGAGGCAGCAGATCGGCGAAATTATGTCGCCAAGTTGCTGTGATCGTGCGGCCTACTGAACTTCGCCAGCTGGGAGCTCACCAGCTGACGGAAAAACTCGACACACTGGTACAGCAATTGAGCGTCCTTACAAAACGGCTGAAACGTTACTCTGACTCTGCAAAGCGCCAGGAACAAAATCGGATGTTCAGAGATAACGAGAAAGCGTTCTACGACCACATTAGCGACGAGAAGCCCGACTACCGCGAAGGTTTGCCAGATATTAGCGATGTGACGAACTTCTGGGCTGGTATTTGGGAGACCCCAGTAGAACATCGCGACGGGCAAATGTGGTTAAGACGGGAGGAGGAGAGTTGTGGTGAAATTGGAGAGATGCCAGCTATCATCGTCGGAGAGAACGATGTCCGCGAAGCCTCGCGGTACCTGAGGAACTGGGCAGCACCGGGCCCCGATGGTGTCCAGAACTTTTGGCACAAGAAGCTGACCGTCGCACATCCAAAGATAGCTGAGTGCTTCAACAAGGTGCTACGTGACCCACACAACCTTCCTGAATTCGCCACCCGTGGCGTCACCTTCCTCCTCCCGAAAGACAGCAACACATTGAACCCATCAAAGTACAGACCGATAACGTGCCTATCGAGTCTGTACAAAATACTGAGCAGCATAATTACCGCCAAAGTTTCTGCTCACTGCGAACAGCATCACATCATCGCAGAAGAGCAGAAAGGATGCAGGAAAAATACGCATGGCTGCAAAGACCAGGCCATCATCGACGCAGCCATAGTCGGCCAGGCGGTATATAACCAGCGGAACCTAAGTATGGCCTACATCGATTACAGGAAGGCTTATGACTCCATACCTCACTCGTTTCTCGTCCGGGTATTGGAGCTCTACAAAATTGATCCCGTCGTCGTTAGGTTCCTGCAGCATGCGATGAGGCAGTGGAGTACGTCTCTGCACCTCAGTGATGGGGAAAATGTGTTGCAGTCTAGAACGCTGCAGATAAAGAGGGGGATATTCCAAGGCGACTCTTTCAGCCCGCTTTGGTTTTGTCTGGCACTGAACCCCCTCAGTAGGACGCTCAATAGAAACGGTCATGGCTATAAAATAAGGTATGGCGACGGCGCCCACGAAGAAGTGACCCATACCTTTTACATGGACGATCTCAAGGTCTACGCTGATTCACGTCAGCGTCTAGGTGTAGCTATCCGGGTTGTCGAAGACATAAGCAGGGACATCTGTATGGAGTTCGGCCTCGACAAGTGTCGCTGTGTCCACCTGCTGAAAGGACAACTTACCGAATCCGGAGGCTACGAGGTCTATGACGGCGAGTTTATAAGAGACATGGTTCGTGGCGAATCCTATAAATATCTTGGATTCCGACAGCTCACCGGGATTCGCCACTCCGACATCAAGACGGAGCTGCGAGACAAGTTCTTGAGTCGAGTGAACTGTGTCCTGAGGACTTTCCTCAACGCGGGGAACAAGGTACGCGCGATCAACACATTCGCGGTTCCCCTGCTCACCTTCAGTTTTGGTGTAGTCAAATGGAGCAAAACTAACCTAGAGGACCTTGAGAGGAGGATGAGGAAAGCATTCAAAGAGGCCGGAATGCACCATCCTCAATCGGCACTGGAGAGAGTTTCACTACCACGCAAAGAAGGGGGACTTGGAATCGTCGACATTTCTGCACTGTGTGTTGCCCAGGTACGACAATTGCGCGAGTACTTCGCAGAACGCGCCAACCAAAACGCGCTATACCGGGCTGTCTGCGCCGCCGACAGAGGATACAGCGCTCTGCACTTGGCGCAAGCGGAGTACCAACTCAACTGCAATCTGCAGACAGTGGAGGAGAAGATTGCAGCTTGGAAGCAGAAGGCAGTGCATGGTGCCCACCCCCATCAACTGGACCGGCCACACGTCGACAAGGCCGCATCTAATCTGTGGCTAACGCGTGGTGAACTCTCTTCAGTAGTAGAAGCCGACATGATAGCCATCCAGGACAGGATAATGCCGACGAGAAACTGCAGGCGGTACGTCTGGCATCAAGACGTTGATGACATTTGCCGGATGTGCCATCAACCAGGTGAAAACATAGAGCACATTATGGGAGGCTGTCCCGTTTTGGCCAACGCAGCCTACACCGAGCGCCACAACAACGTGGCCCGTATTGTTCATCGACAACTGGCGCTCCAATGTGCTCTACTGGAAGACAACGTACCAAACTACCGGTACCTGCCTGCACCTGTCCTGGAAAATGACCGTTTCAAGCTGTACTGGGATCGCACTGTTCTGACCGACCTCTCGATCCACCACAACCGCCCAGATATAATGGTTTACGACAAGAGCGACCGCAAAGTCACCATCATCGATGTCGCTATTCCACTAAACCAGAATCTGGAGGAGACCCACGGTCGCAAAATCTGCAAGTACCGACCATTGGCCGTGGAGCTCAAGGAACTGTGGGGGCTAAGGGAGGTCCCAAGAATTGTTCCAGTCGTTCTCTCTGGAACTGGAATTATCCCGAAGACACTTCTGGAAGCGCTAAAGGTGTTGAACATCGAGAAGGAATTGGCCGGCATCCAAAAGTCGGTCATCCTTAGCACCTGCGCGATTGTCCGACAATTCCTCGGTCAGGACTAAAACAGCACGAGCATGCAGATACGTGCATTCCGCAGAGCCTAGTCCCCCTTTGGCATTCAGAAGCCCGGGGGCAGGTGAAAATTCTGGCTAGGTTCGCCTAGTTAAGAAGTGAGATAAGTCTGACAAAAAACAACTACAATCAATAGTTACGAAAACAAAATTCGATTTCTTGGCAAGCCTAATATTTTTCCAAAAAAGATTAATTGGCTTCAATTTGATATATCGATCATCTAAATCGGTTCAGTGATTCAAAAGTTATGAATTTTTAAAAAAGGCACTTTTAGGAAAAAGTTGAAAAAAATGATTTTTCGGACCACCCTAAAATAAGAAAAGGTCACCCTAATGAAAAAATAAAAAATACGGGTCTAATATTTTGCAATAAAGAAAGAAACTACCACTTTTCATGGAAATCTGAGGAGCACTATATAGGTTTGACATGAAATGGATATATATAAATTTTTCAATTCAATCAAAATATAGTAACAAAATAATTAGGTAAAACGTGTATACAATTCCTTCACATTTCCTCTAAACTAAGTATCGTAATATCAATTAAATTAATTTTTTTTCTAAATTCAATAGAAACCCAACGTAATTTATTTTTATTGGCAACACTGGAAAAATCGACTTTGTTTACAAAATTTATCGAAATCGACCAATCAGAAATCAGAACGACTGACAGAAATTTGGTCCGTATCTGACAGAAATTTGGTCCGTAAAAGACCCCCTATTGTCTGATCTTATCTTAGGGTGTAATGTGCGTACTAGAGATGGGCAAACCGTTCATGAACTGATCAAAAGAACGAGTTCACCCAAAAGAGTGAACGAACTGCCGTTCTTTTTTGCTGGGCAACAGTTCATATGAACTGTATACCCAGTTCAGAACGAACTGTGTACGGTGAATGATGAACTGATAATACAGTTCAGAACGAACTGACCGCCGACTGAACTGTGTATACAGTTCAGAACGAACTGACCGCTGGCAGAACTGTGCATGCAGTTCAGAACGAACTGTGTACGGTAAGCGGTGCGTAAGAGGAAAGAAAACGAATGAGTGATAGATGAATGGTGCTGCAAGGTAAATAGTTCTCAAATTAACAAATTGAAACAAACGATAGCCCCATGAAACAACAAAAATAATATGTCGGTATTGTCGCTTCATAAAAAACGCTTGTTGCGTTTTTTTTATGTTGCGTTCAGGATACGATGGTTTTAAATTGGATTGTTAAATTATTTATCAAATTTCATATTTTGGAGTTCAGAGTAAATATTTCAGTAAGTTGTTATGCCAATCTACCTCACTTATAAAATATAATTGAAAGCTGAAAGTTGATTTAAACAGTCTTGTTAAACAGTAAAATTCGCGTCGCTAATATGAAGTATGTTTTATATTATATCATATTGTGCTCGATAATTTTAAGATGGACGTTCGCGGTTTGGGTACAGTTTTGCTATAGCATTTATGACAATACATGGTAAGCAAAGCAGTACAATGCTAGTTTATGCCGAAAATAATGAATAACGACTCGAACAAAATTAAAATTTCAAAATCAAAGTTTGATTTTCTATTGTGCTAAGTTATTTCTAACAAATATCGGACATATCCCGCCACTGTACAAAAGAGTGAGTGAACTGCTCAAAAGAACTAGTTCACTTAAGTGAACGGTTGGTCACTGAACGGTTCATTAAAGTGAACCGTTTTGCCCACCTCTAGTGCGTACATGCATACCTCTCCGTACTGATTAAGAAGCCGACCGAACTATCGGTCGACAAGTCAGTCTGCAGTCTGCGGGGGCTCTTAGACGACGGTGACACTGGAAAGTGGACGTACGAATTGTATGCAACAGTGAAAGTAAACAACAATATTGAGTTGTATTGGTGTGGTTACATTGCTTCCCCCCTTACTTCGTTCGAATTCGCCAGCTTCTATCGAACAAAATTGTTTGTTTCTCTTCGTACAATAAAATTTTCGTGCGTACTCCGAGCCAATGTCACCTTGCCCTTAGGCTAAGGTTACTAGTAGTTAACGTGCCGCTCGCCAAGATAGGGGCTTCGGGTTCGATTCCCGTTCGGGTCAGAAATTCTATCGACAAATGTCGTTTCCTGATTTGCTCTGGTTCAGGTGGACACTAGGGTGTGGTGGTAAGAACTTATGAGCGTTTTCAGTTTCCAAGAAAAGCTACAAAAACTCGGAAACAGCGAATTGACGAAGCTATTAGTGTTTTGACCAGTCCAGGTGATACTCGGGACGTAAAACAGCAGTATCACGATCAGTGATGGTAAAAAATCACATTCAACGATCAATAAATAAGTATATCCCTCTAGTCGGATGTTTTTAAATCACCCCCAGCAGGCGATGCTATTTTATCCTTCATATGTACACAGAAGGAATACTTGGAACGGTGAGTTACCAAGATCTCAAAAAAGCAATATGAAAGAGGAATCCCCACTGTATGCACTCTCGAAGCATTACTTCTACTACTCAAGGTTTATCGTGAGTGCAAGCCACAAACGATTAATCCCATCCCATAGAGCGGATGATGAGTTCTTGATCGGAAAGTGTACAAGAGACGATCAACTGAAATCTTACGACACTCATCGAGGGATTTTTAATTCTGACTCAGTCTCGTGTCGATTTTATTTTGCTGTCGTCTCCCGCCCGATAAACAGCAGACGGGTAATGGATGTAATTGATTAATTTTATTACCAGCAGATTTGGGCGAATCTCATCCCGCCCAAAATCGTTTTGACGTAGGACTACGTCTTTCATTTCTATACCGGGGTGTAAAATCAAAGTTTCGAAAACGAAAGCGTTACGCCGGAGACCGAGATTTTGAGCACTAATAGCTCCTAAACAACTGAACGAAATGGTATGATGAACACTTCATTCGAAAGATAAAATGTCTACGCGTTATATACTTGTTACTTTTTGATCCAAAAATTTGTTTCAATAGTCTTAAAATTGATTTCAAAACAGGCTATTGAAATCACCAATCGGTATATAAGCGAGCGCCACTCGGAAATCCACTCAGTTCTAATTGAACAGCGATTGGAGCATGTTGTCGCTGTTGTGGTGAAGCTCTTCGTTTATCATGAAAGCGCGAATGAACGGTGTCATCAAGAGCCTGTTTGTGCACCTTAGGCCAGAGGGGAATCCATCAGGAGGAGAGTGATGCCGCAAATGGTTTCCCGGGAAGAGATCGGACCAGTCGCCACACACACACACATACACGCGCGGAACTCTTCGTTTGGATGCCATTCAGCATCGTGAAAATTCCGGAAAGATTCAATCGTTGGTGAAATATAATCTGTTCCCCTGGGAACTGAAAAATACATTCATGCGAAAGAGTTCATTTTAATGTTTTTTATCTATGTAACACTGCGACCAAACATTTTTCAATTAAGTGCCATTAACAGGTGGTTATCGAGTTAGCATTAACCACTGGTGGGCTTCGAGTATCGAGGAAAATCGGGAAAAATCTAATCGTTGCTG
The DNA here is from genome assembly GCF_029784135.1 of Toxorhynchites rutilus septentrionalis. Classification (NCBI taxonomy): domain Eukaryota; kingdom Metazoa; phylum Arthropoda; class Insecta; order Diptera; family Culicidae; genus Toxorhynchites; species Toxorhynchites rutilus. The sequence goes on from NC_073746.1 coordinate 231,404,931, forward strand.
AAAAATAATCTGCCGGTTCCCTTGGAAATGGAAAAATACATTGATGCGAAAGAGTCTATTCCAATGTTTTCTATCCATATGACACTGCAACCAAATACATTTGGTTTTGTGATTTTTCAATCAATCGCAATTAACAGGAAAGCTTCTGAAATTATTCTTCCCCATCAGTAGATAATTTTCGTATCCAATATTGTATGCACGCGCAACGGAGAATGTTTCTCATCGCGAAAATTATATAATTTTTAATTGATTATTGCTCAGTCGCCGAAAGTTTCAAACTCAGAGAGTTCATTCCCCTCTAGTTTGCCTTCCAAATTGTCATCGTAAACCACACCTTCTTTCGATTCAGTCACGCACAAAAAGCATACTTAAGCGATATTCTGGTGGTGAAACGCATTCATTTTTCGTGACGACATCGACAAGGCAACATCGTTATTGTACGAATTGATATATATACGTGCGGAACTTCTTCCGTTTAAATGCCATCCAGCATCGAGAAGATTCCGGAAAATTATTATCGTTGCTGAAAAATAATCTGCCAGTTCCCCTGGGAATTGAAAAATACATCCATGAGAAAGGGTTTTTTTAAAAATGTTTTCTAATATATAACACTGCGATCAAATACATTTGGTTGTTATTTTTCAATCAAGTGCAATTAGTATGAAAGCTTCTGAAAATTAGTCTTCCCCATCAGTAGGATATTTTCATATCCAATATTGGATGCATAAAACCTCGTACCTCCAACGTAACGCTCTCGTTTTCGAAGTCCCCCAAATATTCATTTATTCTTTCATTCAGAATGGATTCAGATTCAACTTCAAACAAATGATCACTAAATCAACGATAGTCCTACGTCACCATTGCGGTTATACCATAGATATAACCCACTTCCTGTTTTTTAGATTCCAATAATTCTGAACATTCACATTTCTCTTCAAATATTTTTTCTAATTATAATTCAATTAGTGATTTCACGAAACACTTTTCGAATTCAATGGAATTTAAGATCCTTTTTTATTTTGTAGATAAAACGGATCACATATTTGATTAATTCAATTCTGTGTGGTTACGTTCTTCGTTGCGAATAAATGTAATGAATTAGTATGGACGTATGTTATTCATATATCGTGGACTTCCGACATATGTGGCAGTAGATTTATCGAACGACTAATGTTTTTTATATCCCTTCAAACTTGTTGCATCTCTCAAGTGTACATATGTACTGCTTTGACCGCAGATTTGCATGCTTGAATCTGGTTAATTTCAGGTATTCAGTCTTCATAGTGTCGAATGAATACTGTAGGTATCGCAGCAAATGATTATCAACATCCTACCTTATCATCAAACGGTATGCGAAGAATTTCAGTGAACTGACGGCATTGGAATATATGCTTTGTGAGGACCACATAATTATTATCAGAGCGAATAAACGTCCGACTGGAAGTCATGAACATCAATTCAATGTGACCAAGATAAATTTAACCTTTCTAAAGATGATCAGATGGAATATATTCCAATGTCGTCTGGAATAACCTGTCCAACACCTTATGATCGTAATATTGTTTTTGCTATTATTCTGATGTTTCATAACACGGCACTCTATTGATTATTCGCCGAAAATGAATAAAAACTATCATTGAAGTTAGCCTACGATTTTAGTAGCAGTGCAATATGGTGAGCCAAATTTATGAGCAAATATTTACGTGCTTACACAAAAAAACACAATTGGGAATATACGAAGTAGGAACAACCTGCACAGGGGAGAATTCATACATCCAGAGTGAAAGTTCAGTTCGATCAGCTGTTCAAAAATTTCGATCGCCAATGGGTTCATAACCTCACACTGGCTGAGAAACCGAAGATGTAACAAATTGAAGTCATCTTTTAGTTGGAGTACGCCTGCCAAAATCTCGAGACTCATTGTGCTCGTTGATAGCATACATTCCAACGCAATACGGAGACAAAGGTACTTAATTCGCTCGAGTTTAATGAGATGTGTTTTGGCAGCTGATCGAAAATAGAAACTGTCATACTGCATCACTGAGAGAATAATTGTTCGATTCAACATCATAAGATTTTCTGAATGAGGTCCCTATCAGGTGCCGATAATTGTACGAAGAAAGCCTATTCTTTGTTGGTATTTTTCATTCAGATACCCATAACGGAAGTACATTTGAAGTCGAACCAGACCACAAGATACTTGAATGACATGGCATGAGTGATCAAACTACTCAAAAATTCTCCATCGATACGGATTGGAACGTTTATTCGTTTTTTTATTCTGTGAAATACAGTAGAACCCCGATTATCCGCGGAAGTCTGGCAAGATCACCGCAAATAACGAGAATCGTGGATAACGCGATAATGGACTAAAAATGAGGTGCAGACGAAAAAAAGATATTTCGACATGAAAGCTACGTTTCATCAATTACTATTAAACTATCATTAAACTATCCATCTGTAAGGTCGTGTACATCAGTAGTCAGATAATGTGAGTCATGACCAAAACAAAAGTGCAAGTGTCTACCTGCCACTCACAAATTCCGGGAAGGGCTATAGATTTACTATGGAACTCGCTATCGCAAATCATCCGCTCGCGTATAATCGGGGTTCTACTGTATCAATATTATCTATGAGATAAACTGGACAAACATTATCATAATTCATTGTTATTATTCTCCAAATTCTAAACTACGAATTGCCATTCGGAAAGCGCCTTCTCGAGTTTTGCTTCCGCCAATAAATCCATTTTGATGACAAAACACAGCCCCACTGATGCCGGATATTTCTTCTAATTTATCGTCCCGAACTCCGCGCCATGGGACTGCGAGGAATTTTCTGCACACAAAACTAGCCGGTTGAAGGGGAACGCATATGACGCGCCAATCATTCGGTTTACTGTTATAAACCACATACTTTGGAATTCCTTCTATGCCGTATTTGGACTCAAGCTCATACAAATGGCTCTTCCAGGGACAGAAGTTTTCGAGCTCAAGAATTGCACCTGACGGATGAACTTCCAATCGCTTCTTCACCGCGTTTTCAACTAGTTCCCGGGCGGGCCACCATTGTGTTGCGTAGTACAACACTTTCTCGACGAACTCGCGGCCTGCGTACTCTTTCGCCTTCCCAAAACGTTTAGTGACTTCCTCATCGCTAATTTCCTCATTCCAAGCCGGGTTAAAGTTGGCCACACGAGCGCTCAAATGAGTGTTAATGTTGTACTTTGGCTCTCCTTCGAACATCGGTACCCCATTGTCGATACCATCGAGCTCAGAGATGAAATTATCATACACCTTCCGGTAAACTTCACGAATCATTTCCTCGCTGAACTGATCGATGGAATTCTTGGTAAGAATTTCGCGAATCACATCCTCTCCAAAATATGTGTAAATTAAACCGGCTGAACTCAATCTGTATGGAAGCGATAATGTAATATAGTACAAAGATTTAAGACAAAACTGATTACCTGATTTCCCGCGTACACTGGATCTCCGGTCGCAGCGAATTAATGGTATCGTTGAAACAACCTTGGTGATGATCAAATCGATTCTTTTTCCGATCGAACTCACCGCCGACATCAATCACAATATCACACTGCTCGATAAGAGCTGAATTTCTAGTCCTAATGATGCTTGCGTTTGCATATTTTGGAAGCTGCTGTAGCATAAAACACGCTAAAATTTCATCGCAGTGAAAAATACCATCATGTGTACCAATCGTGAACTGGCTATCCTCTTTGGCGCGTTTAGGATTCTGGACATCGGTAGTCATTTTTGACGAAATGAAAAACGTTCTACAGCTTCTATAGGGAATGAAACTGGAGAAAGCTGGAAGCGATTGATGCCTTGAAACAGCGGTTAGTTTTGCTGAACAAATCACGAGATTCCAATGCAACTTTGACAGATAGCGAAACATATTTCCTTTACCAAGGCGCCTACACTGAGAGGAATAATTAGTATATATGATCAATTTTTTGGTTAATATTATCAATTCGTTAAGGTGGCCGTACACTGTTTGCCCGGAGGTCAAATATTTGATATTTTTTGACAGATAAGGTTTGATTTGATATTTGTACAAACACTATTTTGTTTGCCACTCTTCAATTTTCAACAGTAGTAAACAATATCAAACACCGAACATGGAAAAAATCAACTGAAATATTCAAGGTAACCTAACCATGTACCGACAGGTTCGAAGAACAGCCTGAAAAAATATTTTAGGCATCCAAAAATTGAATATTTGCTTGTTGTGTTTTGTGTAGCATATATTTGATCAGTACACGTCGACCAAATTTTATCTGTCAAAAAGAGTCAAATATTTGGCTTCGGTCAAACAGTGTATGAGCACCCTTAGTCATTTTCTTCCCTACTAAAGGTGGCCGTACACTGTTTGCCCGGAGGTCAAATATTTGATATATTTTGACAGATAAAGTTTGATTTGATATTTGTACAAACACTATTTTGTTTGCCACTCTTAAATATTCAACAGTGTTAAACAATGTCCAACACCGAACATGGATAAAATCGACTGAAATATTCAAGGTAACCTAACCATGTACCGACAGGTTCGAAGAACAGACTAAAAAAGTATTCGAGGCATCCAAAAATTGAATATTTGCTTGTTGTGTTTTGTGTAGCATTTGATCAGTACACGTCGACCAAATTTTATCTGTCAAAAAGAGTCAAATATTTGGCTTCGGTCAAACAGTGTATGAGCACCCTAATCATTGGTACATCCCAAGGCGTCTAGAAGTATATCCTAAGGTGGGTCAACTTGCTAAAACCACTCTTCAGCCATCTTGATAGTCTACTGTGTTTGGTTTGTAAACAAAACACAATACGCCAGTGCCGAAGCTCTCTCGTGATCAGTCTGTCTCTTTCACACTACAAGCAAATAATTCCCCTTCTGCTTTCTTCCGTACTGTTTTCATATACCGCTCCCCTAATCAACTTACACTTAGGCGCCTTGGGTACATCCTACGAATAAAAATTGGTAGGCATAAATGCCAAACAAAACTACAGTTTGTAGGTCTAATGTTGGCTCAATTTCGAACTATTTTTCAAATAATTATTTTGTATTGCGAATATTTTTATTCTTATTAATATTCTTATTCTATTCTTAATTTTATTAAATTATTGAAAAAACTTTTCCTGTAGGTTTTCCTTTCCCTTTCCTGCTTCCTCAAATCGGCACAGTAATCCTCAATAATGCATGTCGCACGCTCTTCGTTTTCCTTGATGTGGCTCACGCTGGTTACGGGTGTCTGATAGAGCCCCCGCAGACTGCAGATTATTTTACGGCCGATAGTTTGATCGGCTAACTTAATCAGTATGGAGAGACATGCATATGCGCACATTATACCGATTCAGTTGGGTCGGTTTTTGCACCGATGCAGCAATGAAGCGCCTTGGAGCAAATTTTTCACACAAACTGACTCTCCTCATTATCCTTGGACACGGTTTTTTGTTGTTGTTGAGCGACGTGAAGTCGTGATTTGCGAAGGAAATGATATCGCAGATGGGACACATATATCGCTTTCCCTCCGTCCGAAGTTATGGGCTGCTGTCGGTGGTAATGATGGTGATGGTTTTCGCTGGGTATCGTCGCCAAGCACTGCTGTAGAATCATTGTTGTTGTGACGATGTGTTTAAGATTGTGGAACTTCCGCCGTCGCATATTGTTCATCAGCTAGTGTAGTTTTTACGACTGCGTGAACCCTTACTATTGTTTTCTATAAATAAAAGCTAAAAAAGGAAAATATTTAGTTAAAATGAATCATAACAAAAGCAAAATGTTTACCTCCGAATCGATTCGCTTCCACTAGACAAATGGCGATTGCACACACACAGTTGCTAGGAATGAAAATACTCAAGGTTACTTATGCTATGAAGTAAAATGTATGAATCATTGGTACGGATGTATATTGCATCTGACATCAGTTCAACAAAGTTTTGGTAACATGTACAAAAAATGTGTACAATTTACCAATGTTTTGACTACTAAAGATTTGGTAGCTGCACTTACTAATGTTTTCCTCGAGTGTAGAAGTATATCCCAAGGCGCATAGAAGTATATCCTAAGGTGGGCCATCTTGCTAAAACTCAGGGGTATGACTAAAACGTCAAATCCCTCATATTGCCAGTGTACCCAATATTGCTGCGGTTCACTGGCATATTGGTTCTGTCAATTACTGTTGTTTACAACACGGTCCGGTTATTCTTCATTTTTACTACGCATTTTTCTTTATTTTTACTATCTCCGTGATTTCAACGATTTCAATCCTTGCAAATGATATATTGGTAAACAAATGACGCCATATTGATTTTGATTTTGGGTAGCCTATATTCAATTGATGTCCAACCCCTGCTAAAACATTCTTCAGCCATCTTGGAAGTCTACTGTGTTTTGTTTGTAAACAAAACACAATACGCTTGTGTCCAAGCTCTTTCACGCTGTAAGCAAATAATTTCCCTTCTGCTTTCTTCCGTACTGTTTTCATACAGCCATTCCATGTCAATCCGATATAGTGGTTCCCAGATTTTCTTGAACAGTGGTAGTTTTGTTCTTTATCGCAAAACATTAGACTTTTGATTTTGGTTTTGTCATTATTGATTGTATTCGTTTTTTATAGTTTTCATAGTCTCGGGACCAAGGGCGCTATATTGACGTAGGACTACGTCTAACCGGAAGATATAGGGGGTGAAATGGAAATCTAGGCACTGAACAAGTAGGAAAAAATGCAAGATTTGGAACGCTTATAACTCGAGCATTTCTCAATAGATCGCAAAGGTTTTTGCATCAATTGATAGGAAATATATCTACGCATCTATCATTACGAATAACATTTCATTTTTCTTGAGATAAATAATTGAATAATTGTGAAATATCAAGCATTGTCAAAATGCACTATGTGCCCATTTTTGATTGGTCCATTTTGTGCTCCTCAAATCGTACCGACCAAACCGGGCAACCAGAGCAGCAACGAAATAGAATGAAGCACGATTGGAAAGTAAAAAGAAAAAATGAACGAAACATTGGTCGCAGTCTCACACATGTGTAATTCTCGAGCCAGCCAGTCAGCTTAAAAATCCCCGCTCCGCTGCCGTAACGATCATTCTCATTCAAACCGTACACCATATCGGTTCGCATCACAACACATCAACAAACCAACCCAAGCAGCCATGTCTGGTCATGGTAAAGGAGGAAAAGTGAAGGGAAAGGCAAAATCCCGCTCGAACCGTGTTGATCTGGAGTTCCCCGCAAGGGTAGCTAGGCCGAGCGCGTTAGTACCAGTGCACCAGTCCACCTAGCCGGCGTTATATAGTTTCGGCCGCTGAAGTGATCGAGTTGACTGACAAAGCTGCTCGCGACGATAAGAAAACCTGCATTCAGAACAGACCACATTCGGTTCGGTGGACATCAAGACAACAACAGGCAGTTGCAGCGAGTGGCAAACGCAATCGCAAAACGGCAGCATGTAGCAGAAGAAAAACGTTTGTTCTTTATACAAACTGCTTTGGTGGCAAATCCAGAACAAGGCGGCATCGATGGCGTTCGAAAAGGTTTTTTTTTCAAAACCACGAGTACAAAGTTTTCTAAATTGGAACCATTCCATAAAACAAGGCGCTTTTCAGGGCCATTAAACCTTCCAAAAAAGAGTTTAGGAAATACAGTTCAATGCTTTCTAAAACAATATCCAAAATAATAATAAAACACAAATTGATTTTTTCATAATTTATTTGCCAGGATATGATGAGTATGTGAATTTGGCAGTTGTTCTGAGCTTATTGATTTTCACCAATTCTTAAATTGCTTCTAGATTGAAAGTACAGTAATTTACACTTATCTCGACATTTAGCTAATTGGACGGACCTACAGGTGCGACATATTTAGTTGGACATTTTTGTAAACATAGAGTTCGGGGTCCAAATTATGACCCCACATTGAAAGTCAACACTGTACCACTGTCATCGCAAATGTTCAATTACAGGTTAAAATTACCTCCAATCCGATACTGAGTGGTGGTAATGCGACGTGCCATTGAATGTAATTTACTGTAAAATATGTCACAAGCTGGATGGGAAGAAATTTTCCAACTGTGAAAGCTGTGGCGAGTGGCAAATGCAATTGCTAAACAGAAAGGTTTAGCCGAACAAGATGGGGATATGGAGTGATAACAAAACAATAAACTCTTTAGATTGAAGATAATTTTGCGATCCTGAAAAGGACCCTTTTTAGCCTGCATGTGAATCCAACGAGCGAACAAATCGTAATGAATGTATTTTTTTGCCATCGCTCCCTTTTAACGCTCATTCGTTCGTCTCGTTGGACTCGCCCCTCTGGCTGAGTCTGCAGATTTGTCTCTATCCTGTGAGTGTGTACCGCTAGAGTATAAAACACGCGGACCCCAAAAAAATATCTTATTTTCTTTCAAACCGTAAACCCGTAAATCGGAATCGTGGACGTAACAAAGGAGGACAAGTTAAGGGAAAGGCAAAGTCTCACTCGAACCGTGCAGGTCTCCAGTTCCCTGTTGGTCGCATTCACTGATTGCTCCGCAAGGGTAACTAGGCCGAACGGATTGGTGCCGGAGCACCAGTATACCTAACAGCGATTATAGAGTTTCGGCCGTCGGAGTGCTCGAGTTGGCTTGCAAAGCTGCTCACGACAATCAGAAAACCCGCATCAAGAACAGAGCAGCTTCGGTTCGGCGCTCATCAAGGCAACAATTAGTTTCAGTGAGTGGCAAAGTGTTTCTCCGACACGTCGTATTAAATGTAATTTACTGAACAACATGTCACAAGCTGGATGGGAAGAAATTTTCCAAATTTGAAAGCTGTGGCGAGTGGCAAACGCAATAGCTAAACAGGAAGGTTTAACCGAACAAGATGGGAATATCGAGTGATAACAAAAACACAACACCAAAGGTTCTTTTCAGAACCATCAACATATTCATAAAGAGTAAACAGTAAACTAATCCATTTTTCAGGTAGATAGGTATTCACGTAGGAGAAGAAAATAAAACAATATATTCAAAATATATATTTAACAAAAGCTGTCCCCTTTGTATAGTCCTACGTCACTCCGGTTATGTCCCCGACATTACCCACCCGTCTTTTTTTTTTATATTTTTTATGGAAAGCTGAGGATTTTTTACATAACATATCTCGAAATCAGGGAGGCGTTTTTTTCGTTTTTGAGTTATGATTTTTCAAAGTTACCCGATGGTCCAAAAAATAATTTTTTCTTCGGTAAGCATTTGCCATGTATGTATATGGCCTCCACTTTTGCATGCATATGCCAGTTAGGCGCATTATATGCCAACCAAATTTTAGGGCATATGACGTTATATATACGCTTGTTATGCGATTTAATGCGATTTTAAGCTTTAGTTTGATATGTCGACCGTCTAAATCGGTGCAGTAGTTCACAAGTTATGAATTTTTGAAAAATGTCAATTTTGGAAAAAAGGAAAAATTATCGATATTTCGGATCAGCCTAAAATGAAAATGGGCACCCTAACAAAAAAATAAAAAATACGGGTCTCATGTTTTGCGATAAAGAACAAAACTACCACTGTTCACGAAAATCTGAGAACCACTATATCGGTTTGACATGGAATGGCTGTATACCGCTCCCCTAACAAACTTACCCAGCAAACATTAAATCGTATAATTTTGCACATGCTAAGTCTTACAAGAAATCAGAATAAATCATAATCGCATATAATATCAATCAAAGTATGTATCGTGTATATTTGAAATCGCATAAAATGTCAAAATACGATTTTATATATCATTATCAAATTAAGTCGCAATTCGGTATAATAAACATCAGTTTTATGATGTACATTGTCATAAAATATATTTAATCCGCATCATATGCGTATAATACGCTGATGCAGTTTGAGTGTCGTATAAGCGTATAATTTAAATCGATTCAGTACTGCAGTAAATCGTGTTGCATGCTGAAGAAAATCATGAAACAGTAAATTATATTATTTCCTAATAAAGAACATATTACATCATATTGAAATGTCAATGAAATGCTTCAACATTGACAAGTTTCATTTCATAACAGCAATGTCTGAACACATACGAAAGAATAAAATAATTAAATTTTAAAAAAGTGGCTCTTATATGGCTCGGCAACCAGGAATGACTGATCCTACTGCATAGAATGTATTAGGTTATACCATATTGAATCATATGTATGAGTTTTAACCGCTGTTTAATTAAATTTCAGATAGCCGCGCGAGATAGCTGGTGGATGATAATCCAGACAACAGGATTTCGAACCCACATCGGATCAGCTTTCACCAAACATCAATCTGTGCCATTTGAAACATTTATGTTCCCCTCCCAACACAAGTAAATTTAATAATTATTATTTCTACAAATATAAATACTCATATATGAAAATGGCGATTCGTGAGGCTATAATAAACATTTTACGACAATATTTTGCTCCATTTTATTTTTTTCTATGTCTGTAATAAATCGTATATGAGTTTGGCAAAGGTCATATTAGGTGCGTTGACAATTCTCGCGTAACTTTTGAAAAGGTCCAATGTAACATTTTCGCCAACTCGAGAAAAACGTAGTTGAAGACCCGAACATTATTTCGCGAATTGTCTTAAAAGCTATCAATCTTTATCACTGTTTTCACCAGTAGCTGTCAAGAATAACTTCGTAAAACCAATCGTAACTATTGTTCCGTGATTTGAGATCAAGGTTGAAGCCTCGGAGCTAAAAATGTTACATTGGACGTTTTGACTGCCCGCGTTTGCACATTGGACATATTACGTTGCACCATAAAAATTTGAAACTAACTAATAAACAACAATCCAAATATCAGCATTTCGTTCTACAGACTGATTATTATTGTTATCACTCGTTGAATTGCACTGAAATCGATAACAACACCTGTAAGAAACAAATTCCAAAACGACCGAAGTACGACTGCGAGTTGTTTTGACTGCTTTGTTACTTCGGACGTTTCGGCCGTCGGAGGAAAGTGGCGTCCGAAGTAACAGCCGGGTGCTTAAAATTGGAATCTGTACATTGGATATTTTTTGTATCGGCGACAAAAAGATGAAGAAGATAGATACGTGAACGATTGTTTTTGTAATACATTCAATGATTGAAAACTAATAGCGTGCATCCATTAACTCGATTTGTTTACATTTGTTACATAGGAACTTTTCAAAAGTTACGCGAGAATGCATGAATATATTTATATTAGATCGCAATTCAATTTCAACATAATCGCTATTATAGTCGTTCAAAGTTGCATATTCATCCAAACTAATTCGGTATGCATTTGCCATGTATGTAAGTTATGTAGCTTCCGTTAGGGAGAGCATAAAAAATAAATTTATTCACGATTTCACTTATCGCTATAACATCATACTTAGAACTAACTTATATTTTAGCATCGAACCCATTATAAAGACTACAGACTGCTGAGTCTGCGTTCATCCCGGTGGCTTGGTACTTATGCAAGGTGATACCTTGTTTTCCTTTCTGGCGAATTCTCGCGCGCATCACGTTAATCTGGCGCGCCAGGCTCGGTTGCATGTTGTTACTATGGGCTCAAATGAATGTGTGGGAGGGACTTTTCATAACGTCTCCCCCCTAAGAGTCAAGCGTCCTCGGTTGATTTTCTGAATCCCTTGGTAAGGACAAATCTGGGTGCCGGAAGGAAGGATTTCGTTAGGCAGGTTGGCTCGTCCTTCAGGATATCGGTTACTGTTCCTTTCTGATTGTTTTCCGGGGAGCTAATGTCGAACTTCTTGTTGGTAATCTGTGAGGTAACGATGCCCTCTTTTTTATCCTGTTGGGGTTGACTTCTAGTTTGGGATTTGTATCTGCGAATGCATAAGATGATTACTATTGACAGGATGGTAGAGGTTATCGCTAGTCCTCCGAGCGTTTGAGAGCTGATCATGTGAAGCTTAAGTCTCTGAATTTCCTCCAAATTTTCGATATTCATCTGGTGTATTTCTTCGATGTCTGGTTTTTGCTTAATGGTTTCTATCTCTTTTCCAAATATGGGTGTGAGATATTCAGATTTATTTATAGTTTTAGAGTTGCTTCTGAAGGTTACATTCTGCACTGTAACTGTGCAGTTACCTGTTTCAATAATAGTTGGAGCGGAAATGATTTGTGATTCTCCACATGAGTCTAAAATGTAGACTGCTTTATTTGTGTCGATGAGAATTGTTCCGACACTGATTTCCTTGATTATTGGACGTTCTGGTTGTTTATGCATCGGACACTTGGCTTTTTGATTTGTCAGGATATTGGAGATGCAACCGTCGTTCACTGGCAAGTTATTGTCGCAAATGAAACACCTCTCACTCTGCTCGTATAATGACTGCTGATACTTGGCCACATAGCGGATGCTCGTGTCGATTCTGGTTCCATTTTTTGGGTTTCCAGAAAAATAAATAATACCGTTTTACTTCGAGAATTCTATTTATTGAAAACGAATAAAAACGCGTTTAGTCCAGGGCATTTTGTTTTTGACAACAGGATGTTTAACATATCGAAAAGACATGAGTCAGATCAAACAATACATGTTCATAGATATAAATACAGATAAAGTTATCTGTATATTCAATCAGTTGGAAAGCTTTTCTTCTACACTCCTCCTCTTACCAACTTCATGGTTTTACAGAACCTTTCGACAGCCTCTCGTGATAAAGGCTTAGTCAAAATATCAGCTAGCTGATTCTTAGATGAAACATAGACCAACTCGACCTCCTTGCTCCAAACTTTTTCACGTACAATATGATACTTGACGTCAACATGTTTAGTTCTCTTTGATTCCGGATTTTTGGCAATGAAGAGACATCCTTGATTGTCTTCTTGGATTGGTATTGGTTGTTCCAATGGTAGTTGAACATCAGCAAAAAGTTTCTTCAACCACATAGCCTCAGCTACTGCGTTGGCAGCAGCGATATACTCCGCCTCAGTAGTCGATGCTGCAACAAGACTCTGCTTTCTGGTTGTCCAGCTAATCACATTCCCAAATGCTTCAAAAAGATATCCACTTGTTGAGCGTCTGTCGTCCAAATCATTTGCCCAGTCGGCGTCTACATAACCCCTCAACGGTATCGCATCTGGATTCCTTGTATACAGCAACTCATAGTTGGTGGTTCCTCGAAGATAACGTAGCACTCTTTTCAAATGATTCCAATGCACTTGTTCGGCACAGTCTTGGAATCTACTAAAGTAGCTCACTGCAAAGCAGAGATCAGGGCGACTACCAAGCATAAGGTACATCAGACTTCCAATAAGTTGCCTGTATTGGTTGTCTTCACCTATCTGATTCAACGATCGCTGGAGCTTCGTACTTGACTCAATGGGCGTCGCGACAGGATTACAGGACTGCATGTTGAATCGTGATAGAATCCTTTCTGCAAATGCCGATTGACAGATGAAAACTGTACCAGCACTCCTATCAATCTTGATTTGCATTCCCATAAAATGCTCAACAGTCCCCAAATCTTTCATCCTAAACTCCGAAGATAGTTTTGCTTTTAGATCCTCAATTACTGCTTCGTTATTTCCAACAATCAGAAGATCATCTACGTAAAGCAATACGTAGATTTTGTCAGAAGTATCGCATTTCACATACAAACAGTAATCTGCTTCAGAGCGTACAAAACACAATCTAATAATATATTGATGAAAACGATTATTCCAGCACTTGGGAGACTGCTTTAATCCGTAAAGTGAACGTTTAAGCTTGAGGATTCTTCCATCCGAGACGTGTACTCCTTCAGGTGGTCGCATATAAACTGGATCTTCCAAATGGCCATATAAGAACGCTGTCGTAACATCCATGTGATAGAAATAATAATTCAATTGTATTCCGACTGCCAGCAGAAATCGTATTGTGGCAAGCCTTGCCACTGGTGCATATGTTTCTTGGAAATCGATTCCTTGTCGTTGCATGAAGCCACGTGCCACAAGACGCGCTTTATATCTCTCTAAACTACCATTTTTGTCCAGTTTCTTACGAAAAACCCATTTAGACGAAATCACCTTTGCACCAACAGGTAACTCGACGATCTCCCATGTATCGTTTTCACGAAGAGATGACAACTCCTCCTGAATTGCTTGTCTCCAACATTGCTCATCATCGCGATCATCGATCTCCTTGTATGACGCAGGCACATCATCGTTTGATGTATTTGCCAGTAATGCTGACGGTTCCACAATGTAGTCGTTCATCCACACAGGGGGTCTTCTTGTTCTGTCGTTTCGATGCTGGTTTGGCAATGGATCATCACTACCAATACTCTCCATAGGAACGCTGGGGGAATTCGTACACGGTAAATCGAGTAATTCAAGCCCTGCATCCTGAACTTGATTACCACTGGATGGTACCTCATAATATTCATCGCTTGTACTGTCTCCGCTGTCACTATCCGAGCCTTGGTCAGCCTGTTGCATCTGAATCTGCGATTCATCTTCCATTGAAACACGAACATCAGTTTCAACAACCGAAGACAATATCGCTGGAAAATTTCCTTCGTCGAAAATCACATCGCGAGATAATTCAATTTTCCTTTCTAATGGGTTCCATAGACGATATCCATTAATCGAATAGCCAACCATTATGCACGCTTTGCTTTTGGGGTCAAATTTACCACGTTTGTGTTTTGGTACATGGACAAACGCTTTACAGCCAAACACGCGGAGCTTCGATAAGTCTGGCTTCTCACCAAACCATTCTTCAGCAGGGGTTGTATCATTGTTCAATGAGGATGTTGGGCTCCGGTTCGTGACAAAAACCGACGTCATAATGGCTTCGCCCCACATTTCCTTATCTAAACCGCTTTCGAAGATCATCGCCCTAGCCTTCTCCACTAACGTACGGTTCATCCTCTCAGCGATTCCGTTCTGCTGAGGGGTGTATGCCATCGTGAATTCCGTTACCACACCGCTTTCTCGACAAAACCGTTTCATTTCCTCCGATATATATTCACCTCCGTTGTCGCTCCGCAGTCTAGCCAGAGGAAGGTCGAATCCGGCTTCTACCATTGCTTTATATTCCTTGAATCGGTGAACGACCTCATCCCTGGAAGCAATAAGGTATGCTACCGTGAAGTGAGTGCAATCGTCGATAAATGTGATAAAATACCTCTTCCCATCCCATGTTGCTGGAGTGATTGGTCCGCATACATCTGTGTGCACTCGCTCTAATGGTCGACTCGCTCGTTTCTCACGACTATGAAACGGTGGTCTGAAGTGCTTACCCATAACGCAAGCTTCGCACAGACCCAATGCATTTGGAATAGTAAAATCGATGCCTGTAACCAAATCACATTTTGCCAGATGTTGCACACTCTTCATACCCAGATGTCCCAACCGCCTGTGCCACAGGGTGTTTCTATCGATAACTTGCTGCACATTGTTTACTTCACACTGACTCAGCTCAAACGAAATCTCGTACAGGTCCTGAGAACGATTTCCGACAGCGAATAATGTGTTTCCCGACCATAACTGCACAGCTCCATCTTTAAAGACGACGGTGAAGCCAGCTGTCTCCAAACGACTTACCGACAACAGATTGTGTCTGAGTCCGGGGGCATAAAGAACGTCAGATATTTCACAAGGATATTTCACATCATTCACACGACTCACAGCAGCTATGAAGCCAACTTTCGTTGCAGTTGTAACCTGACCTTCCTCTGCTAGCGATACCAGGTACGGATTCCGGAGAGCCTTCGCCATCACAAAAACTGCATCGTTACAAACCATATGATCCGTACAACTAGAATCAACTATCCATCGTATGACGTTTGTTTTTCTTTCACTTTCTCGGTATTTCCATTTCTGTTCGGTAACAAAGGCAAATGCACCATTTCTAGCATTACTTTCCTCCTCCTGTTGAATCGGCCTCCGCAACTGGAATACTTTCTTCTGTCCTCCAAATACGCCTCCAGTCGAACCTCCTCCTGAGCTTCCAGCTTCTTCTGAATCTATGTGCACTCTACAGTCATTCGCCCTGTGTCCAGGTTTTTTACATCTCCAACATTTCCCCAGAAACTTCCGATTTCTGCTCATGAAGGCTGCAGACTTGTTTTCATCTCGCTCTGCAGTATCCCGTTCCTTTCGTTTCAGCTCTTCCGTCAACAATCTCGCCTTCACTTTATTGAGAGTTAAATTCTCTTCTTCTAACGTTTCGAGAGCCGTAACAACATTGTCATACGACTGAGGTAGAGTCAATAATAGATGACTTACAGCTTCAGACTCACGTACCTCCCCTCCAGCTGCTCGCAACTCATTAATTATTGCATCGAATGCCGCCAAATGACGTTCCATGGAATCCTCTTCGACATATTTCAGACACAATAGACGTTTTCGCAGGTACATTTCGGTAACTGCACCCTTTTTCTCAAATGCGGTGCACAGTGACGTCCACATCCCCGAAGCGGTTGTTTGCAGACGGACATACTCCAAATGAGAATTTGCCAAGCATTTGACGATTGTGTTCCGAGTTTTCGTATCCTCTTGCTTCCATTCCGCAGACCGCAAATCTTCCGCCGTCGGTTCCTTCTCGATAAAATCCGACAGATTCTTCTCTGCAAGCAAAAGCACGATCCGAAATTTCCAGCTCGCAAAACCCTTTCCGTCAAATTGTGGGTATGTTACTTTATCGCCTTCCATATCGTGTCTGGGCCCATAACCTTTTGGGTTTCCAGAAAAATAAATAATACCGTTTTACTTCGAGAATTCTATTTATTGAAAACGAATAAAAACGCGTTTAGTCCAGGGCATTTTGTTTTTGACAACAGGATGTTTAACATATCGAAAAGACATGAGTCAGATCAAACAATACATGTTCATAGATATAAATACAGATAAAGTTATCTGTATATTCAATCAGTTGGAAAGCTTTTCTTCTACACCATTCACGTTGACAGGTTCTAACTGCATCAATGAGTACTCGTTCGGTTCAATGATGGGGAGTCTGACTATAATGATTATGTGATTATTTTGTAGCGATACAACTGATCTTACGAATTTATAAATTTCATCTTCAAATTTAATGACAATATGTTGGCTTTCTAAAAATTTCAAAATATAATCTTTTTCAGCCATACTGAGAATGTTTTTGTTCAAGCTATTAGATTTTGAAAAGGCAATCTGTTCGTCGAGGTCTTCTAAGGTTTTTATCAGGATATCAGTATTCAAAATAAGATTTATGAGTTCCAAGTCTTTTCTAATTATCATGTCTTGAGATTGTACATGTGCCTTAATTGATCTTATGGTTTTTGAGACTTTATTAATAGTAGCTTGAAGTACATTGTTGATTTTTACTTGTTTTATTTCATCTCTAAATTTTGATTGATTAAGTCGAGGTCTTCCTGGTCGGGGTTGCCTGCTATAAATTTTATCACGTTTCCTAAAGCATTAATAAGTCCTCTTTTTGCACGTTTTGGGTAAAATCCTGTCAACTTTTCATAAGCCTTTTTAATTTTAAACTGGATTGTTTGTTGTAAGTGATCCGTTACATTAAGGTTATTTGCTAATTTTTCGATATAGTTTATATTTTGTCCTATTTCATCTAGGTTAATTTTATGTATTATACGGTCGTATCCTAATTTTATCTTAACCGAGTCTAATTTTAAGGTCAAAAGTCCGTTATTTGTCGATACGTCGTGGTAAAATGTCGCTGAAGTCAGTGGAATGATCCTGAAACAGACCGAAAAGAAAAAGAAAAAAAAATCATTTTTTGATCCTATTTTTATGAATTTTTACTCCGTAAGTATCTTTAAATGTCAATTCGTTATCGTCCACGACTTTTGAAACCTTGAATGGGTCTTTGTCCTTTGTTATTCTCTGATTAACTTTTACGTATACATTTTCTCCTGGTTCTAAAGTTTTTGGCAAGGTTTTTACCTTGTTTTCATTTTCTATCTGCTTTCTGCGTTTTTCCATTAGGACCTTAATGGCAGGCTGAATTTTACTGTAATTTTGAAAAATTTCTTCCGCGCTGGTTTCATTGTGGTGGTTAAAGACTACTTGCTTTGGCTTAAAGCCGGTCGCTGAGTGAATTGTGTTATTATAAATATCCACAAGAATGTTTTTTTTTTTTTTTTTTATCTGTATTATAGTGACTTTCAACTCATTTGGCTGGTTCGTCACTTTTACTTCCATTTTTGGAAGAATGTCGGGAGTGAGAATTGAACTCGTGACCTTTAGCGTGAGAGGCATGGATGTTACCACTACGCCAGATCGCCTCCACCACAAGAATGTTAATTTTGTCGAAGAATTTGTATTTCTTTGTATTTCGAATTTAAAGTTCTATATAGTTCAATGAGTGTAGAGTGGAATCGTTCCACTATTCCGTTTGAGTTACTTGAACTCGCAAAATGAATTTCAATATCCAAATCCTGCATGAATCCAATGAGGGCAAGCGATGTCAAGCTTGGTTCTTGATCGCAAGTTATCGATTTTGGTTTGTTGAAAATTCTGATGTGCTCTGTGATTGCCCTTTTAAGGTCTACGATAGTCCTCGTTTCAAGAGCGATCAAGTTTGCAAATTTGGAAAAAGCGTCTACTATAGTTAGCATTTTTCTTCCACTCATAAAAAATATATCCATATGAATCCTTTCAAATGTATTTTCTGCGGGGTTAGTTTTTTGAACCAATTTCGGAGGTTTTCTGTCGTACTTACATTTTTTGCAGGTAGGACAGTTATTTATATAAACTTTCAATTTTTTATCAATTTCGGGGAAGAAAAATTCTAACAGGATTTGAGCTTTATTCTCTTTGATCCCTCTATGGGCATAGTCGTGAGTTTTGCGCACGATTTCGTCCTGTTCCTCTGGTAGCCTTATGTCCTGGAGTAATACCTGTGAAATAAGGAGCTTGAAGATTTTGTTATGAGAAAAATGTTTCCTGAATTAATTGTGTTACCATTAAAGGGCAATAGATGCAATTTATACCGTTTGGATTAAGTTTTTCTTTAAAAATAGTTACTATGTCTTGCTCTGTGTAGTTCGGTTTTGAGATTATAAATCTGTGGTATTTTGTGAAGATTTGTTCATGAGCTTCTATGTCTGTAGGAGAAATTTTAAATATGATCTGGTTTTTGAATGAATTTGTTGGTCTTTCTGTTGTCCAAATATAATGATCGTCGCTGGTGTCTGCTGAATGTACTGTCATGCCGTCGGTGTCGGGTTCGTCTTGATTTTCCTGTATGTCATTGGAGTTTATTTCTGCTGGTTTTATTCTAGACAGGGCGTCGGCTACGACGTTTTCTCTGCCAGGTTTATAAATTATTTCAAAGTCAAATTCAGTTAAAACTAGTTTCCATCTAATAATTTTTTGGTTTGCACTTGTCATCGAATATATTAATGGTTGATGATCTGTGACAAGCTTAAATCTTCTTCCATACAAGTATGGTCTGAAGTGTTTAACAGCCCATATAATAGCTAATAATTCTTTTTCCGTTGTGAAATAATTTTCTTCCGATTTGTTTAAAGTTCTTGAAGCGTAGGCAATCGGGTGATCTTTCCCTATTTGTCCCTGTGATAATACAGCTCCCACTGCAAAGTCACTAGCATCTGTGGTAAGGATGAATTCTTTTGTAAAATCTGGGTACGCAAGTATTGGATCCATGGTAAGAAGTGCTTTGCATTTTTCAAAACATTGAATTTTATCTGGAGTAAATTCAAAGCAAGTATCATTTCGCAAGAGTTGCGTTAAAGGTTTGACCATTTTGGCAAAGTCTTTTATGAAACGGCGATAGTAACCTATTGTTCCGAGAAATTGTTTAAGTTCCTTCTCGTTTTTTGGTTTAGGCCAATTTTGAATAACCTCTATTTTGTCGCTGTTTGGCTTTACGCCATCTTTGGTCACGGTATGTCCAAGGAATTGAACTTCCCGTCTGAAAAAATAGCATTTATCTAGTTGTAACTTCAAACAAGCTTCCTTCAGCTTGCGAAGAATTTTACATATGTCTTTGACGTGCTCTTCAAACGAACTCGAAAAAATGATGATGTCGTCCATATAAACAAGACAACAAACACCAATGTGATCTCTAAGAACGGCATCCATAACCCTCCGAAAGGTCGCAGGGGCGTTCTTGAGTCCAAAAGGCATCCTTGTGAATTCGTATTTACCCGAGCTCACGGAGAACGCTGTTTTTTCGACGTCTTTTGCGTCTAGCTGAATCTGGTGAAATCCAGAAACTAGATCTAGTGTCGAGAAGTATGTCGCTCTTCCTAATTTATCCAAAATTTCTGTTATATCCGGTATAGGATATTTATCAGAGATGGTTTTCTCGTTAAGTTTTCTGTAATCTATAACGAGTCGAAACTTTTTCACACCTGATGGATCTGCTTTCTTAGGCACTATCCATACAGGTGATGTGTAGGGCGATATGGATTCTTGAATAATCCCGTCCTTCAACATTTTTCTTATTTGAGTTTGTACCTCTGTTTCAAATATTTGTGGATAACGGTATGACTTGGAATGAATCGGTATATTGTCCACAGTTCTAATTCGGTGTTTGATTTGATGTGTAAAGGTTAATTTCTGGTCATCGGAATATAGAATTTCAGAATATTCGCCGATAATGTCATCCAAAGCTTTTCTTTCTTGTTGATTCAACGAATCGTCTAAGATGCTGAATTTATTTCTAGGGCTTTCTATGGGTTTCTCGGCTGTGACAAATTCATCGTTATCAGATTCAAATTCATTCATGTTTATTTCGATTTGCGATTCCTCATGATTTTTTACTGCAACAAAAGCGGTATTATTACTACTGTGGTAGATCCCTGGTAGAATTGAAAAATTTCCCATATTTCTTTCGCTGCTTATGATGAAATATCCGTCATTGGTGGTTCTGATTTTGATAAATTGTTCTTTTTTTTCAGTTAAATTTATTATTTGTTTTTCGGGAAATCTTTTTTTCATTTGAGAAGTTTTCTTTCCTATTCTCAGGATATTTTTGCTTACATCGATTTTGGCATTTGGATCTCTCAACGACTCGTAACCGATGAGACCGTCAAAATAGCTATGAAATTTAAAAATGAAAATTTTTAATTTTTTGTTAATTCGAAACGGATCGAAGGATGCTGATTTGTCGATTGTGTGTGTTCCTTTTATGTTGGTTACCTTAGATAAGGGCTCTGATTTACAGTTTTCAACGTTTACGTGGGCTGGCGAAATGTAATTTTTGTTCGCTCCTGTGTCGATCAAAAATTTCATCTCTCCCTTTGAAGTTTGGATTGTAATATATGGCACGAAATTGTTGTCGTTTTTCATACTTTTCTTTGTGCTTGTTCTACCACGTGAAAATTTAGCTCCTCGTCGACAAAATAATCGTCGTCCTCCGAGTTTAAGATTGACTCTTCGAGCTGTTGGGAGGTGTCTTGTTCATTCTCACAATTTTTGCCGTCGTCCCTTTTTTGTCTTTGCCCAGTTTCGTGGTTGTTAACCTCCGTCCGAGATTTTGCTGTTCTCATGGAAACATCGTCGTCTGGTAGCGGCTCTCTATTCTTAAATCTACCGGACCCATTTGACTTTGCAATTGGATAGGATGGTTTCGTATTCGAAGATCCACCGTTGTTGAAATTGTTTGGTTTTTGATTGAACGGGTTGAGGTTCAAGTTGGAATTTTTGTTGGTGCTATTGGATGGTCTAAAGTTGTTTGCTTTGGTCGTCTTTTGATCTATTGTTTGTTTGTTGAGTCTTTGTCTATATGCTGCATTAGAATATTGCATAGTTATGGAGTAAGTGTCCTCAAGGGATTGCGGTCTATAACTCCTAACGTGCATTGATAGCTCGTCATTTAGCCCGTCGATGAATCTTGTTAAAGCCATAAGACTTATTAAACTATTTATAGCTTTAGTGGATGATTTGTAGTCGTCCATCAAAGCTGCTGTCGCCTTAATTGACGTATCAATTTTCTTAACTTGGTTGTAGAACTCAGTTAGAGTCTTCTTTCCCTGGTTAACATAGAAAAGGGATTGAATATGAGATGTAAGATCTCTTCTGTCCCCATAAGAATTTAGGATTATTTCTTTGATTTGTTCCCACTGATTTGGGTTGCCAGCCGCTATTAATATTTCTTTGGCATCGCCAATAATTTTATTTTTAACAGCTCTCACTAATTGGCTGTAAATGGGTTCATTTTTGTATGACTGGAAGAGTGCGAGTGTATTCTCCGCATCTTCTAACCAAGCATGTGTTTCTTTTTTGTTACCCGCAAAAGTGGCCAGATCTTTAATCGGGTCTGGTGTTCGGAACTGTAAGAAGGGATCTTCTGATTTCGATCGCAATCTATGGAGTTCGTCAATCAAAGCGTTTTGATTGCTCGTTAATGTTTTTATATGACCCAACAAACTTTAAACTGTGACTTGTTGTGGGTTCTCCTGAGGTTCTTGTTCAATAATTATTCTCCCGTCCAGCTCTGGTGCTGGCATAAGGTCGGGTGAAATCATAAATTCGCGTTGATCCATTTTACCAATGATAATCTTGCTTATAATTTGCACACACAAGAATGCACTGCTATGATATTCGCTCACACTGCACTGTACCTCGCGGTTTGTGGCTGTTAGTTTCGCTCGCTTTTAAAATTGCTGAACGTTGTATTTTGTGCCGCTTGCCTCCGTGCTTTACTTTTGCTTGCGGGGCAGCTGATTTTTGTTGCGAGAGTTATGTTACTTTTTTTTTTTTTAGCGATACACTTTAGCACTCACTTACGAAGAAATAGAAAAAATTACTTACAAGAGGATGATGATGATCATCTCCTGGAGTTTCTAAGTTGATGATTAGGTTCGATGGTAGTTCCTCGCTTCTGGGCTACGCTAATCAGTGATATTCCCTCACCGGTGGTTTCCCGGTAGTCCAGATGTTTCCAATAAACGTTGCTCGGTCGTGCACTTTACTGCACTTTACTTCCACTTCACTATGAGACTGCGCCAGTTATGTAGCTTCCGTTAGGGAAAGCATAAAAAATAAATTTATTCACGATTTCACTTATCGCTATAACATCATACTTAGAACTAACTTATATTTTAGCATCGAACCCATTATAAAGACTACAGACTGCTGAGTCTGCGTTCATCCCGGTGGCTTGGTACTTATGCAAGGTGATACCTTGTTTTCCTTTCTGGCGAATTCTCGCGCGCATCATCGTTAATCTGGCGCGCCAGGCTCGGTTGCATGTTGTTACTATGGGCTCAAATGAATGTGTGGGAGGGACTTTTCATAACGTGTATATGGCCTCCTCTTTTGCATGCATATGCCAGTTAGGTGCATTATATGCCAACCAAAATTTAGGGCATATGATGTTATATATACGCTTGTTATGCGATTTAATGTATGCTGGGTAGTGACGAAAAGGTCTCACCTTAGGATATACTTCTAGGCGCCTTGGTATATCCTGTGTCATTCGATCGCATTTGTATCAGTGTTACTTGTTTGTTCACTTTTATATACAAGAATGAATTCAACAACGAGGGACTTTTAATGTCTCTAGAAGATATTAGTTCATTTGCACTAGAAAATTTGAATGATTGTGACATTGTATTTTTATTATTTTGGACCTATGTTATACAATAGATTAACCAAGATCTTTCAAACGACCACTTCACAGAACGAAGGTTTTCCGGTTACATACCGTTTCAATAATCAGTTTTATGGATATGGTTTGAGCTACAACCAAAACTTCAAAGCTGAAACAAACAGATTGAGTTATCCAAGAAACACTAAGCATTGATTACAGTTTCGCCGGCACGGTTGATTGCAGCTATGAACCAGCAAAAAAAACAGGAAGTGGGCTATATCTATGGTATAACCGCAAGGGTGACGTAGGACTATCGTTGATTTGGAGATCATTTGTTCGAAGTTGAATCAAAATCCATTCTGAATGAATGAATAAATGAATATTTGGGGGACTTCGAAAACGAGAGCGTTACGTTGGAGGCACAAGGTTTTATGCATCCAATATAGGATACGAAAAACCTTGTTCTGAAGAATAATCTTCAGAAGCTTTCCTGCTAAAAGCACTTGATTGACAAATCACAAAACCAAATGTATTATATGGATATTTTATGGATAGAAAACATTAAAATAAACTCTTTCGCTTGAATGTAATTTTCAATTCCAAAGGGAACTGGCAGATTATTTTCCAGCAACGATTAGATATTTCCACATTTTCCTCGATACTGGAAGCCCACCAGTGGTTAATACTAACTCGATAAACACCTGTTAATAGCACTTGATTGAAAAATATTTGGTCACAGTGTTACAGTGATAGAAAACATTAAAATAAACTCTTTCACATGAATGTGTTTTTAAATTCCCAAAGGAACTGGCAGATTATTTTCCAGTAATGATTAGATCTTTCCGGAACTTTCTCGATGCTGAATGGCATCCAAACGGAAAGAGTTCTGCGCGTGTATGTGTCGATCCTCCGCCGTCCACCTCCTCCAGCACGCTAGGCAACGATGTTGTCTTGTCGATGTCCTCACGAAAAATGAATGCGTCTCACCACCAGAATATCGCTTAAGTATGCTTTTTGTGCGAGATTGAATCGAGAGAAGGTGTGGTTTACGATGGCAATTTGGAAGGCAAACTAGAGGGGAATGAACTCTATGAGCTCGAAACTTTCGGCGACTGAGCAATAATCGAATTCGTGCGCATACAATATTGGATACGGAAATATCCTACTGATGGGGAAGAATAATCTTCAGAAGCTTTCCTGCTAATTACACTTGGTTGAAAAATTACAAAATCAAATGAATTTGATCGCTGTGTTACATGGTTAGAAAACATTAAAATAAACTCTTTCACATGAATGTATTTTTTGTTAGAGTGGGCAACCCCTCGCTACTTGTCATACCTTGATATAGAATACTGTGACAGCACCACTTGTGTGCTTACCTTTGTATCACATACCTTGATACTGTTTGTCATTCCAAATTATATATTCATCGAGAATAAACGTGTTTCCTTTCTTTGCTAATTCCCGCGTGTTAAATCTTTTTTCCAAGCCCATCCGAAATACCGTTTTTAGGTTATGGGCCCAGTGTCGTTATTGTTCGACGGGTTTAAGTGAAAAATCGGTTTCGTGTGATGGAAGAGGAAAAGTACGAGCGGCACTTTCTTCCGCTGTTCGACGGCTCGAACTATGCCGCATGGAAGTATCGGATGACGATTCTCCTGGAGGAGCAGGAGCTCTTGGAGTGTGTCTATACGGATGCGGACACAGTTGAGGCGCTGAAGGACGCGCCGGGTGATACTGCGGATGTGATAGAAGCAAAAGGGAAGCGTCGCGAAAAGCGTGCTAAGCAAGACCGGCGGTGTAAATCTTTACTCGTGTCGAGAATCCACGATTCTCAATTGGAGTACATTCACGATCAGAAGACTCCGAAGAATGTGTGGGACGCCCTCCAGCGGGTGTTCGAGCGACGCAGCATAGCTAGTAGAATGCATCTGAAGAGACAGATGCTCACACTTCGATTCGACGGCGGAACGTTGCAGCAGCATTTTCTTAAGTTTGATCGACTTGTGCGGGAATATCGGGCTACCGGTGCGGCGTTGGAAGAGCTCGATGTGGTGTGCCACCTGCTGTTAACGCTTGGATCTTCATATTCGACTGTTGTGACAGCATTGGAAACAATGCCCGAGGAGAATCTGTCCATCGAGTTTGTGAAATGCAGACTGTTGGATGAGGAGACGAAGAGAAAAGGCGTAGAGTTGTGTGTCCCGAAAAATGAGGCTGCGTTTTCCGGTACGAAGCAACATCCGAAGACGAAGAAGAAAATAAAGTGCTTCGGGTGCAAAGTTGAAGGACACAAATTGTCCGAGTGTCCGAACAAGAAGAATTATGATTCGGAGAAGAAAAGTGACAAAAATAAATCGAAGGCTAACGTAGCCGAAACGAGTGGCGTGTGTTTTGTGGGGGTGAAAGAAGGACGACTGAGAAAAGTGCATTGGTACATTGACTCAGGTTGCTCCGATCACTTAGTGAACGATAAATCGTTATTCGAAGACATGACGCGGCTAAAGACTCCCGTGGAGATCGCCATTGCGAAGGACAATGTAACGATAAGGGCGGAGTATTCGGGAACCGTGAAAGTGATGAGCAACGTCGCTGGGAAGCAAATAGAGTGCACGGTGAAAAATGTATTGTATGTGCCGGATTTGCGATGCAATCTTTTCTCAGTGATGCGTGTCGATGAAGCCGGGATGACAGTTGTGTACAAAAACGGAAAAGTCGAAATCCATCGTGGTTGTGAAATCGTCGCGTGTGGTTCTCGAGTCGGTAAGCTGTACCAGTTAGACTTTTGCAGTCAGCGACGTGGTGAAAGTTCGATGTTGACGACCGGTCGTGTGTCAAAAGATCTGGAACTGTGGCACAAACGTCTTGGCCACCTAAACGTGCGTAGTATCGAAAAGTTAAATCGAGACGAGATGGTAACGGGACTGAAGTTGTCACATACGGATAAAGACAGTGTTGTGTGTGAGTCGTGTTTGATCGGCAAGCAGACGCGGAATCCATTTCCGTCTCGTACAGAAAAGAGATCGTCGCGAGTGCTTGAACTTATTCATTCGGACGTTTGTGGTCCGGTTACGCCAGTCGGTGTCGGTGGCGCGAAATACTTTGTGACTTTCGTGGATGATTGGAGCCATTTTTGTATGGTATTTCTCATTAGTGCGAAGAATGAAGTGTTCGAGTGTTTTCGCGACTACGAAGCGGCTGCAACGGCAAAGTTTGGTCAACGGATCAGTCGTTTGCGGTGCGATAACGGCGGTGAATACCGGAGCAAGCATTTTGAAAAGTTCCTGAAGCAGAAGGGTATTATCGTAGAGTGGACGGTTCCGCACACACCCCAACAGAACGGGGTCAGCGAGCGGATGAACCGCACTCTGGTAGACAAGGCCCGGACGATGCTGGAGGATTCCGGTATCAGCAAATGCTTCTGGGGAGAAGCCGTGCAGACGGCTGCGTATCTTTTAAACCGCAGCCCCACGAGTGCGATCGACAGCAGTGAGACTCCGTACGAGCGATGGGAAGGTAACAAGCCTGACTTGGCAAAGCTTCGGGTGTTCGGGTGCAGCGTGTTCGTTCACGTTCCTAGGGAACAACGAGGTAAGCTTGATGCTAAATCATGGAAAGGAATTTTTATTGGTTATGCCATCAATGGTTATCGGGTATGGAATCCGAACCAGCGGAGAATAGTTCATGTTCGTGACGTTGTGTTCCTGGAAGGTTCTTCTCCCACCAAAGCAGTTGAAGGTGTGTCATCTGATGATTTATTCTTAGTGAAGGCAGCTGACGATGGCTCAGTGCGCGGTTCAGCGGGGGCTGACTTGGAGAATGAATCGAGTAATGCCGAATCGGAGGTATTTGAGGATGAAGAGTTCAACAGTGTTAGTGAGGGAGACGAATCCGAGGAAGAAGCAGAGAACCAAACAGCGAAGCGGAAGCGGACGGTCCCTGGCTGGCACAGGGATTATGAAATGGAGTACGCTGCGTACGCGCTGAATGCCGCAAGCTACGTTGAGGAGCTCCCAAACTCACTAGCTGAAGCTCGGAAGCGGCACGACTGGGATAAATGGAAGGTTGCTGTAAATGAAGAGATGCAGTCCCTGATGAAAAATCAGACCTGGGAACTGGTGAAACTACCAGAGGGCCGAAAACCCATCACGTGCAAATGGGTATTCACAGTGAAGAGGGGTGTTGACGGCCAGCCTGACCGTTATAAGGCTCGCTTAGTAGCAAGAGGTTTCAGCCAGCAGTTCGGTTTCGATTATAATGAAACATATTCCCCGGTTGCAAGATTGGACACCCTGCGTACAGTGCTGGCGTTTGCGAACGAGAGAAAGATGATGGTCCATCAAATGGACGTTCGAACCGCCTTTTTGAACGGTTCGCTCACCGAAGAGATTTTTATGACGCAGCCTGAGGGGATGAAGAGTGATGGAAATCTTGTGTGTCGTTTGAAGAAGTCTCTGTACGGACTTAAACAAGCTTCCAAAGCATGGAACGACCGATTCGACCAAGTCATCCGTGAATGTTTGGGTTTTCAGCGAAGCCTGAACGATCAGTGCCTCTACATATGGTCAACGAAGAATGACATCGTTATCATCGTTTTGTATGTAGACGACGTTGTGATTGTGGGTTCGACATTGCAGGCCGTAGAACGCGTGAAGAGTTGCCTCTCACGTGAATTTGAGATGAAGGACATTGGCGAAATAAAGTGTTTCCTCGGGATGAACATCAGCTACGACAGAGAGCATGGAGTGATGCAGATCGACCAGCGACACTACCTTCAGGAAGTCTTGCGACGGTTCAAGATGGAAGATTGTAAGCCTTGTTCGACGCCAATTGAGAACCGGCTAAAACTTCCGAAGGGTGAAGAGGAAAAGCGAACTGTGCAACCCTATCGCGAATTAGTGGGTTGTCTCATGTATGCGTGTTTGACAACGAGACCTGATCTGGCAGCTTCTGTTAACTTTTTCAGTCAGTATCAGAGTTGTCCAACTGATGAGCACTGGACGCATTTAAAAAGAATCCTTCGTTACATCAGAGGATCTCTGGATGTAGGACTTGTCTACCTTCGAGGTAAAGGAAAGGAGTTGGAGGTATATTCGGATGCCGACTGGGCAAACGATCCCAACGATAGGCGATCAGTGAGCGGTAGCGTGTTTAAGGTGTTTGGGTCGACTGTGGCATGGATCACTAGGAAACAACATACTGTTGCGCTCTCTTCGACGGAGGCTGAACTGACAGCTTTGTGCGTTGCCGTTTGCCATGGATTATGGATGCAGCGCCTGCTCCGAGACTTGGGTTGTAAGGTTGATACTCCCGTGACGTATTTTGAAGACAACCAATCAACGATTCGCATCGCAGAGGATTCCAAGGGATTCGGAAGGTTGAAGCATATAGATGTGAAGTTTTTCTTTCTGAGGGACTTGGTTAAACAAAAGCAAATCGTTCTTGAGTATGTCCCAACATCGATTCAGCAGGCAGATATGCTGACCAAGGGTCTACCTGTTGCGGCCTTTCGACGGAACTGCTTAGCCATAGGGTTGGCAAGCTGCAGTGGTTGAGCGGGGGTGTTAGAGTGGGCAACCCCTCGCTACTTGTCATACCTTGATATAGAATACTGTGACAGCACCACTTGTGTGCTTACCTTTGTATCACATACCTTGATACTGTTTGTCATTCCAAATTATATATTCATCGAGAATAAACGTGTTTCCTTTCTTTGCTAATTCCCGCGTGTTAAATCTTTTTTCCAAGCCCATCCGAAATACCGTTTTTATTTTTAAATTCCCAGAGGAACTGGCAGATTATTTTCCAGAAATGATTAGATCTTTCCGGAACTTTCTCGATGCTGAATGGCATCCTAACGGAAAGAGTTCTGCGCGTGTATGTGTCGATCCTTCGCCGTCCACCTCCTCCAGCACGCTAGGCAACGATGTTGTCTTGTCGATGTCCTCACGAAAAATGAATGCGTCTCACCACCAGAATATCGCTTAAGTATGCTTTTTGTGCGAGATTGAATCGAGAGAAGGTGTGGTTTACGATGGCAATTTGGAAGGCAAACTAGAGGGGAATGAACTCTATGAGCTCGAAACTTTCGGCGACTGAGCAATAATCGAATTCGTGCGCATACAATATTGGATACGGAAATATCCTACTGATGGGGAAGAATAATCTTCAGAAGCTTTCCTGCTAATTACACTTGGTTGAAAAATTACAAAATCAAATGAATTTGATCGCTGTGTTACATGGTTAGAAAACATTAAAATAAACTCTTTCACATGAATGTATTTTTAAATTCCCAGAGGAACTGGCAGATTATTTTCCAGAAATGATTAGATCTTTCCGGAACTTTCTCGATGCTGAATGCCATCCAAACGAAAAGAATTCCGCGCGTGTATGTGTGTGTGTAGCGATGTCTTCCCGGGGAATCGTTTGTGGCATCACTCTCCTCCTGATGGATTCCCTTCTGGCCTAAGGTGCACAAACAGGCTCTGACACCGTTCATCCGCGCTTTCATGATAAACGAAGAGCTTCATCACAACAGCGACAACATGCTCCAATCGCTGTTCAATTATAACTGAGTGGGATTTCCGAGCGGCGCTCGCTTATATACCGATTGGTGATTTCAATAGTCTGTTTCGAGAACAATTTTAAGGCTATTGAAACAAGTTTTTGGATCAAAAAGTAACAAGTATATAACGCGTAGACATTTTATCTTTCGAATGAAGTGTTTATCATACCATTTCGTTCAGTTGTTTAGGAGCTATTAACGCTCAAAATCTCGGTCTCCGGCGTAACGCTTTCGGTTTCGAAACTTTGATTTTACACCCCGGTATAGAAATGAAAGACGTAGTCCTACGTCAAAACAAAGCTGCAAATTATGCGCCAGTGACGGTACCACGATCAAAGCATTCCCTGAATAAATCATATCACATTAGCCGAGCCAGCTGGCGGAAGCATATGCATTGAGGTTACTATTTTCAACGACAACTGTTTACTTATTATACTGCTTCAAATACCTTCGACGAAATCAAATGTAACCATACCAACGTAAGTAATAACATAAACAAATCCAAACCTTTCGTCTTGCCATTCCTCATACGTATTTTTTAAATAGTGTAAGTTACGAGCCACCTGTCAACTCCACCATCTTGGATGGTAGAGTTTCGAGCGACATAGCATGCGCTGCCATAACTATTTCTCAAATAGTGACGTCAGTCGTTGTGTTTTTCTTTGATTGCCCATCGCATCCATGTGAAAATGCTATATTCAGGAAGTAATTTATCAATTAAAAATGTACATTATTTAGAGTTCCCGAGAGAGAGAGAGAGAGAGAGAGAGAGAGAGAGAGAGAGCTAATGTGATAGCGTGCAGTGAATATTTGTGAAATCACGTCAAAAAAGACGGATAAAAGTGATATTTCCATGTGCCATTTTCACTCCCCACGTTCATAGAAACAAACGAAGTTTCATTATTTTAACATTATGAAGTTGATGTTTCGAAGGCTCTCAGTGTCGGTGTGTATTTTGTGAGAAAATAATCGCCAATTATTTAAAATTTCACCGAAAATGTTACTGCTTTCGAAAACTAAGCATACGACTGCTCTCTGGACATTTTTACCACATAAATAATCGAAATAAGCCATGATACAATTGTCATCTGTTAAAAAATAAACAGTTGAATGATCTCATGAGAATTTTGGCACAAATTATCATGTAACCGTAAGTACTTTCAACATTATTTTGTTTCTTCCATATACAATCCATATTGAATGCAAATAATTACGACACGATATTTTGCTTGCCAATACAGATATACTTCGCCTACTGCTCCACCTCGATATGTACTCATTGGTACCTTTCCTTCGTTTGATACACTGGAGGAAAACATTAGTAAGCGCAGCTACCAAATCTTTAGTAGTCAAAACATTGGTAAAATGTACACATTTTTTGTACATGTTACAAAAACTTTGTTAAACTGATGTCAGATGCAATATACATCCCTACCAATGATTTGTACATTTTACTTCATAGGATAAGTAACCTTGAGTATTTTCATTCCTAGCAACTGTGTGTGTGCAATCGCCATTTGTCTAGTGGAAGCGAAACGATTCGGAGGTAAACATTTTGCTTTTGTTATGATTCATTGTAACTAAATATTTTCCTTTTTTCAGCTTTTGTTTATAGAAAACAATAGCAAGGGTTCACGCAGTCGTAAAAACTGCACTAGCTGATGAACAGTATGCGACGGCGGAAGTTCCACGATCTTAAACACATCGTCACAACAACAATGATTCTACAGCAGTACTTGACGACGATACCCAGCGAAAACTATCACAATCATTACCACCGACAGCAGCTCATAACTTCGGACGGAGGGAAAGCGATATATGTGTCACATCTGCGATATAATTTCCTTCGCAAATCACGACTTCACGTCCGGTCGCTCAACAAAAACAAAAAGACGGGTGGGTAATGTCGGGGACATAACCGGAGTGACGTAGGACTATACAAAGGGGACAGCTTTTGTTAAATATATATTTTAAATATATTGTTTTATTTTCTTCTCCTACGTGAATACCTACCTATCTACCTAAAAAATGGACTAGTTTACTGTTTACTCTTTATGAATATGTTGATGGTTCTGAAAAGAACCTTTGGTGTTGTGTTTTTGTTATCACTCGATATTCCCATCTTGTTCGGTTAAACCTTCCTGTTTAGCTATTGCATTTGCCACTCGCCACAGCTTTCACAGTTGGAAAATTTCTTCCCATCCAGTTTGTGACATATTGTTCAGTAAATTACATTTAATGCGACGTGCCGGAGAAGCACTTTGCCACTCACTGGAACTAATTGTTGCCTTGATGAGCGCCGAACCGAAGCTGCTCTGTTCTTGATGCGGGTTTTCTGATTGTCGTGAACAGCTTTGCAAGCCAACTCGAGCACTCCGACGGCCGAATTTCTATAATCCCTGTTAGGTATACTGGTGCTCCGGCACCAATCCGTTCGGCCTAGTTACCCTTGCGGAGCAATCAGTGAATGCGACCAACAGCGAACTGGAGACCTGCACGGTTCGAGTGACACTTTGCCTTTCCCTTAACTTGTCCTCCTTTGTTACGTCCACGATGCCGATGCCGTACAACCACACGGGTTTACGGTTTGAAAGAAAATAAGATATTTTTTTGGGGTCCGCGTGTTTTATACTCTAGCGGTACACACTCACAGGATAGAGACAAATCGGCAGACTCAGCCAGAGGGACGAGTCCAACGAGACGAACGAATAAGCGTTAAAAGGGAGCGAAAAACATTTCGAACGCCCTCCATGCCGCCTTGTTCTGGATTTGCCACCAAAGCAGTTTGTATAAAGAACAAACTTTGTTCTTCTGCTACCTGCTGCCGTTTTGCGATTGCGTTTGCCATTCGCCACTCGCTGCAACTGCCTGTTGTTGTCTTGATGTCCACCGAACTGAATGTGTTTTGTTCTGAATGCGGTTTTTCTTATCGTCGCGAGCAGCTTTACCAGCCAACTCGATCACTTCGAAACTATATAACGCCGGCTAGATGGACTGGTGCACTGGTACTAACGCGCTCGGCCTAGCTACCCTTGCGGGGAGCTCCAGATCAATACGGTTCGAGCGGGATTTTGCCTTTCCCTTCACTTTTCCTCCTTTACCATGTTTTTTGTTGGTTTGTTGATGTGTTGTGATGCGAACCAATGTGGTGTACGGTTTGAATGAGAATGATCGTTACGGCAGCGGAGCGGGGATTTTTAAGCTGACTGGCTGGCTCGAGAATTACGCATGTGTGAGACTGCGACCAATGTTTCGTTCATTTTTGACGTAGGACTACGTCTTTCATTTCTATACCGGGGTGTAAAATCAAAGTTTCGAAAACAAAAGCGTTACGCCGGAGACCGAGATTTTGAGCGTTAATAGCTCCTAAACAACTGAACGAAATGGTATGATAAACACTTCATTCGAAAGATAAAATGTCTACGCGTTATATACTTGTTACTTTTTGATCCAAAAACTTGTTTCAATAGTCTTAAAATTACTTTCAAAACAGGCTATTGAAATCACCAATCGGTATATAAGCGAGCGGCGCTCGGAAATCCACTCAGTTCTAATTGAACAGCGATTGGAGCATGTTGTCGCTGTTGCGGTGAAGCTCTTTATTTATCATGAAAGCGCGGATGAACGGTGTCACCAAGAGCCTGTTTGTGCACTCTAGGCCAGAAGGGAATCTATCAGGAGGAGAGTGATGCCACAAACGGTTCCCTGGGAAGACATCGCTACACACACATACACGCGCGGCTATTAACAGGTGGTTATCGAGTTGGCATTAACCACTGGTGGGCTTCCAGTATCGAGGAAAATGTGGAAATATCTAATCGTTACTGAAAATAATCTGCCAGTTCCTCTGGGAATTTTCAAAATATATTCATGTGAAAGAGTTTAATTGAATGTTTTCTATCCATGTAACACTGTGACCAAATATGTTTCAATCAAGAGCTATTAACAGGTGGTTATCGAGTTGGCATTAACCACTGGTGGGCTTCCAGTATCGAGGAAAATGTGGAAATATCAAATCGTTACTGAAAATAATCTGCCAGTTCCTTTGGGAATTTTCAAAATATATTCATGTGAAAAAGTTTAATTGAATGTTTTCTATCCATGTTACACTGTGACCAAATATGTTTCAATCAAGTGCTATTAACAGGTGGTTATCGAGTTGGCATTAACCAATGGTGGGCTTCCAGTATCGAGGAAAATGTGGAAATATCTAATCGTTACTGAAAATAATCTACCAGTTCCTTTGGGAATTTTCAAAATATATTCATGTGAAAGAGTTTAATTGAATGTTTTCTGTCCATGTAACACTGTGACCAAATACATTTGGTTTTGTGGTTTTTCAATCAATCGCAATTAACAGGATAGCTTCAGAAGATTATTCTTCCCCATCAGTAGGATATTTCCGTATCCAATATTGTATGCGCCCGCAATCGATTATTGCTCAGTCGCCGAAAGTTCCGAGCTCAGAGAGTTCATTCCCCTCTAGTTTGCCTTCCAAATTGCCATCGTAAACCACACCTTCTCTCGATTCAATCACACACAAAAAGCATACTTAAGCGATATTCTGGTGGTGAGACACATTCATTTTTCGTGAGGACATCGACAAGACAACATCGTTGCCTAACGTGCTGGAGGAGGTGGACGGCGAAGGATCGACACATACACGCGCAGAACTCTTTCCGTTAGGATGCCATTCAGCATCGAGAAAGTTCCGGAAAGATCTAATCATTGCTGGAAAATAATCTGCCAGTTCCTCTGGGAATTTTCAAAATATATTCATGTGAAAGAGTTTAATTGAATGTTTTCTATCCATGTAACACTGTGACCAATTACATTTGGTTTTGTGGTTTTTCAATCAATCGCAATTAACAGGATAGCTCCAGAAGATTATTCTTCCCCATCAGTAGGATATTTCCGTATCCAATATTGTATGCGCCCGCAATCGATTATTGCTCAGTCGCCGAAAGTTCCGAGCTCAGAGAGTTCATTCCCCTCTAGTTTGCCTTCCAAATTGCCATTGTAAACCACACCTTCTCTCGATTCAATCACACACAAAAAGCATACTTAAGCGATATTCTGGTGGTGAGACACATTCATTTTTCGTGAGGACATCGACAAGACAACATCGTTGCCTAACGTGCTGGAGGAGGTGGACGGCGAAGGATCGACACATACACGCGCAGAACTCTTTCCGTTAGGATGCCATTCAGCATCGAGAAAGTTCCGGAAAGATCTAATCATTGCTGGAAAATAATCTGCCAGTTCCTTTGGGAATTTTCAAAATATATTCATGTGAAAGAGTTTAATTGAATGTTTTCTATCCATGTTACACTGTGACCAAATATGTTTCAATCAAGTGCTATTAACAGGTGGTTATCGAGTTGGCATTAACCACTGGTGGGCTTCCAGTATCGAGGAAAATGTGGAAATAACTAATCGTTACTGAAAATAATCTGCCAGTTCCTCTGGGAATTTTCAAAATATATTCATGTGAAAGAGTTTAATTGAATGTTTTCTATCCATGTAACACTGTGACCAAATATATTTCAATCAAGTGCTATTAACAGGTGGTTATCGAGTTGGCATTAACCACTGGTGGGCTTCCAGTATCGAGGAAAATGTGGAAATATCTAATCGTTACTGAAAATAATCTGCCAGTTCCTTTGGGAATTTTCAAAATATATTCATGTGAAAGAGTTTAATTGAATGTTTTCTATCCATGTAACACTGTGACCAAATACATTTGGTTTTGTGGTTTTTCAATCAATCGCAATCAACAGGATAGCTTCTGAAGATTATTCTTTTCCATCAGTAGGATATTTCCGTATCCAATATTGGATGCATAAAACCTTGTGCCTCCAACGTAACGCTCTCGTTTTCGAAGTTCTCCAAATATTCATTCATTCAGAATGAATTCAGATTCAACTTCATACAAATGATCTCTAAATCAACGATAGTCCTACGTCACCCTTGCGGTTATACCATAGATATAACCCACTTCCTGTTTTTTCTTTTTCCTTTCCAATCGTGCTTCATTCTATTTCGCTGCTGCTCTGGTTGCCCGTTTTGGTCGGTACGATTTGAGGAGCACAAAATGGACCAATCAAAAATGGGCACATAGTGCATTTTGACAATGCTTGATATTTCACAATTATTCAATTATTTATCTAAAGAAAAATGAAATGTTATTCGTTATGATAGATGCGTAGATATATTTCCCACCAATTGATGCAAAAACCTTTGCGTTCTATTGAGAAATGCTCGAGTTATAAGCGTTCCAAATCTTGCATTTTTTCCTACTTGTTCAGTGCCTAGATTTCCATTTCACCCCCTATATCTTCCGGTTGGACGTAGTCCTACGTCAAAAACCGTGTCCAAAGATAATGAGGAGAGTCAGTTTGTGTGAAAAATTTGCTCCAAGGCGCTTCATTGCTGCATCGGTACATGCTGCCTTCGCTCGGATACGGAGCGCCACATCAAGTAGTAACATTCCTAATTCTGGTCGAAGCGCGGAGGACATCATTGGATGCGCAACTGGATAATTCGACCGAGATGGAGGCGTCGGCAATCAGCCAATCCGCCAAGGGAAATAGACAGAAAGATCCGTCAGCGAAGGCGATCGATAGTGGCAAGAATGAAAAAGATTTGGCGCTGGTTTCGAAACCGGTTGACAGTGCTACGAACGTGGCTATTTTAGGTCAATTTCGACTTTCCTGTGTAGTTAGATGTGTGAAAGATGTTTGGAATATTATTAATAACAAAGTTTTCTTACGGCAGATTCGATGTTCCGCTGTCAGTTTCGATTGGAATTTCCAGTGAAAATAGGTAAATGCTTAACTATTTTTAAAATGTTTGCTACTTTGTTACGCAATTCGTTCTATTTTGTAGAAGTATCGCTATTCTGTGTGGTTGTCATATTTGACAACGTATTCGCATAAAATCCCCCGCAGATTGCATACTTTTATCTGCAGAAAATTTGATCGAGCTGGACTGTTAGTGCAAAAACCGACCCAACTGAATCGGTATAATGTGCGCATATGCATATCTCTCCATACATTAAGTTGGCCGATCAAACTATCGGCCGTAAAACAATCTGCAGTCTGCGGGGGCTCTATGAGACACCCGTAACCAACAAGGAAAACGAAGAGCGTGTGACATGCATTATCGAGGATTACTGTTTTGATGTCCCATCCGAGTACGTACGACGTGGTGCCGATATGAGGAAACAGGGAAGGGAAAGGAAAACCTACAGGAAAAGTTTTTTCAATAATTTTATAAAATTAAGAATAGAATAAGAATATTAATAAGAATAAAAATATTCACAATACAAAATAATTATTTGAAAAAGATCGTCATTATCCAACCAATGGAGGGCCAACAAATCAGCCATTACTAAGTTCGAAATTGAGCCAACATTAGACCTACACTGTAGTTTTGTTTGACATTTATGCCTACCAATTTTTATTCGTAGGATGTACCAATGATTAGTAGGGTAGAAAATGACTAACGAATTGGTAATATTTACCAAAAACAGGAAGTGGGTTATATCTATGGTATAACCGCAAGGGTGACGTAGGACTATCGTTGATTTAGAGATCATTTGTTTGAAGTTGAATCTAAATCCGTCCTGAATGAATGAATAAATAAATATTTGGGTGACTTCAAAAACGAGAGTGTTACGTTGGAGCATCAAGGTTTTATGCATCCAATATTGGATACAAAAAACCTTGTTCTGAAGAATAATCTTCAGAAGCTTTCCTGCTAACTGCACTTGATTGACAAATCGCAAAACCAAATGTATGTGGTCGCAGTATTATATGGATAGAAAACATTAAAATAAACTCGCTTGAATGTAATTTTCAATTCCAAGGGGAACTGGCAGATTATTTTTCAGCAACTATCATTTCTTTCCAGGTTTCCTCTCGATAACCAGCAAACGAAAAGAGTTGCGCACGTGTAAGTGTGTGTGTGTGTGGCGGCTGCTTCTATGTCTTCCCGAGGAACCGTATTTCGATGCTGATACTCTCTTGGTCACGAGAGTATCAGCATCGGCTTTTCTGCGCTCCCTCACAGTTAAAACAAACTGATTGCATTTCAGGTCAGGTCAGGCCAGGTAATGAATTCCACGATCCCTCGCCGTTCAGCTCGTTCAGTATTGATGTTATCTTGTCGATGTCCTCAGGCGTCGTGCACAAATTACGTAACGCTAAAAATCCGAATTCTGAACCACCTCTCCCCCCCCCCTTTCGTAACGCAATTTCCTATCTCTAATAAACAGAAAGTAACGCAACATCTACCCCCTCCCCCCTTATCGCGTTACGTAATTTGTGCACGACGCCTCACGAAAAATGAATCGGTTTCACCACCACAATATCATTTCAGTATGCTTTTCGTGCGTGATTGAATCGAGAGAAGGTGTGGTTTACGATGGCAATTTGGAAGGCAAACTAGAGGAGAATGAACTCTCTGAGTATGAAAATTTCGGCGACTGAGCAATAATCGATTGAAAATTATATAATTTTCGCGATACGAAACATTTTCCGTTTTTCATGTTATGCATCCAATATTGGATACGAAAATATCCTACTGATGGGAAAGAATAATCTTCAGAAGCTTTCCAGCTAATTACACTTGATTGAAAAATTACAAAATCAAATGTATTTGGTCGCTGTGTTCGCCATATAATTAGAAAACATTAAAATAAACTCTTTCGCATGGATGTATTCTTCAATTCCCAGGGAACTGGCAGATTATTTTTCAGCAACGCTAAGATCTTTCTGGAATTTTCTCGATGCTGTATGGCATCCACACGAAAATTCTCGTTTCAGTTTGACCTGTAAAAACTTTTCTAAACTCTAATCCATCAAATTTGGAGCCCTGAAAAGGGCCGTTGATTATATGCTAAGCTAATATAGCACCCTCTCCTTGGATTCGATGGGCCAGCTGAATGTCCTTGGGCATGATGTGACGCGTTTTGCGTGGATAGCACACAAATTGGTATCTTCGAATAAGCCTCCTGCAGCGTCATAACCGCGGAACTTTGGAAGCGCAAGTCGGTTTTGAAGTCTTGAGCAATTCCACGATCCAAAAGCTGCAAAGGTAGCTTGCGGATCAGCAATTCGGTCGACTTCCGATAGCGATGAATTTCACGCAAAATTCCCGGTCGATAGCGATGTGGCTTCTTCACCTATCCTGCGGCTGGTGCGCTTATCCGAGCTGCTTTCGTGCGCCTTACCACTGAAAGACTAACTAGCTATCTGCTTGGTCCCAAACAAACGAGTCGTCATGGTGCGAGAGTAGAGTAAGAATTGAACGAAAGCAAAGGAAGCGTCATTTTATAAACCATAAAAGTATAGAATCTAAACCCCACCCTTATTATATTCGTTGCTTACCCTGAGAGAGAAACGAATAACATCGAAGTAAGTATACAGTAATGTATTTGAATCCGGACACTTTGCGTTACATTTAATACCATACCGCAGCCACAACATTTTCTGCATGTTGAATTAATGCGATTGATTAGTAACTATCAAGAAACTATCAGTAACTATATTAGCAACTATTAATCGCATAAATTCAACATGAAAAAAATGTTATGGCTGTGGTATGATATTGAATGTAATGCAAAGTGTCCGGATTCAAAAGCATTACTGTAAAAAAGAGTTAACTCGACTGAAATTTTTTCGGTTCGGCCTGCAAAAACGAAATTAAGAGCCCCCGCCGACTGCAGACTGACTTGTCGACCGATAGTTCGGTCGGCTTCTTAATCAGTACGGAGAAAAAAAGTCTGTAGTGTACAGCATAATGCATAGACGTAAGTATGAGCTTCCCCATCTCACATTCCAATAAGATTAATGGGTTTTCAAGTGGACGCGCTACATACGGATACGAATGATTTCAATAACCTGTTTTCGAAGCTATCATTAAGCTATTGAAACAATTTTTCGACTCAATAAATAGCAAACATATAACTCTTGGACATTTTATCTTTTGTATGAAATGATTATCATACTGTTCCGTTGATCCGAGGCAGAATGAATCACGCTTAAAGAAGGAATGGATTTTTTCTTGGAATTTAGTCAGCAGAAATAATGCCCTTTCCCAACAATTAAAAACGACAAACGGTAAACATTTTCATCAAAGTGATTTCTTCGATATGGGGATATATTTACTACAACATGTCATATATTTCATATTCTTCATTATCAAATCCATATCCATGGCACCTACCGGTAACGAATTATTATCGAAACCACGATTTTCGCTAAATAATCCTTTCAGTTCGGCCTGTAAAAAACTTTTCTGTACTCTAATCCATCAAATTTGGAGCCCTGAAAAGGGCCGTTGATTATATGCTAAGCTAATATAGCACGCTCTCCTTGGATACGATGGGCCAGCTGGATGTCCTTGGGCATGATGTGGCGTGTTTTGCATGGATAGCACACAAATTGATATCTTCGAATAAGCCTCCTGCAGCGTCATAACCGCGGAACTTTGGAAGCGCAAGTCGGTTTTGAAGTCCTGAGCAATTCCACGAACCAAATGCTGCAAAGGTAGCTTGCGGATCAGCAATTCGGTCGACTTCTGATAGCGACGAATTTCATGCGAAGTTCCCGGTCGATAGCGATGTGGCTTCTTCACGCTTCCTGCGGCTGATGCGCTTATCCGAGCTGCTTTCGTGGTGCCTTGCCACCGAAAGACTAACGAGCTGTCTGCTTAGTCCCGATGAAACGAGTCCTCACGGTGCGAGAGTAGAGTAAGAAATGAACGAAAGCAAGGGAAGTGTCATTTTATAAAACATAAAAGAATCGAATGTAAACCCCACCCTCTTTATTGTATAAGCTTACTGTATACTCACGAATATAATAAGGGTGGGATTTAGATTCTATACTTTTATGGTTTATAAAATGACGCTTCCTTTGCTTTCGTTCATTTCTCACTCTACTCTCGCACCGTGAGGACTCGAGCTCATTAGTCATTCGGTGGTAAGGCACACGAAGTCAGCTCGGATAAGCGCACCAGTAGCAGGATAGGTGGAGAAGCCACATCGCTATCGACCGGGAACTTTGCGTGAAATTCATCGCTATCGGAAGTCGACCGAATTGCTGATCCGCAAGCTACCTTTGCAGCATTTGGTTCGTGGAATTGCTCAGGACTTCAAAACCGACTTGCGCTTCCAAAGTTCCGCGGCTATGACGCTGCAGGAGGCTTATTCGAAGATACCAATTTATGTGCTATCCCTGCAAAACGCGTCACATCATGCCCAAGGACATCCAGCTGGCCCATTGTATCCGAGGAGAGCGTGCTATATTAGCTTAGCATATAATCAACGGCCCTTTTCAGGGCTCCAAATTTGATGGATTAGAGTATAGAAAAGTTTTTTACAGGCCGAACTGAAAGGAGCATTTAGCGAAAATCGTGGTTTCGATAATAATTCGTTACCGATAGGTGCCATGGATATGGATTTCTTAATGAAGAATATGAAATACATGACATGATGTAGTGAATATATCCGAAGAAATCACTTTGGTGAAACTGCATTATAAAATTATTTGTGTACGAATGCCGCAATCGATAGTCGACTCTAATT
Organism: Toxorhynchites rutilus septentrionalis; assembly: GCF_029784135.1. Lineage (NCBI taxonomy): Eukaryota > Metazoa > Arthropoda > Insecta > Diptera > Culicidae > Toxorhynchites > Toxorhynchites rutilus. The sequence continues at coordinate 231,446,630 of NC_073746.1, forward strand.
TGCGCTGGGTAATTTCCTCGGGGGACTCGATTCCTCCTTTGAGCATTAATAATCTCTTTCTGGCAAAACGATGTGGTATGAATCACATTATTTGAATGATAGAATGAAGAAGTTTTCTGCCAATTTCCTTCAACCTCCAAACGTATCTTTCTCCCGTTTGTCGTTTTCGCGTTCGCTAATCCTTTCTCACAACACCCATTTCTAGTTTGAGAAATTGTTGAGTAAACATTGTTTGCCAGTGCGCGTAGAGCGGGAATTCCTAAAGATTCATTACACCTCTAATAAATTGCCGAAAGACGTGGTCTTACGTTGATCGCACTTGATTGAAAAAATCCAAAACGAAATGTATTTGGTCGCAGCATTATATGAGTAGAAAGCAAATAATCGCTCGAAAATGACTTGATTTTCGCGATGTGAAACATTTTCCGTTTTTCATGTTATGCATTCAATATTGGATATGAAAATTTCCACTGATGGGGAAAAAAATATTCAGAAGCTTTCCTGTTAATTGCGATTGATTGAAAAATAACAAAACCAAATGTATTTGGTTGCAGTGTTATATGGATAGAAAACATTCAAATAAACTATTTCGCATGAATGTATTTTTCAATTCCCAGGGGAACTGGCAGATTATTTTTCAGCAACGATGATAGCAACGAGAATTCCGCGCGTGTATGTGTGTGTGTGTGGTGGCTGCTCCGATGTTTCAAGCGGAACCGTGGCATCACTCTCCTCCTGATGGATTCCCTTTTGGCCTTAGGTGCACAAACAGCCTCTTGGTGACACCGTTCATCAGCGCTTTCATGATAAACGAAATTAGCTTCACAACAACAGCGACAACATGCTCCAATCGCTGTTCAATCATAACTGAGTGGGTTTACGAGCGGCGCTCGCTTATATACCGATTGGTGATTTCAATAGCCTGTTTTGAAAGCAAATTTAAGACTATTGAAACAAGTTTTTGGATGAAAAAGTAACAAGTATATGACGCGTAGACATTTTATCTTTCAAATGAAGTGTTTATCATACCATTTCGTTCAGTTGTTTAAGAGCTATTAATGCTCAAAATCTCGGTCTCCGGCGTAACGCTTTCGTTCTCGAAAGTTTGGTTTTACACCCCGGTATAGAAATGAAAGACGTAGTCCTACGTCAAAAATTGGTCATATATACTAATTATTCCTCTCAGTATAAGAACGATATTTTGATCAAGGCGCCTAGAAGTATATTCTAAGGTGGGCCAACTTGCTAAAACCACTCTTCAGCCATCTTGGAAGTCTACTGTGTTTTGTTTGTAAACAAAACACAATACGCTACTGCCGAAGCTCGCTCGTGATCAGTCTGTCTCTTTCACGCTACAAGCAAATAATTCCCTTTCTGCTTTCTTCCGTACTGTTTTCATATACCGCTCCCCTACCAACTTAGTGACGAAACGACCTCACCTAGTACCATAGACCCATCTTGATTTTGACCAAGACGGGTCTATGGTACTAGAGGTGGCTGTACACTGTTTGCCCGGAGGTCAAATATTTGTTATTTTTTGACAGATAAGTTTTGTTTTGATATTTGTACAAACACTATTTTGTTTGCCACTCTTTAATTTTCAACAGTAGTAAACAATATCAAACACCGAACATGGAAAAAATCAACTGAATTATTCAAGGTAACCTAACCATGTACCGACAGGTTCGAAGAACAGACTGAAAAAAAAGACGGGTGGGTAATGTCGGGGACATAACCGGAGTGACGTAGGACTATACAAAGGGGACAGCTTTTGTTAAATATATATTTTAAATATATTGTTTTATTTTCTTCTCCTATGTGAATACCTACCTATCTACCTGAAAAATGGATTAGTTTACTGTTTACTCTTTATGAATATGTTGATGGTTCTGAGAAGAACCTTTGGTGTTGTGTTTTTGTTATCACTCGATATTCCCATCTTGTTCGGTTAAACCTTCCTGTTTAGCTATTGCGTTTGCCACTCGCCACAGCTTTCACAGTTGAAAATTTCTTCCCATCCAGCTTGTGACATGTTGTTCAGTAAATTACATTTAATGCGACATGCCGGAGAAACACTTTGCCACTCACTGAAACTAATTGTTGCCTTGATGAGCGCCGAACCGAAGCTGCTCTGTTCTTGATGCGGGTTTTCTGATTGTCGTGAGCAGCTTTGCAAGCCAACTCGAGCACTCCGACGGCCGAAACTCTATAATCGCTGTTAGGTATACTGGTGCTCCGGCACCAATCCGTTCGGCCTAGTTACCCTTGCGGAGCAATCAGTGAATGCGGTCAACAGGGAACTGGAGACCTGCACGGTTCGAGTGAGACTTTGCCTTTCCCTTAACTTGTCCTCCTTTGTTACGTCCACGATGCCGATGCCGTACAACCACACGGGTTTACGGTTTGAAAGAAAATAAGATATTTTTTTGGGGTCCGCGTGTTTTATACTCTAGCGCAATTTAAGAATTGGTGAAAATCAATAAGCTCAGAACAACTGCCAAATTCACATACTCGTCATATCCTGGCAAACAAATTATGAAAAAATCAATTTGTGTTTTATTATTATTTTGGATAATGTTTTAGAAAGCATTGAACTGTATTTCCTAAACTCTTTTTTGGAAGGTTTAATGGCCCTGAAAAGCGCCTTGTTTTATGGAATGGTTCCAATTTAGAAAACTTAGTACTCGTGGTTTTGAAAAAAACCATTTCGAACGCCCTCGATGTCGCCTTGTTCTGGATTTGCCACCAAAGCAGTTTGTATAAAGAACAAACTTTTTTCTTCTGCTACCTGATGCCGTTTTGCGATTGCGTTTGCCACTCGCCACTCGCTGCAACTGCCTGTTGTCTTGATGTCCACCGTACCGAATGTGTTCTGTTCCGAATGCAGGTTTTCTTATCGTCGCGAGCAGCTTTGTCAACTAACTCGATCACTCCGGCGGCCGAAACTATATAACGCCGGCTAGGTGGACTGGTGCACTGGTACTAACGCGCTCGGCCTAGCTACCCTTGCGGGGAACTCCAGATCAACACGGTTCGAGCGGGATTTTGCCTTTCCCTTCACTTTTCCTCCTTTACCATGTCCAGACATGGCTGCTTGGGTTGGTTTGTTGATGTGTTGTGATGCGAACCGATGTGGTGTACGGTTTGAATGAGAATGATCGTTACGGAAGGAAGAAAGGTATTGTATTATAGAGACTTTGAACTTTTGCAGTTCATTCGTCTCTAGCCTTGAGAAAGGCCCTTTGAAAACTCTACTCTACTCTACTCCAGCGCTACCACCTCCGCCCTCTTGCCTTGAGAAAGGCACTCGATCCCTCGCCGTCCAGCTCGTCCAGCAACGATGTTGTCCAGTCGGTGTCCACACAAAGAATGTGATCGTTATGGCAGCGGAGCGGGGATTTTTAAGCTGACTGGCTGGCTCGAGAATTACGCATGTGTGAGACTGCGACCAATGTTTCGTTCATTTTTGATGTAGGACTACGTCTTTCATTTCTATACCGGGGTGTAAAACCAAAGTTTCGAGAACGAAAGCGTTACGCTGGATACCGAGATTTTGAGCGTTAATAGCTCTTAAACAACTGAACGAAATGGTATGATAAACACTTCATTTGAAAGATAAAATGTCTACGCGTCATATACTTGTTACTTTTTCATCCAAAAACTTGTTTCAATAGTCTTAAAATTGCTTTCAAAACAGGCTATTGAAATCAAAAATCGGTATATAAACGAGCGCCGCTCGTAAACCCACTCAGTTATGATTGAACAGCGATTGGAGCATGTTGTCGCTGTTGTTGTGAAGCTAATTTCGTTTATCATGAAGCTACCTTTGCAGCATTTGGTTCGTGGAATTGCTCAGGACTTCAAAACCGACTTGCGCTTCCAAAGTTCCGCGGTTATGACGCTGCAGGAGGCTTATTAGAAGATACCAATTTGTGTGCTATCCATGCAAAACGCGTCACATCATGCCCAAGGACATCCAGCTGGCCCATCGTATCCGAGGAGAGCGTGCTATATTAGCTTAGCATATAATCAACGGCCCTTTTCAGGGCTCCAAATTTGATGGATTAGAGTTCAGAAAAGTTTTTTACAGGCCGAACTGAAAGGAGCATTTAGCGAAAATCGTGGTGTCGATGATAATTCGATACCGATAGGTGCCATGGATATGGATTTTATAATGAAAAACATGAAATATATGACATGATGTAGTGAATATATCCCCATATCGAAGAAATCACTTTGATGAAACTGTTTACCGTTTGTCGTTTTTAATTGTTGGGAAAGGGCATTATTTCTGCTGACTAAATTCCAAGAAAAAATCCATTCCTTCTTTAAGCGTGATTCATTCTGCTTCGGATCAACGGAACAGTTGGCAGTATGATAATCATTTCATACAAAAGATAAAATGTCCAAGAGTTATATGATTGCTATTTATTGGGTCGAAAAATTGTTTCAATAGCTTAATGATAGCTTCGAAAACAGGTTATTGAAATCATTCGTATCCGTATGTAGCGCGCCCACTTGGAAACCCATTAATCTTATTGGAATGTGAGATGGGGAAGCTCATACTTACGTCTATGCATTATGCTGTACACTACAAACCTTTTTTCTCCGTACTGATTAAGAAGCCGACCGAACTATCGGTCGACAAGTCAGTCTGCAGTATGCGGGGGCTCTTAATTTTGTTTTTGCAGGCCGAACCGAAAAAATTTCAGTCGAGTTAACTCTTTTTTACAGTAATGCTTTTGAATCCGGACACTTTGCATTACATTCAATATCATACCACAGCCATAACATTTTTTTCATGTTGAATTTATGCGATTAATAGTTGCTAATATAGTTACTGATAGTTTCTTGATAGTTACTTATCAATCGCATTAATTCAACATGCAGAAAATGTTGTGGCTGCGGTATGGTATTAAATGTAACGCAAAGTGTCCGGATTCAAATACATTACTGTATACTTACTTCGATGTTATTCGTTTCTCTCTCAGGGTAAGCAACGAATATAATAAGGGTGGGGTTTAGATTCTATACTTTTATGGTTTATAAAATGACGCTTCCTTTGCTTTCGTTTATTTCTTACTCTACTCTCGCACCGTGACGACTCGTTTGTTTGGGACCAAGCAGATAGATAGTTAGTCTTTCAGTGGTAAGGCACACGAAAGCAGCTCGGATAAGCGCACCAGCCGCAGGATAGGTGAAGAAGGCACATCGCTATCGACCGGGAACTTTGCGTGAAATTCATCGCTATCGGAAGTCGACCGAATTGCTGATCCGGAAGCTACCTTTGCAGCTTTTGGATCGTGGAATTGCTCAAGACTTCAAAACCGACTTGCGCTTCCAAAGTTTCGCGGTTATGACGCTGCAGGAGACTTATTCGAAGATACAAATTTGTGTGCTATCCACGCAAAACGCGTCACATCATGCCCAAGGACATTCAGCTGGCCCATCGAATCCAAGGAGAGGGTGCTATATTAGCTTAGCATATAATCATCGGCCCTTTTCAGGGCTCCAAATTTGATGGATTAGAGTTTAGAAAAGTTTTTTGCAGGCCAAACTGAAACGAGAATTTTCGTTTGGATGCCATACAGCATCGAGAAAATTCCGGAAAGATCTAATCGTTGCTGAAAAATAATCTGCCAGTTCCCTGGGAATTGAAGAATACATCCATGCGAAAGAGTTTATTTTAATGTTTTCTAATTATATGGCGAACACAGCGACCAAATACATTTGATTTCGTAATTTTTCAATCAAGTGTAATTAGCTGGAAAGCTTCTGAAGATTATTCTTTCCCATCAGTAGGATATTTTCGTATCCAATATTGGATGCATAACATGAAAAACGGAAAATGTTTCGTATCGCGAAAATTATATAATTTTCAATCGATTATTGCTCAGTCGCCGAAATTTTCATACTCAGAGAGTTCATTCTCCTCTAGTTTGCCTTCCAAATTGCCATCGTAAACCACACCTTCTCTCGATTCAATCACACACGAAAAGCATACTGAAATGATATTCTGGTGGTGAAACCGATTCATTTTTCGTGAGGCGTCGTGCACAAATTACGTAACGCGATAAGGGGGGAGGGGGTAGATGTTGCGTTACTTTCTGTTTATTAGAGATAGGAAATTGCGTTACGAAGGGGGGGGGGGGAGAGGTGGTTCAAAATTCGGATTTTTAGCGTTACGTAATTTGTGCACGACGCCTGAGGACATCGACAAGACAACATCGTTACTGAACGAGCTGAACGGCGAGGGATCGAGGGATTCATTACCTGGCCTGACCTGACCTGAAATGCAATCAGTTTGTTTTAACTGTGAGGGAGCGCAGAAAAGCCGATGCTGATACTCTCGTGACCAAGAGAGTATCAGCATCGAAATACGGTTCCTCGGGAAGACATAGAAGCAGCCGCCACACACACACATACACGCGCGCAACTCTTTTCGTTTGCTGGTTATCGAGAGGAAACCTGGAAAAAAATTATCGTTGCTGAAAAATAATCTGCCAGTTCCCCTTGGAATTGAAAATTACATTCAAGCGAGTTTATTTTAATGTTTTCTATCCATATAATACTGCGACCACATACATTTGGTTTTGTGATTTGTCAATCAAGTGCAGTTTGCAGGAAAGCTTCTGAAGATTATTCTTCAGAACAAGGTTTTTTGTATCCAATATTGGATGCATAAAACCTTGAGTCTCCAACGTAACACTCTCGTTTTTGAAGTCACCCAAATATTTATTTATTCATTCATTCAGGATGGAATTAGATTCAACTTCAAACAAATGATCTCTAAATCAATGATAGTCCTACGTCACCCTTGCGGTTATACCATAGATATAACCCACTTCCTGTTTTTCTTTTTCCTTTCCAATCGTGCTTCATTCTATTTCGCTGCTGCTCTGGTTGCCCGTTTTGGTCGGTACGATTTGAGGAGCACAAAATGGACCAATCAAAAATGGGCACATAGTGCATTTGGACAATGCTTGATATTTCACAATTATTCAATTATTTATCTCAAGAAAAATGAAATGTTATTCGTTATGATAGATGCGTAGATATATTTCCTATCAATTGATGCAAAAACCTTTGCGATCTATTGAGACATGCTCGAATTATAAGCGTTCCAAATCTTGCATTTTTTCCTACTTGTTCAGTGCCTAGATTTCCATTTCACCCCCTATATCTTCCGGTTAGACGTAGTCCTACGTCAATATTTTAGGCATCCAATAATCGAATATTTGCTTGTCGTGTTTTGTGTAGAATATATTTGATCAGTACACGTTGACCAAATTTTATCTGTCAAAAAGAGTCAAATATTTGGCTTCGGTCAAACAATATATGAGCACCCTAGGTGAGGCCGTTTCGTCACTAAGTTGGTTAGGGGAGCGGTATATGAAAACAGTACGGAAGAAAGCAGAAGGGGAATTATTTGCTTGAAGCGTGAAAGAGACAGACTGATCAGGAGCGAGCTTCGGCACTAGCGTATTGTGTTTTGTTTACAAACAAAACACAGTAGACTTCCAAGATGGCTGCACTGGAGAAATAGTTTAGTAAAAGCAGCTACCAAATCTTTAGTAGCAAAAACATTGGTAAAATATACACATTTTTTGTAAATATTACTAAAATTGCGTAAAAAAGATGTCAGACGCAATGAATGTTCCTACCAAGAATTCGTATATTTTACTTCATACCATTAGTAAGTTTGTTTTTATCGTCATACCTAACAACTGTGATGTGCGCACTTTGTCTTTTGTCTTTTGGAGACGAAGCGATTCGGAGGTAAGCACTTTGTTTTTATTGAATTCAATTATGTATTCATCTCCCCCGAGAATTTGTTTTCATCTTATCGGCGGGGAAAATATCACAAGAAATTTTGATCCATATTAACATATTTGCCCTAATACCATTTTTTTCTTTTTTAGTTGGCCTTAAAATTATATGCAGTTCAATAATTCATCATAAACAAATCGGAGATAAGTATTCGTTTTTTTTACATCATTACATCAGTCACCTCGGTCGGGAAACTATTTTCATATTCCCGTCAAGGATAAACATCAGTTATATTCTGTACATTACAACACTATTGACCTTTTTCCTTGTCTTTACAGCTGGCATGATCCCAGACTCGTAATACTTGTTTACCAAAAACCATCCAAGCTATGGGATTGAAGGTAACGGCGAGTTTGTCGCTAAGATTGGAATCTTTCTTCAACACATCATCGATCGTAAAAAACTTAAGGTGAACATACATAATTTATTGCATATTTAATATCATTAACATATGTATTTTTTTTCTTCATAGGGACACGAGAGAACAAAATACGGATGAAACGTGCTAGTTCTACCGTCAGTCTGCTAATCAGCTAATGCAAATCAGAGCGATGCAGCAGGAAGAGGAACGGGAACTTGCTTTGGAAATGCTCATCAAATTGAGGTGGTTGAGGCTGCGATTAAAATTTGCTTCTTGTATGCAGTTGTTAGAATGATTCCAACGAGAATTATTGATGTTGTTTATAGAATAAGTTATTAGTATAATGTATTCTAAGTATGTAGAATTCAACGCAATCAAATACAATTTTTTAAATTAAAAATAATTATTAAAAATTTTGTCATTATCCCTGATAATTACCTGTCACAAATATGAAGCAAAATTTTCACTGTCATTGCACCAATGTTGGACCAACCATTTGTAGTTTGTTTGACATATGTGCCTACCATTCTTTTTTTGTAACATGTACCAATGATTAGTAGGGTATAAAATGACTAGAGAATTGGTAACATGTACCAAAAAATTCGTCATATTTACTAAATTTTCCTCTCAGTGTGAAGAGTGGTTTTAGCAAGTTGGCCCACCTTAGGATATACTTCTACGCGCCTTGGTTTTGACAATACGTATGAACCGATTTCTTATTTACAGAAATGGCTCTTTCCAATATTACGAAATCTGGATTTAGTAAAATAACCACGATATTCAAGGCACAATTAAGACCCATCAGCGTGTCGAGTGTCAACAAACTCAAAGAAAGTATGTTGTTTCTGTCATTGTTTTATGTTTCCCTACCAATTTTTTTTTTTTTGCAGTCAAAAAAACTATTCAAAAGGATTCGCTGATTCTAAGTGCCGATTATGTTGCTTCTCCAAGAACCAATCAGTTGATTGAACACACAGCAAAGCCAAGATGTGATGGCCAGTTATTCTGCCCCCAATGTACACTGGGTCTTGACATCAAACATACAGATGTGCTTATTTTAAGCCAATATCTTCGCAACGACGGATGTATGCTCCCACGTCGTATAACCGGATTATGTAAGCGGCAGCAGCGGAAGATTGGTACACTAGTAACTATGGCCCAAAAAGCTGGTTTGATGCCTAATTTTAACCCATTTTGGAGTAAAAACGACCCGAAACAACGATACCAATGGAAGAAATATAATAAGTATTTCGATGAAGGTACAATAAAATATTAATGTTTAATGTTGAAATACAAAATTTGAGAATATACGGCGAAAATATTTTATTTTGTCTTAATCTTCATTTTTCGAAGGACTTCACAAAGTTCCGAACCCTATGAGTTTTGGAATCAATTAAGGCTTGTTCAAGCACTTGTATCAAATGAATGAGGCTTGTCGGATCGGTTTGCAATAGTACCTCTTTCCTATTGTTCTGTACTTTATTCTTACTCTCTTCCGTTGCATCAATCTGTCCAATCTTCTCCTTGTGCTCGTTCACAATTTCGCCATCCAAATGTAGCTTCATTGCAATCACCGGAGTGGCTTGTTTTAGCAATGATCTAGATGCAACTATGGCTTCCACACGCCACTCTAAATCACGATAGTGTAATTCGCTATCGTTGGAATGTCTAAGAACATTCTCCACCAAATTTCGCTTGCTACTTACAAATTGCCAAAGGATTTCAATCTGACTATCGGCGAAGTTAAGTGTTCGGAGCGAGCTAAAATCTTCCTCCGTGATGTGCAATTTGGTACAACCGATCAGCAGGCAAACTAGGGCTTCCACGCATGATTTTACGGTTTCGATGGTTGTTTCCAGTTTTTCTACGAATGATAAATATGTTATTGCCAAGTTCAGGCATAGTCACTGCACAATTTACTTGATGCGATAGCACATTTCTTTTCATTAATACCATTGTTGATGTATTCGATAGCGAGTTTACAAAACTCGATAAGAACTAGGAAAATAATAAAATTTAAACTGTTAGTAACGATTTTTATGCATAGATCATAATTAATATAACTAGCCAATTACCTTCCTCTGGCTGATTCAGGACCAACTTCAAATGCTTATCCTGTTCTTGTTTTATCAAATAGGCCATTATTCGTTCCTACAGGGACAGGATGCTTGATAACAAACTCACACTTATGCTTCCTTTACAATGCAAGCTTTTAATCGCATACGATTTACTCACTCGCGATATTTTTCAGTGCAGCTCTTTACAATGGTGCGCGATATCGCGCGATAATCTGTCATAATTTGTCTGTCAAACCTGCACCCCTCTAATCATACCGCCATTATTTGTTATGGACAACGTTGATTAGATTGGTGGAACAAAATTATGTCGCTAGACGTGTGAAAGCAAGTATTCCAGATAATAAATAATTGAAAAACTAGCTTATACAATAGGATATTAACAAAAATGTGTAAAAATAATTATGATTATGCAGCAATACGTTTGTAATAGGTGGTCGACTTAGCTCTCACTTATTGGAGCGGTTCGTATGTATAAAGCTGAACATTTATTTCGATATATCATTCCTCCCATCTAGCATATCTTGTTCCACCTGCCTGATGTATGTAGCGTCTCATGTCAAAGCAACGCGATTTTCGCAGCCAAAGCTTGGAGAGTTCTATCTTTTATCGCACTGTCATGGGTTATTTCGCGCTTTGCTCTGATTGGTTGGCGAATAAAAATCGTTATTGAAGAAAAAAAAACGCGCTCAACGTGAATGATTGTAAATCCGGCATTCTAACGAATTTGTTTTTGTTCAGTTTCAACACCAGTGCGAAACTATCTGCTGTCAAACGTTTTTGACGTAGAACTACGTCTTTCAGGAAAGGTGGCAAATCAGAAAACAGGTCACTATTTTATGAAATAAAGTTAACGTTAATAACACTGTGAACGAATTTTCATGATTTGCATACCAATCGAATAGGAAATTCTTTAAGATTTGTTTGATATGCTACCCATTACAATTCGCTAATCTCTTAATTGTTTAAATTCATGAAAACTGGAAGAACTTCCTTTTTTCCATACATTTGTTCGGCCGATTTGTGTTCTAACCCTACCCGTATTTCGAATGTTTATAACTCGAACATTTCTTAACAGATCGGAAAGATGTTTGCGTCAATTGATATGAAACGCGTCTATCACAATTAATAAAATGTTATTTTTCATGAGATGAACAATTGAATAACTGTAAAATATCAAGCTTTATCTAAACGCTCCAACTGTCAAGTTTTGATTGACCCGATTTACGGTTTCCTCAACACAGACTATAAAATCGATGTACCTGTGGAAACCCGCTTTGCAAATATACATGCAAGTCGGGGGTATATTTGTTCCCACCGAGCTGTGTTTCCCTAACACGGACTTCAAAATTCATGAGCCTGGGGGAATCCGCTTTGCAATTACATGCAAGTCGGGGGTATTTTTGACGTGGGACTACGTCTAACTGGAGTATATGGGGGGTAAAATGAAAACCTAAACACAGAACATGCAGGAAAAAAAAGAAAGATTCCAATTGCTTATAACTCGAACATTTCTTACTGGGTCGCAAAGATGTTTGCATCAATTGATACGGAATATTTCTACGCTTCTATCGCAATTAATAAAATGTTATTTTCCATTAGATAAACAATTGAATAACTGTGAAATGTCAAGCGTTATCTAAAGGCCCTAACTGCCTAGTTTTGATTGGCCCGATTTACGGTTTCCCGAACACAGACTTCAAAATCAATGTACCTGTAGGAATCCGCTTAGCAAATATACATGCAAGTAGGGGGTATTTTTGTTCCAACCGAGCTGGGTTTCCCTAACACGGACTTCAAAATCAATGTGCCTGGGGGAATCCACTTTGCAAATACATGAAAGTTGGGTGTATTTTTCTTCCGACTGAAATGTGTTTCTCTAACACAGACTTCAAATCCAAGAAGCGTGGGGAAATTGGCATAACAAATACATGCAATTCGGGGCATTTTTATTCCTGCTGAAATGTGTTTACCCATTACAGATTTCTAATCGAAGGTGTCTGGGGAACTCGGAATTGCAAATCGGAGGCATTTTGTTCCGACTGAAATGTGTTTGTCTAACACAGACAAACCAAGATGTCATCATACCAAACGTAAATGGACTGTCATTAAATTTATTTATAAAGAAGAACATAATCTATCCAAATGCATGAATTGACCTCACATGGTATCATACAATCTTTTTACTCACAAATTAAATATATTGAATTCAGATGAATTCGGAAATTGTTTCATTCAATCAAAAATTAAATCAATACAAACAAATGATTGCAAAGCTAAGGTAGTCTCACGTCAACCTAGCGGTTATATCATAGATATAACCCACCCATTTTTGGTGTTGAGTACTATCCCACAATCCAGTCGACGAACAAAATATCGACCTAACATTGGCCGAAATGCTGTGACTTCTCCGTCTTGCCTACACCCAGAAAACATATTACTAAAATATGCCAAATCTTTGGTAAGGCAAACATTAGTAGAATGTACAGATTTTCTGTAAATATTGATCAACTGTATGTAAAATCAATGTTAGATGCAATATACATCCTTGCCAATGATTGGTACATTTTACTACGCGGTATCGGTAACTTTAACGATTGTCATTGCTGGAAACCGTGAAAGAAATGTAAACAAAACATTATTAACCTAATTGTCGAGCTGATAATTGAGTTGAGCGGAACTACTTTTCGATATTGTTTCTCCACAGAAAAAGGTCGAATTTACCCAGACAGGTGAGTGACGTTCTTGAAAATTAATTCAATTTATGTTCTTTAATCAACATTGATACATATTGGACAGCCAAATAATGATCCATGCTCGTCTGCTGCGAGAGAAAGTGAAGACATTACTTCAATAATGAGGAATTTGGGTAATTCGAGACACTAAAACGAGCCTAGTTGAGTTCTAATTCCACCGCTATATTGTCGGATTTGGTCAAGGGCAACTTCATAAACTGTTTTCCGACGATTGTGATCGGTGGTTCGATCAATTGGATGTTTTAGAAATCGTCAAAACGAAGGTTCCGTTTTCACTGAAGCTGCGCTTCAACTCAATGTTGAAAAGGGGCATAGAACTGGCCCTTTGATGTAGTCTATCGTAGCTGTTTGTAGTAATCATTCTGTATTTTTTTCCTAATTCGTAGCCGAGAATCTAACTTAATCGATGCAGGATCAGATGTCGGACGCTGCAATGGCCATGCCTCATGTTAATATGCATTGTAATGTGGTTTAAATCGTATTTTAGATAGTTCAATAAATGACTAAAAATGCATACAATAGATCAATAATTACTGTTATACTGGCTGGTTTCACATTTGTTTACCAATGTTATCGCGTAATATGTACGAATTGGCGATCTAACATACAAATCTACACCTAGGCGGCGCTGCGGTGAAAGTGATGATGGTTTTAAATTTTGCCATGTGAGCTTATGGAAGGTTTGTAGTTCTTTCCATAAATTACAATGTTATAATCATAAAAGATTATATAATTGTGATGAGTTTGTAAGAAATTTAATTCTGCGCAATTTTATATATAACATGTTATTTATTTACCTCTTTCAGTAGTGAAAACTATAAAAATGTTGACAATGGTTGAATTAAAGAAGGAAATTCGAGAGCACAATCAAACACAAGTAGAAAAATGCACGATTCCTGCATGTGAGAACTACCTTGGAAAGCCCGGAAGTAAAATATACGTGTTTTGTTTTTGAGTTTTAGGTTACATTAGCATCATTTTCATAGTTCAAAAACAAAATCCAGATGTCTCACCGATCGTTTACGTTTTGCGTTAGATCGTCAATAAAGTGCGCTACAAATACAACGTCCCGTCACTGTGAAGTCAACGTAAAGTAATGAAATGTCAAATATTCTCCCATGGAAATCGTATGGTAACATTCACATACACCATCGCCGGCAACTGTGACGTCGGCAGAATAAGTCCAAGAGAATATTTGACGGGACGATGACGGTGATGTTGTATGTGTAGCGCACTTAATTCATATCGCAAAAATCAACTAATCATTGGTAATATTTACCCAAAAAATCGTCATATATACCAATTTTTCCTAAGAGTGTATAGTTCATTGGTTGAAAATACGGAATAATTAAAAAAACGAAATTCGCGTCATCGAAGGTACGGTGTCGCCACCTATGAAAGTTTCGCGTGTGAGTGAAAAATATGTAAACAAACCGTTGCATATTTTCTCTGTAATTAATATACTGATTTCTCGAAAACTTGTACCGTGTTTATCATACAATTAGTGGAAATTGTTGAAAAATAGTTTTCCTTAGCTGTTTCGATGCTCCGAACCAAAATTTATTGTCATTTAGTAGTGAAAAAAAGCCGTTGAAGTACACCCTCTGTCAATCTACCTGCGAGAGAGGTAAACCGAATTAATGAAATTTGATATAAAAATATCCGCTTAGTGTTCATAAAATACCTAAAATACAAAGATCTGGCTTCTATTCAATCAGTGCTCTAATATTTTTCAAAATATTTTCCTTAGAACGTGTGAAATATGGACGTCAAAAGCTGCGCAAATTGCCCGGAGAACATGCAAGTCGGACGAAATTAGCTTGAAGCTGACTCCGAACAATCTGCAAAATTCAAAAGCCGTATTGTTTGTGTCGTCCCCGGATGTAAGCAGAGATATCGCCCCGGAATTTCTTTTCATGCCTTCCCTCCGAAAATGGACAAATCGTGGTATCTAGACTGGATCCAACGACTACGGCTAAAGATAGAACCTACAAAAACCTCCCGTATTTGTAGCCTCCATTTTACCGTGTCGAACTTCTACTCTCCATGTATTCACATTCACATTTTCGCACTTTTGAAAAAGTGTGAAGCATTCCAACTTGGTGCAAAATGTGCAATAATAAAGAAATAAAATAAAACATACTTAAGCAAATGACACAAAACAGCCATGACGTGTTTGCACTTCCCTTTGCCAGCTTTACAGGAACACGAAAACAACTATTTGGAGAAAGAGATTTTCGTACGAATTTTTATTTTATGGGGTTCCGAGCTTGGAGATGATGACTGGAGGAAGGACGAGAAAATACTGAAGCCTTCATCGTGAACTTCTTCAAAACCAACTATTAAAATATGTCCAGCTTTGAATACTCTTTCGCCTTCGACGACTAAACGGCTTCCACCCGCAGCGTAATCGAACACATCCGCAAACTCCACAGCCACGTTGCAGGTTTCATTTTCTCCGACTGATGGCTCCTGATAATGCATGAAACAAGGTCACGGAAAAACACTTATAAGTTAAATTCAGCTTAAGCTACGGCAAAGTTTTTTTCACGGCATAAGGAAAACTCATTTTCCAACCGTTTGGAAGATAAATTTTGCACACAATTATTAATTTTCATTAAAATTTAGTATCCTGAAAGTTTGTTTACTTTTTCACAAGTAAAGACAGTGTCCTTCGGATGCGATAAGAAAACGTTTTCCCCTGCAGTAAATTTATGTGATTTAACTAAATTAGCATCCTAGAGGATAGTTCTTTCGATACATACTCACCATTACGGAATTTCTGCAAAAAACGTTCAAAGTGGTGCGTTTAAAAATCACATTTTTTTTTGCAATTCTTTGTTGACATTCGCTTCACGCACACAAGCTGTCAAATTCAGCTTCGTAGTCGCGAATGGTATCACTGGTAGTCCGCTAAACTGTCATCTTAAACAAAAACAAATGGACCATATAACTAGTGAGTAAGGAAACTGTTATCGCTTTTTCATTCATTAATTATTTCATTTTCTTTCAGACTATGATGTGAAAACATCTGGCTTTTCTATAGCCATCAATAGAAACTAGCCGGAAGATGATTTCCCCCATTACCAGTCGCCAAACAACAAGAACAAACAACAGTGCAGATTTTCACCATTATCACAGGAGCCAACAACATCTGCAATTCCAATCAGCAGTATCCTCCAAATCCGTGCCGGGGACAGCAACAGCAGAATCGAATCCTCGGGCACTAATGTGTATCAAGGAAATAAAAACTATCAACGCAGGAGGTATTTATCATCGAGCTCAGCTGGACTCGAATCGTCAATCCGGAAACCCCGGAATTGAAAGTTCCGCTGTATTGTGGTTATTTGTATATCACAAACACATATTGTTTTGTAATACGTATTTTTTCGAGTAATAAAATGACTAAAATTGATTATGTATTTTCCTTTTAATATTTCATTTCATTTTAATAACAAACCAATACAAACAAAAGGCAAGCAGTGCTGGAAGCAGCGCTGCAAGCAGTTCGACGTCTTGCACATGTTGGCAAAAAAGTGGCGTCAAGTTGTTCGATGAATACATATAAAAGGTCGATAAATCAATTGCAAAGTGGCAGCCTTTGAGGTCGATTGTTGACATTTCATCGACCCAATCTTGGCAGGCAAAACGGAATGTGGGTACTTTTAAACTGAGAAGCCTGGGAAAATCGTCATTTCAGATACCAGAGGTGAATGAACTTTCGCGGTTCAAGAACTACGTAAACATGAGATGTGCAATAATTTCAGAGGGAAATGTAAAATGATCGTTTGACAATTTTTCCGTTCACACATTTTGGAAGTCCTAGACATCATATCAAACTTAAAAGGACCGTTATCAAATTTATTTGTAACGAAGAACATAATCTATTACAAAAATTTCGAAGCATTCTAAAATATTATTCAAAATGGTAAACAAGTAGATTGCATAATATAATTGCGTAGTTCTACGTCGAAAATATGCGGTCTTGTCCTAGATACAACCTCTTATAATTTGTTTTTATTCACTCAGTTTCAACTAGTTCCGCACTAGGTTCAACCCAAAAGCTGTTAGTTTCGCACTGAGATGTTTCACGTGTTGGCATTCGGGTTCATCAATACAACTATACTGAACTGACAAGTTTCGTATATTATATTCGCGTGTATTCGCGTAGACGGCAGAGTATATTCGCGTAGACGACATTATGTTTCGTGTGCTTTCATTGGGAGGCTAAAATAATTATGGATATTCAGGTGGAATAAACATGCTTTCAAAATCAAAATTATGTATGGAAATTTACTTTAACGTATCGAATATTTATTTTACGTGATGAAATAATAGGTTTTTTTATCGATATCGCAGAAACATATTGCGCTTGCTTGAGCTTGGGTAGACTGTACAATTCGTAGTTGCTCTCCGTGATTGACCTGAACCAACCAAATTGCACAAAGAACACACAGAACGACGCTTGGGACTAGCAAATCATTCTCGTTGTGCAATTTCGGTGATTCGAGCTTTAAATGGTCAATAACGACGCCGGCCACACCCTTACAGTCACCAGGGGAAGGGAAGGAATGTTAGTATGATATTCGCCGCCCGAAAGCCAGAAGGGTCGCCTCTATAGCGTGGTTCCCTAGCGTTTATCATGAGAAGGATGTGTGTTAGTGGGTAGAGTGAAGAATCAGGATTCACTGCGGTAAGTGATGAGATTCTGTATACGCGGACTTTCAACCACTATTTTGACACCAGACGACGGAGATTATCCATAAGAAACCTGAGAATATCACCCGCAAACACCTCTACACTACATCGCAAACATCGAATGTTTCCTGATTCTTAGAGTTATTTATACTCGACGACGGAGAATTCATGAGAAATCAAAAATCAAATTCCTCTTTTATATTCAAAAAATGAAAAATACATGCAAAAAAACGATTAAAAAAATTTGTTTTTACTCGATTATATACAGTGATAAATCAGAAACTGTAAATGATCCGAGTCCGCCCTGTATCCAATTCGGAGCTCGATGAGATAATACTCAAAGCTTTTCTTGTAGCGCTTCGCACTATTTCATCGTCACTACTCACTAAAAACACATGGCGTCTAAGAAAAAAACTTTTTGGAATCTGTCGATATCGCAGAAACATAATGAACGAAAACTGTGTTTAATGATGATTTCATATTATAATAGTAATTATATGTGGAACAAACCGGAAATTCGACAAATAGTTGAGTGAGTGTCAGGACTACATGTGTTAGGTAATCAAACAATATGAAGTAAAAATTTTCATTCAAACTTTTATATTTGCACACCGCACTTGGCCCTTCTGATCTGATAGAGAATAATTTACCTCCCAAGCACAAATATCGTCACCAGATGTCGACACTGTACATTAGTCGTCGCAAATATAAACAAATCAGACTATACAACGCACACCAACAAATTACCGCATTCGTGAAACTGAAAACGTTTTTTATTACAGTGTCAGTTTGGCGTTAACTCAATTTTAAAAACGAATTCGCTATGGGATGTTTCACGGGTCGCGGCACTTTACTGAATTGTCAAATTCCGAGTATTATTTTAGAAAATCTAAAAATAAAGATTATGAGAATGGAAAACCTGCTGCTTTGCTTTTATATTATTGGAATCGTAATCCAATTCGGATTCTTATTTTGAAGAGTATATTCGCATGAACAGCATTAAACTTCGTGTGCGTTTATTGAGAGACGAAAATAATTATGGATATTCAGGTGGAATAAACATGCTTTCAAAATCAAAATTATGAATTATGAACTTTAACGTATCGTTTTTTTTATTTAATGTGATGAAATAAGAGGTTTTTCCCGAAATGGCAAAAACATATTGAACGAAAACTGTGTCTGATGATGATTTTATATTATAATAGTTATTATTTGTGGAACAAACAGGAATGTACCGACAAAAGGTTAAGTGAGTGTTATACCAGGGACAGACATACAGCTGTACTTGCGTTGTAAGAGTACAGCGTTGTACAGGTACTATCGTACCATGACAGACATACTTTGGTTGTACATTGTACCGTTGACATACGGCAATCAGAATTTTTCCAATTTTCAACAAATATTTCAATGACGTTTTAATTTAGCGTCTAAACTATCAAGCAAATTTCCAGTCTGAGTTATTAACTCAATAGAAAGTCAGCGAAAAGAATGTTTGCCAAGTGTTTTAGTTCGATTTGTTCATACTACCCACCAAGTATTATACTTATGACAGACATACAGCTGTACTTGCGTTGTACTTCGAAAATTGTATGTCTGTCACCATGTACAGCGCTAGAACCATGCAAGCAACTCGGTACAATCGCTGTATCTGTACCGACCTATTTTACCGCTGTACATGACTACAGTTGTACTGTGCGCAGCGCCATAGACGATTAGTGGTGGGTAGCATGAACAAAACGAATCAAAACATTTGGTATACATTCTTTTCATTGACTTTCTCTTGAGTTAATAACTCAGATTGGAAACATATTTGTTGTGTTCGATAGTTTAGACGCTAAAAAAAACCTTTTTCATTGAAATCTTGGTGAAAATACAATGCAATAAATTCAAACTTCTGATTGTCAGTCTGACATGCGGTACAATGTACAACCAAAGTATGTGTGTCATACTATCGTGGTACCTGTACAACGCTGTACACGTACAGCGCTAGTACAATTGTATGTCTGTCCATGGTATTAGGTAAACAAACAATGTGAAGTAGAGATTTTCATTTAAACTTTTATATTTTCACACAGTAGACTTCCAAGATGACTGCAGAGTGGTTTTAGCATATTGGCCCACCTTAGGATATACTTCTAGGCGCCTTGACTAAGAGCCCCCGCAGACTGCATACTTTTTATTGGCAGACAATTAGATCGAGCTGGCCTGTTGGTGCAAAAACCGAGCGAAATGAATCGTTGTAATGTGCGCATATGCATATCTCTCCATACTGCTTAAGTCGGCCGATCAAACTATCGGCCGCAAAAAAGTCTGCAGTCTGCGGTGTGGAAGTAAGCAACGTCTACCATTTTATGCAAACCTTGGAGTATACACACCATGTATGAACCTTGTGTGTAGAGTAGCAGAAGTAACATGTATTGTTCTCTTTCAAATCCAACCTCTACCGCGTACAGACGCATTTTTAATCGCTCTCGTTATAATAAATAGTTATTAGTTTGTATTCTCGCGTGTGCTTTATTTCCTTTCCGAATCCCAGCTCTGTACGCTGTACTTCCGCTTCGTCGAAGGGCGTTTTCCGCCGTCATGCGGGGGCTCTACACTGAGAGGAAAATTTAGTAAATATGACGAATTTTTTGGTACATGTTACCAATTCTCTAGTGTTAAGAGTGTAACCACATTACCCATGGTTGCCCCCACATTTCTACGTCTCTGCGTAAATGTCAAATCAGTATATAAACAAAACAGACAAAACTGTAGAAACACGTTTTTTTAATAGAATAAATTCTTTTCGAAGTAAATCGCGGATTTCTCATATTTATTTCCTCCTGGCCTATCCGAAACCACTTCAGGTTATGGGCCCAGGTCGCGCTGTATCGGAAAAGTAGTCGAAAGTGCCGTTTTTGCGTTTTCGGTATGGAGGAGGAAAAATTCGATCGTGTGTTGTTGCCATTGTTTGATGGCTCGAACTTCGCTGCCTGGAAGTTCAGGATGCAGATACTCTTGGAAGAGCACGAGCTCGTAGAGTGCGTCGAGACGTATGTCGAGGCGGTGGAGGAGCTGATTGTGAAGGAGGGCGACTCGAACGAGGAGAAAACTGCGAAGGCGAGGAAACTGGAAAAGCGCATGAAGAAAGATCGCAGGTGCAAATCGCTGTTGGTTTCTAGGATCCACGACACGCAGCTCGAATATATCCAGGGGAAGAAGTTTCCCAAGGACATCTGGGATGCTTTGCATCGCGTATTCGAGCGCCATAGCATCGCGAGCAGGATGCATTTGAAGCGGGAGATGCTGCAGCTGCGATTCGAAAAGGGAAGCCTACAGCAACATTTTCTTCGCTTCGATAAGCTAGTACGTGAGTATCGTTCGACGGGTGCAGATCTGGACGATCTGGATGTAGTTTGCCATCTTCTACTGACGCTTGGAACAGCGTACGCCGGTGTCGTGACGGCGCTCGAAACGATGCCGGAAGAAAACCTGACACTCGAATTCGTCAAATGTCGCTTACTGGATGAGGAAACCAAGCGGCAAGGTATGGAATTGTCACCCTCGTCGAGTGGAGAAGCCGCATTCAGCGGAACGAAGCAGTTGAAGAAGAAAAAGTTAATCTGTTTTCACTGCAAGAAGGATGGTCACAAGCAAGCTGATTGTCCGGATAGGAAGAAGCAGACGGATTCGAAGGGACACCCGAAGTCGAAGGCAAATGTAGCCGAGGCGAACGAAGGAAATAGAGTTTGTTTCGTCGGTGTTAGTGGCGACTTGTTTCTACCAGAAGACCAGCGTACTCGATGGTATATTGATTCCGGTGCAACGGATCATCTCGTGCGGGACAAGACATTGTTCAGCGAGCTGCATCGATTAAAGAAGCCGATTGAGATTGCAGTGGCGAAGGACGGGGAGACGATTGTGGCGGAACACGCAGGCACTGTGAAGATTATATCTGTGGTGAATGGTAAAAAGATCGACTGTACAATCGAAGGTGCTTTGTTCGTTCCCAAATTGCGGTGCAATTTGTTTTCTGTGATGAAGGTGGAGAAAGCTGGAATGCTTGTTGTGTTCGAGTTTGGAAAAGCGAAAGTGTACCGCGGTTCCGAAATCGTCGCGAATGCGATTCGACGTGAGAAACTGTATGAACTGGATTTCTATTCGAACAAGAAAATTGTTAGTGATGCTTTGTTGTCATGTGGTCGGATCAGGAAGAACTCTGAGTTGTGGCACCGACGTTTCGGCCACCTGAACGAGAACAGTCTAAAACTACTGGTGCAGTGTGAAATGGTGTCAGGAATGAACATGAACTCCAAAAATGACAATCGGGACGTTATTGTATGTGAATCGTGCGTCGTAAGTAAGCAAACGACAACCGTTCTCCACGTCTGTTGCCAAGCGATCGTCGCGTGTACTTGAGCTCGTGCACACGGACGTCTGCGGACCTGTGACACCAGTTGGGCTGTTTGGAGTGAGGTATTTCGTCACATTCACGGACGACTATAGCCACTTTACGGTCGTCTACCTGATGCAGACAAAGGACCAGGTAATGGAGTATTCGGTTCGGTCAGAAAATCTCCCGCCTGAGATGCGATAACGGGACAGAATATAAGAACAAGCGGTTCCTGAAATTCTGTCGTAGCAAGGGAGTTCAAGTCGAATGGACCGTCCCGTACACTCCACAACAGAACGGACTGAGCGAGCGACTAAATCGGACGCTCGTCGAGAAGGCGAGAGCGATGCTGGAAGACCAAAACATTGACAAGCGGTTCTGGGGACAGGCTGTGCTGACGGCAGCCTATCTCACAAATCGGAGTCCTACGAACGCGTTGGATTCAAAGCAAACTCCGTTTGAGCGTTGGGAATCTCGAAAGCCGAATGTAGCAAATGTTCGAGTGTTTGGCTCTAAAGTCTTCGTTCATGTTCCGGATGAATTGAGACGGAAGTTGGATCGGAAAGCCTGGAGCGGCATCTTTTTGGGGTACAGCAACAACGGATACAGAGTATGGAATCCGGCGAAGCGGCAGATCGTGGTAGCGCGTGACGTGGTCTTTGTTGAAAGCAAGGATTCGTCGGAAGTTGGTAGGCCGGATCGATTTGTTCGAGTTCCTGAAACCAAAGAAGAAGAAGTTGCGGATAGTGACGGTGAACTTGAGGTTGCGGTAGAAGAGACATCTGACAGCGAGTTCGAGAGCTTCGTAGAGGATGAAAGATCCGCATTGCAAGAAAGCGATGCTGAAGATACCGACGAGAATGCAACTGGAAGACCACAGCGATCCCGAAATGCACCAGCATGGCATCATGACTTCGAGATGGAGTATGCAAGTTTCGCGTTGAGTGCTGTCAACTACGTGGATGAAATTCCGACCACAATTGCTGAACTACAGAAGCGCGGTGATTGGAAAGAGTAGAAGGCTGCGATAGAGGACGAGCTGAACTCGTTTAAGCGGAATAACACCTGGACGCTTGTGCAGAAACCGGAAGGTCGATCGGTGATCTCGTCGAAGTGGATTTTCCGGATTAAGCGAGGCGAAACGGGCCAACCGGAGAAATATAAGGCCAGGCTGGTCGCGAGAGGATTCACCCAAAGACGCGGCTTTGATTATTCAGAAACATACTCTCCAGTAGCGAAGATGGACACCCTGCGGACGGTGTTAGCGTTGGCGAACCAGAGTGGTATGCACATCCATCAAATGGATGTCAAAACCGCCTTTTTGAACGGCGAACTGGCCGAAGAAATCTTTATGGCTCAGCCAGACGGGTTTGAGCAGGGGAGAGGACTTGTATGCCGGCTGAACCGGGCATTGTACGGCCTAAAGCAAGCGTCACGAGCATGGAATGAGAAGTTCCATCGATTTGTGGATAAGTTGGGATTTCGGCGAAGCGCAAGCGACCAGTGTCTCTACACGCTCGGATCGGGGAAGGAGCAGGTTCTGCAGGATATTAAGCGGAGACTATCGGAGCAGTTTGAGATGACGGATGCAGGCGAAGTAAAGCATTTCCTGGGCATGAGAATCGAGCGTGATTTCGAAGCTGGAGTGCTGAAAATAAGTCAACGAGACTATCTGGAGGGATTACTCAAACGTTTTGACATGAGCGAGAGCAAACCGAGGTCGACACCGATTGAGAATCGTCTGAAGTTGGGTAAGGCAGATGAGAAGCAGAGAACCGATAAACCGTATCGTGAACTCGTAGGCTGTCTAATGTACGCATCACTGATTACCCGACCGGATCTGTCGGCAGCGATAAACTTTTTTAGCCAGTTTCAAGTTTGCCCTAGCGACGAACACTGGAACTATTTGAAACAAGTACTGCGGTACGTGCAAGGAACGCTAGATGTTGGGCTCGTGTATCGGAAGCAACAGAACTCTCGATTGTTGGAGGTGTTTTCAGATGCCGATTGGGCGAACAGCAGTGTGGATCGGCGTTCTGTGAGCGGATGTGTCTGTAAGGTGTATGGGTGCACCGTGAGTTGGATGACTCGAAAGCAACACACTGTTGCTCTGTCATCTACGGAGGCCGAGCTGGCAGCGCTCTGTTTGGCCACTTGTCACGTCGTCTGGATGAGAAGATTGCTTAGCGATTTGGGGAAACGTTTAGAGCAGGCGGTACCCGTATTCGAGGACAATCAGTCCACTATTCGCATCGTCGAAGACTCGAAAGATTATACGCGACTCAAACATGTGGACACAAAATTTCATTTCGTACGTGATCTTGTGCAGCAAGGAGTGATCGATATCTGCTTCGTACGATCGTCGGACCAGCAAGCAGACATCATGACAAAGAGTTTGCCACTTGCTACCTTCAGAGGGTTTTGCGGTAAGCTGGGATTGGAGCGGCAACAGGCTACCGTGGTTAAGCAGGGGTGTTAAGAGTGTAACCACATTACCCATGGTTGCCCCCACATTTCTACGTCTCTGCGTAAATGTCAAATCAGTATATAAACAAAACAGACAAAACTGTAGAAACACGTTTTTTTAATAGAATAAATTCTTTTCGAAGTAAATCGCGGATTTCTCATATTTATTTCCTCCTGGCCTATCCGAAACCACTTCATCTAGTCATTTTCTACCCTACTAATCATTGGTACATGTTACAAAAAAAGAATGGTAGGCACATATGTCAAACAAACTACAAATTGTTGGTCCAGCATTGGTGCAATAACAGTGAAAATTTTGCTTCATATTTGTTAGAGGTAATCATCAGGGATAATGACAATATTTTTTAATAATTATTTTTAATTTAAAAAATTGTATTTGATTGCGTTTAATTCTACATACTTAGAATACATTATACTAATAACTTATTCTATAAACAACATCAATAATTCTCGTTGGAATCATTCTATAAACTGCGTACAAGAGGCAAATTTTAATCGCAGCCTCAACCACTTCAATTTAATGAGCATTTCCAAAGCAAGCTTCCTGCTGCATCGCTCTGATTTGCATTAGCTGATTAGCAGAGTGACGGTAGAATTAGCACGTTTCATCCGTATTTTGTTCTCTCGTGTCCCTATGAAGAAAAGAAATACATATGTTGATGATATTAAATATGCAATAAATTATGTATGTTCACCTTAAGATTTTTACGGTCGATGATGTGTTGAAGAAAGATTCCAATCTTAGCGACAAACTCGCCGTTACCTTCAATCCCATAGCTTGGATGGTTTTTGATAAACAAGTATTACGAGTCTGGGATCATGCCAGCTGTAAAGACAAGGAAAAGGGTCAATAGTGTTGTAATGTATAAAATATAACTGATGTTTATCCTTGGCGGGAATATGAAAATAGTTTCCCGACCGAGGTGACTGATGTAATTATGTAAAAAAAAAAGAATACTTATCTCCGATTTGTTTATAATGAATGATTGTACTGCATATAATTTTAAGGTCAACAAAAAAAGAAAAAAATGGTATTAGGTCAATTATGTTAATATGGATCAAAATTTCTTGTGATATTTTCCCCGCTGAAAATATGAAAACAAATTCTCGGGGGAGTTGAATGCATAATTGAATTCAATAAAAACAAAGTGCTTACCTCCAAATCGCTTCGTCTCCAAAAGACAAAAGACAAAGTGCGCACATCACAGTTGTTAGGTATGACAATAAAAACAAACTTACTAATGGTATGAAGTAAAATATACGAATTCCTGGTAGGAACATTCATTGCGTCTGACATCTTTTGACGTAGGACTACGTCTTTCATTTCTATACCGGGGTGTAAAACCAAAGTTTCGAGAACGAAAGCGTTACGCCGGAGACCGAGATTTTGAGCGTTAATAGCTCTTAAACAACTGAACGAAATGGTATGATAAACACTTCATTTGAAAGATAAAATGTCTACGCGTCATATACTTGTTACTTTTTCATCCAAAAACTTGTTTCAATAGTCTTAAAATTGCTTTCAAAACAGGCTATTGAAATCAAAAATCGGTATATAAGCGAGCGCCGCTCGTAAACCCACTCAGTTATGATTGAACAGCGATTGGAGCATGTTGTCGCTGTTGTTGTGAAGCTAATTTCGTTTATCATGAAAGCGCTGATGAACGGTGTCACCAAGAGCCTGTTTGTGCACCTAAGGCCAAAAGGGAATCCATCAGGAGGAGAGTGATGCCACGGTTCCGCTTGAAACATCGGAGCAGCCGCCACACACACAGCCGGATTTTTTCAATCAAGTGCGATCAACGTAAGACCACGTCTTTCGGCAATTTATTAGAGGTGTAATGAATCTTTAGGAATTCCCGCTCTACGCGCACTGGCAAACAATGTTTACTCAACAATTTCTCAACCTAGAAATGGGTGTTGTGAGAGAGGATTAGCGAACGCGAAAACGACAAACGGGAGAAAGATACGTTTGGAGGTTGAAGGAAATTGGCAGAAAACTTCTTCATTCTATCATTCAAATAATGTGATTCATACCACATCGTTTTGCCAGAAAGAGATTATTAATGCTCAAAGGAGGAATCGAGACCCCCGAGGAAATTACCCAGCGCAAATTAGAGTCGACTATCGATTGCGGCATTCGTACACAAATAATTTTATAATGCAGTTTCACCAAAGTGATTTCTTCGGATATATTTACTACATCATGTCATGTATTTCATATTCTTCATAAGGAAATCCATATCCATGGCACCTATCGGTAACGAATTATCATCGACACCACGATTTTCGCTAAATGCTCCTTTCAGTTTGGCCTGTAAAAAACTTTTCTGTACTCTAATCCATCAAATTTGGAGCCCTGAAAAGGGCCGTTGATTATATGCTAAGCTAATAGCACGCTCTCCTCGGATACGATGGGCCAGCTGGATGTCCTTGGGCATGATGTGACGCGTTTTGCATGGATAGCACACAAATTGGTATCTTCGAATAAGCCTCCTGCAGCGTCATAGCCGCGGAACTTTGGAAGCGCAAGTCGATTTTGAAATCCTGAGCCATTCCACGAACCAAATGCTGCAAAGGTAGCTTGTGGATCAGCAATTCGGTCGACTTCCGATAGCGATGAATTTCACGCAAAGTTCCCGGTCGATAGCGATGTGGCTTCTCCACCTATCCTGCTACTGGTGCGCTTATCCGAGCTGACTTCGTGTGCCTTACCACCGAATGACTAACGAGCTGTCTGCGAAAGACTAACGAGCTCGAGTCCTCACGGTGCGAGAGTAGAGTAAGAAATGAACGAAAGCAGGAAGGAAGGAAGGTATTGAATTAGAGAGACTTTAAACTCTGAGAGTTCATTCGTCTCTTGCCCTTGAGGGCGGGAAATTTAACTAAAGGAAAACTAAGAAAAAACTATTGCAAAATTCGTTATTCTCGCTCGACTCAGTCTTAGTAACCGCTATGGACGTATGTCGTATCGCCGCACCCTACACGGCTCTGGGGCCAAAAACACAACCAAACAAATGGAGCAGGGAAAAAGCCCCTTTTAGTGTGCTTGACGAGCTCGCTTCTGAAAAGGGCGTAAAAAACCTGCTCATCTTTTGCTGAAATTAGAAGAGAAAACAAGCGTAGTTTTATCAGTATAGGTAGATTTAGTAATTTGACATTAGATCTGATCGAATAAACCTGTATCCTTTAGGAACTCGATGGTCCTTTTTTGCTCGACGGCGTCGTCCGATAGTGCTGTCCTTATGGTGTCTGCAACCTGAAACTTTATTCTTGAAGCATTAAATTTAGGGCATGTGATTAATATGTGTTCCACCGTGAGTCTTCGCCATCAATCCCACTGAGTGAAATGGAGGACAACTCCCGGCCTTTAGAGAAAATATAATATTAGACTAGGAACCGCCGCTCACCCTACCATCTCAAAAATAAGGTGAGAGTCGGTTTCCGGTCCTACGATTATGAAAGTTATTTAAAGAAATAATCCGATTAAATATAATATGAATAAGTGAAAGCCTGAAGACCGCCCTCCGTCCCATCCCTCTTGAATAAGGCGGAAGGTGACTCCAGGTCTTTCGATTAATGAATTATTTTATGAAAAGTATGGTAAATAGTATCAAGAGATCGAGGGCTGGAGCCGCCGTCCATCCTACCTCCCTCAAGAATAAGGTGGACGGCAACTACGGGCCGTTCGGTTTAACTAAAATAATGTTGATTGATATAAAAATGCTGCAGATTAAAGGTTAAAATTATGTAATAGAAGTAATAATTTATTTGTTTTTATTATTACCCTTTGGAGGGCTGGAAACTTTCCTGGTGTGTGTGTTATTTGTGTTAGTGTTATTTTTATTTGGAGTGGAGTGGTATAGAGTGTTAGCATGTGATTGTTGATTGTTGTTATGTGGGTGTTTATTGTTGGTGTGTGTGTGTGTTGTTTCTTCCATTTATTTGATTTGTTTGATCGTTCCTTGTCCGTTTTCGTTGGACTTCTTTGGTTTGCTTGTTTTCCTCATCAGAAGACTTATGTTCTTCAGAAGATATTCCTTTGTTCGAGATTTTCCTTTTATTTTTATTCCTAATTTCAATGTATTCCATTGGATTATCTGATTCCTCTTCGGTTTGCATGTCCTGTCTATCCTCTTCAGATTCTATATTCTTTGGTTCCTCCATTTCTTCTTCTTCTGATTCTTCGGAATCTTCTTCAGATTCATCTACCGAGCTTTCCGTTTCATTGCCTGAAGTAATGGATTGGCTATTATCCTGATTGGGTCTAGCGGAATTACATTGGCATTTGCATTGAGTGCAGCCATTTACTGTTGTTTGAATGGTATTAAGTCTGTCCTGCAGCACACTGGAATAGGTTATTCCATTGTTCTGGAGGTCATACTTTTTCCTAGCTTCGTTGTGAGATATTCCCTCATCTACTCTTATTCTGGTTATGTTGTTTTCTCTTACCCATATTGGGCACGTCCTGTTGGATGAGGTATGATCACCCTTACAGTTGACGCAAAATTCAGGGGATTTACAAATTTTGTTTCCGGAAATATTTATTTTGTGTTCTTTTCCACAGTTTTTGCAGAGTGGAGTATTTCGTCTGCACCGTTTTGTTGTGTGCCCAAAGCGGTAACACTTAAAACATTGCATGGGGTTTGGATAATAATTCCTAGTCCCTGCTCGAAGAAATCCAAAATTTATATATTCAGGAACAACAGTTCCACGAATGGTCAGAATTAATGTTGGTGTGGCTATAATCAAATCATTTTCTTTCCTGGTGATACGCTTTACCTCGATCACTTTTTGATCGGCTAGTTCTTTTAACAATTCGTCTTCCTTTAAATCTAGAACTTCACGACAGGTGACAACGCATTTGCGTTGATTTAGAGTCGGATGGTAAATAATTTCTATTGGGGTGTCATCAATTAGCTTGTTAATTGAAAGTAAATTTTCGATAACATCCTTTTCTCTTACTGAGAGTACATATTGAATTCGGTTTTTATCGTCTCGTTGTGGTCTTGCACTTTCTAAGGATCCTGCCTTGGCAACTGTCTTGCTTACAAGAAAGGGGTTCGAGGGGAGGGTATCTTCCCCTGTGGCCCGTAATAGAAGAATTTCAAGATCACCACTCAGTGGGTCAGCCCAAAATGGACTGGTCCGTTGGGTTGGTCTTCCACGGTAACGGTTTGTAGCCCGGCCTCCTGGAGGTCCGGAACTACTGGAAGCCATTTTTGTTGCCTAGCTACACCCAGGTGTAGCCGGCGAAAAAGTCGTAAAATATTCACTAACCAAAGTAGACCCTACGACGTGCGACGGGGGACGAAAACGGCGGAGGACAGTAACGGCGGGGGACAATGCCAACGCAGTCACATGAACAAACACCGAAATCACTTGGCGGAAAAACACTATTTTTTTAAAAACACTTGGAAAAAATCACTTTTTAAATGTCAGTTAAATTAAAATCAATTTGGGATATGTAGTAAAAAAAATTTTTAACCTATACCCTTTGGGCGTCCTATCTCTCACTAACTCCTGGTATTAAGAAAGGTTTGGTCACTCACCGATCGTGTTGAAGAACCACTCCTAATACACCACCAAATGGTAGTGGGGTAGCGGGGAAGGGACCGGATACCGCCGACGGCAGGGCAATCGCCGCAGCGGTTCGAAGCGACGAAGCGAAGAAAACCTCTTTCCACACCTCCTGAGCTGCTGATGATTGATGAGTAGAAATTGCGCCAAAATCGCGCGTCACTGGCAGGAAAAACGTAGCTGATGAGACGGGCACAAACAGCGGGACACGCAGGGGGCAGTGAAAACTGCCGGTCAAAGTGGCCAATCCGACCGAACCAACTTCCTGAATGGCCGTTGGGGGCTTCTCGGCTGCTTCCTCCTTTCCTGGTATCCGGACAACTGTTGCTGAAAAAAACGCTATATTTAGGACCGAAATCAGCTTTGAAAAAAGCTATACATTCGGTTGTAGGAGAAAACTTCTATAGTTATTATTCTCTTTTAGAATGGCGCTAAAACATAACCGTTGCGGTCGAGTGTCAGTAGCACCATTGAACGAAAACATGGTAATGGTAATGAATTAGAGAGACTTTAAACTCTGAGAGTTCATTCGTCTCTTGCCCTTGAGGGCGGGAAATTTAACTAAAGGAAAACTAAGAAAAACTATTGCAAAATTCGTTATTCTCGCTCGACTCAGTCTTAGTAACCGCTATGGACGTATGTCGTATCGCCGCACCCTACACGGCTCTGGGGCCAAAAACACAACCAAACAATTGGAGCAGGGAAAAAGCCCCTTTTAGTGTGCTTGACGAGCTCGCTTCTAAAAAGGGCGTAAAAAACCTGCTCATCTTTTGCTGAAATTAGAAGAGAAAACAAACGTAGTTTTATCAGTATAGGTAGATTTAGTAATTTGACATTAGATCTGATCGAATAAACCTGTATCCTTTAGGAACTAGATGGTCCTTTTTTGCTCGACGGCGTCGTCCGATAGTGCTGTCCTTATGGTGTCTGCAACCTGAAACTTTATTCTTGAAGCATTAAATTTAGGGCATGTGATTAATATGTGTTCCACCGTGAGTCTTCGCCATCAATCCCACTGAGTGAAATGGAGGACAATTCCCGGCCTTTAGAGAAAATATAATATTAGACTAGGAACCGCCGCTCACCCTGCCATCTCAAAAATAAGGTGAGAGTCGGTTTCCGGTCCTACGATTATGAAAGTTATTTAAAGAAATAATCCGATTAAATATAATATGAATAAGTGAAAGCCTGAAGACCGCCCTCCGTCCCATCCCTCTTGAATAAGGCGGAAGGTGACTCCAGGTCTTTCGATTTATGAATTATTTTATGAAAAGTATGGTAAATAGTATCAAGAGATTGAGGGCTGGAGCCGCCGTCCATCCTACCTCCCTCAAAAATAAGGTGGACGGCAACTCCGGGCCGTTCGGTTTAACTAAAATAATATTGATTGATATAAAAATGCTGCAGATCAAAGGTTAAAATTATGTAATAGAAGGAATAATTTATTTGTTTTTATTATTACCCTTTGGAGGGCTGGAAACTTTCCTGGTGTGTGTGTTATTTGTGTTAGTGTTATTTTTATTTGGAGTGGAGTGGTATAGAGTGTTAGCATGTGATTGTTGATTGTTGTTATGTGGGTGTTTATTGTTGGTGTGTGTGTGTGTGTTGTTTCTTCCATTTATTTGATTTGTTTGTTCGTTCCTTGTCCGTTTTCGTTGGACTTCTTTGGTTTGCTTGTTTTCCTCATCAGAAGACTTATGTTCTTCAGAAGATATTCCTTTGTTCGAGATTTTCCTTTTATTTTTATTCCTAATTTCAATGTATTCCATTGGATTATCTGATTCCTCTTCGGTTTGCATGTCCTGTCTATCCTCTTCAGATTCTATATTCTTTGGTACCTCCATTTCTTCTTCTTCTGATTCTTCGGAATCTTCTTCAGATTCATCTACCGAGCTTTCCGTTTCATTGCCTGAAGTAATGGATTGGCTATTATCCTGATTGGGTCTAGCGGAATTACATTGGCATTTGCATTGAGTGCAGCCATCTACTGTTGTTTGAATGGTATTAAGTCTGTCCTGCAGCACACTGGAATAGGTTATTCCATTGTTCTGGAGGTCATACTTTTTCCTAGCTTCGTTGTGAGATATTCCCTCATCTACTCTTATTCTGGTTATGTTGTTTTCTCTTACCCATATTGGGCACGTCCTGTTGGATGAGGTATGATCACCCTTACAGTTGACGCAAAGTTCAGGGGATTTACAAATTTTGTTTCCGGAAATATTTATTTTGTGTTCTTTTCCACAGTTTTTGCAGAGTGGAGTATTTCGTCTGCACCGTTTTGTTGTGTGCCCAAAGCGGTAACACTTAAAACATTGCATGGGGTTTGGATAATAATTCCTAGTCCCTGCTCGAAGAAATCCAAAATTTATATATTCAGGAACAACAGTTCCACGAATGGTCAGAATTAATGTTGGTGTGGCTATAATCAAATCATTTTCTTTCCTGGTGATACGCTTTACCTCGATCACTTTTTGATCGGCTAGTTCTTTCAACAATTCGTCTTCCTTTAAATCTAGAACTTCACGACAGGTGACAACGCATTTGCGTTGATTTAGAGTCGGATGGTAAATAATTTCTATTGGGGTGTTATCAATTAGCTTGTTAATTGAAAGTAAATTTTCGATAACATCCTTTTCTCTTACTGAGAGTACATATTGAATTCGGTTTTTATCGTCTCGTTGTGGTCTTGCACTTTCTAAGGATCCTGCCTTGGCAACTGTCTTGCTTACAAGAAAGGGGTTCGAGGGGAGGGTATCTTCCCCTGTGGCCCGTAATAGAAGAATTTCAAGATCACCACTCAGTGGGTCAGCCCAAAATGGACTGGTCCGTTGGGTTGGTCTTCCACGGTAACGGTTTGTAGCCCGGCCTCCTGGAGGTCCGGAACTACTGGAAGCCATTTTTGTTGCCTAGCTACACCCAGGTGTAGCCGGCGAAAAAGTCGTAAAATATTCACTAACCAAAGTAGACCCTACGACGTGCGACGGGGGACGAAAACGGCGGAGGACAGTAACGGCGGGGGACAATGCCAACGCAGTCACATGAACAAACACCGAAATCACTTGGCGGAAAAATACTATTTTTTTTTTTTTTTTTAAAACACTTGGAAAAAATCACTTTTTAAATGTCAGTTAAATTAAAATCAATTTGGGATATGTAGTAAAAAAAAAAAAAAAAATTTTTAACCTATACCCTTTGGGCGTCCTATCTCTCACTAACTCCTGGTATTAAGAAAGGTTTGGTCACTCACCGATCGTGTTGAAGAACCACTCCTAATACACCACCAAATGGTAGTGGGGTAGCGGGGAAGGGACCGGATACCACCGACGGCAGGGCAATCGCCGCAGCGGTTCGAAGCGACGAAGCGAAGAAAACCTCTTTCCACACCTCCTGAGCTGCTGATTGATGAGTAGAAATTGCGCCAAAATCGCGCGTCACTGGCAGGAAAAACGTAGCTGATGAGACGGGCACAAACAGCGGGACACGCAGGGGGCAGTGAAAACTGCCGGACAAAGTGGCCAATCCGACCGAACCAACTTCCTGAATGGCCGTTGGGGGCTTCTCGGCTGCTTCCTCCTTTCCTGATGTCCGGACAACTGTTGCTGAAAAAGAACGCTTTATTTAGTACCGAAGACAGCTTTGAAAAAAGCTATGCATCCGGTTGTAGGAGAAAACTTCTATAGTTATTATTCTCTTTTAGGATGGCGCTAAAACATAACCGTTGCGGTCGAGTGTCAGTAGCACCATGAACGAAAACAAAGGAAGCGTCATTTTATAAACCATAAAAGTATAGAATCTAAATCCCACCCTTATTATATTCGTGAGTATACAGTAAGCTTATACAATAAAGAGGGTGGGGTTTACATTCGATTCTTTTATGTTTTATAAAATGACACTTCCCTTGCTTTCGTTCATTTCTTACTCTACTCTCGCACCGTGAGGACTCGTTTCATCGGGACTAAGCAGAAAGCTCGTTAGTCTTTCGGTGGTAAGGCACCACGAAAGCAGCTCGGATAAGCGCATCAGCCGCAGGAAGCGTGAAGAAGCCACATCGCTATCGAACGGGAACTTCGCATGAAATTCGTCGCTATCAGAAGTCGACCGAATTGCTGATCCGCAAGCTACCTTTGCAGCATTTGGTTCGTGGAATTGCTCAGGACTTCAAAACCGACTTGCGTTTCCAAAGTTCCGCGGTTATAACGCTGCAGGAGGCTTATTCGAAGATACCAATTTATGTGCTATTCATGCAAAACGCGTCACATTATGCCCAAGGACAATCCAGCTGGCCCATCATATCCGAGGAGAGCGTGCTATATTAGCTTAGCATATAATCAACAGCCCTTTTCAGGGCTCCAAATTTGATGGATTAGAGTTCAGAAAAGTTTTTTACGGGCCGAACTGAAAGGAGCATTTAGCGAAAACCGTGGTGTCGATGATAATTCGATACCGATAGGTGCCATGGATATGGATTTCATAATGAAAAATATGAAATATATGACATGATGTAGTGAATATATCCCCATATCGAAGAAATCACTTTGATGAAACTGTTTACCGTTTGTCGTTTTAAATTGTTGGGAAAGGGCATTATTTCTGCTGACTAAATTCCAAGAAAAAATCCATTCCTTCTTTAAGCGTGATTCATTCTGCTTCAGATCAACGGAACAGTATGATAATCATTTCATACAAAAGATAAAATGTCCAAGAGTTATATGATTGCTATTTATTGAGTCGAAAAATTGTTTCAATAGCTTAATGATAGTTTCGAAAACAGGTTATTGAAATCATTCGTATCCGTATGTAGCGCGCCCACTTGGAAACCCATTAATCTTATTGGAATGTGAGATGGGGAAGCGCATACTTACGTCTATGCATTATGCTGTACACTACAGACTTTTTCTCTCCGTACTGATTAAGAAGCCGACCGAACTATCGGTCGACAAGTCAGTCTGCAGTCGGCGGGGGCTCTTAATTTCGTTTTTGCAGGCCGAACCGAAAAAATTTCAGTCGAGTTAACTCTTTTTTACAGTAATGCTTTTGAATCCGGACACTTTGCATTACATTCAATATCATACCACAGCCATAACATTTTATTCATGTTGAATTTATGCGATTAATAGTTGCTAATATAGTTACTGATAGTTTCTTGATAGTTACTAATCAATCGCATTAATTCAACATGCAGAAAATGTTGTGGCTGCGGTATAATATTAAATGTAACGCAAAGTGTCCGGATTTAAATACATTACTGTATACTTACTTCGATGTTATTCGTTTCTCTCTCAGGGTAAGCAACGAATATAATAAGGGTGGGGTTTAGATTCTATACTATACTCTACTCTCGCACCGTGAGAACTCGTTTGTTTGGGACCAAGCAGATAGCTAGTTAGTCTTTAAGTGGTAAGGCACACGAAAGCAGCTCGGATAAGCGCACCAGCCGCAGGATAGGTGAAGAAGCCACATCGCTATCGACCGGGAACTTTGCGTGAAATTCATCGCTATCGGAAGTCGACCGAATTGCTGATCCGCAAGCTACCTTTGCAGCTTTTGGATCGTGGAACTGCTCAGGACTTCAAAACCGACTTGCGTTTCCAATGTTCCGCGGTTATGACGCTGCAGGAGGCTTATTCGAAGATACAAATTTGTGTGCTATCCACGCAAAACGCGTCACATCATGCCCAAGGACATTCAGCTGGCCCATCGAATCCAAGGAGAGGGTGCTATATTAGCTTAGCATATAATCAACGGCCCTTTTCAGGGCTCCAAATTTGATGGATTAGAGTTTAGAAAAGTTTTTTGCAGGCCAAACTGAAACGAGAATTTTCGTTTGGATGCCATACAGCATCGAGAAAATTCCGGAAAGATCTAATCGTTGCTGAAAAATAATCTGCCAGTTCCCTGGGAATTGAAGAATACATCCATGCGAAAGAGTTTATTTTAATGTTTTCTAATTATATGGCGAACACAGCTACCAAATACATTTGATTTCGTAATTTTTCAATCAAGTGTAATTAGCTGGAAAGCTTCTGAAGATTATTCTTTCCCATCAGTAGGATATTTTCGTATCCAATATTGGATGCATAACATGAAAAACGGAAAATGTTTCGTATCGCGAAAATTATATAATTTTCAATCGATTATTGCTCAGTCGCCGAAATTTTCATACTCAGAGAGTTCATTCTCCTCTAGTTTGCCTTCCAAATTGCCATCGTAAACCACACCTTCTCTCGATTCAATCACGCACGAAAAGCATACTGAAATGATATTCTGGTGGTGAAACCGATTCATTTTTCGTGAGGCGTCGTGCACAAATTACGTAACGCGATGAGGGGGGAGGGGGTAGATGTTACGTTACTTTCTGTTTATTAGAGATAGGAAATTGCGTTACGAAAGGGGGGGGGGAGGTGGTTCAAAATTCGGATTTTTAGCGTTACGTAATTTGTGCACGACGCCTGGGGACATCGACAAGACAACATCGTTACTGAACGAGCTGAACCGCGAGGGATCGAGGGATTCATTACCTGGCCTGACCTGACCTGAAATGCAATCAGTTTGTTTTAACTGTGAGGGAGCGCAGAAAAGCCGATCGATCAGAAGGAGAAGAGAAGGTGACCAAGAGAGTATCAGCATCGAAATACGGTTCCTCGAGAAGACATAGAAGCAGCCGCCACACACACACATACACGCGCGCAACTCTTTTCGTTTGCTGGTTATCGAGAGGAAACCTGGAAAGAAATGATCATTGCTGAAAAATAATCTGCCAGTTCCCCTTGGAATTGAAAATTACATTCAAGCGAGTTTATTTTAATGTTTTCTATCCATATAATACTGCGACCACATACATTTGGTTTTGTGATTTGTCAATCAAGTGCAGTTAGCAGGAAAGCTTCTGAAGATTATTCTTCAGAACAAGGTTTTTTGTATCCAATATTGGATGCATAAAACCTTGAGTCTCCAACGTAACACTCTCGTTTTTGAAGTCACCCAAATATTTATTTATTCATTCATTCAGGATGGATTTAGATTCAACTTCAAACAAATGATCTCTAAATCAACGATAGTCCTACGTCACCCTTGCGGTTATACCATAGATATAACCCACTTCCTGTTTTTTACGCAATTTTAGTAATATTTACAAAAAAATTGTATATTTTACCAATGTTTTTGCTACTAAAGATTTGGTAGCTGCTTTTACTAAACTATTTCTCCAGTGTAAATGTTTAAAACGGGGCCCTGGCAGCCCTATCTCAACCAACACAAATTAAGCGTAAGCAGCACGATTATAGTCTTACGCATTGTTTATTGTCTAGAGTCAATGTTGATGCAAATATGTTCAGCATTAGTAATGGCCTGTAGCCATTGATCCGGGCGCTTTATTTAACGATTTGCAATTAAAATCACTGCTGTAGAATCGCATGAAGCACTTCATTTTCAATTTTAGGTTATGATTTCTATGCTGGCTACAAATAGTGATCCCCGATAATCGTTCGATTAATAGATTAATCGAACACTTCCTAAAGAAATCGATTATTAATCGAACGAATACTGCACAACCAATAATCGAAGGGAACGAATAATTTACAACGAATTATTGATCCAAACCGAGAGAAAAAACGTACGGTCGCTGCAGTTTTATCCTGAAAATCGATCGCTCCCCTGAAATCGTAAACGAAGCTCAATTCGCGTTGAAGGCATTGTAAAATATAATCATAGATTTTCAGGTGGAACGAACACTTTTTTGATTTCAGATGGCTTTCTAGCAAGCGAGAAATATTAGTTCAACTAATTATTTCTCTCAGTGTGACGATTAGTCGTTTAATCGATAATTTGGGGCGATTAATCGTATCGAATAACAAACTGCTGTAATGCAAGACGGGTCTATGGTACTAGGTGAGGCCGTTTCGTCACTAAGTTGGTTAGGGGAGCGGTATATGAAAACAGTACGGAAGAAAGCAGAAGGGGAATTATTTCCTTGAAGCGTGAAAGAGACAGACTGATCACGAGCGAGCTTGGGCGAAAGGGTATTGTGTTTTGTTTACAAACAAAACACAGTAGACTTCCAAGAAGGCTGAAGAGTGGTTTTAGCAAGTTGGCCCACCTTAGGATATACTTCTACGCGCCTTGCTGTAATGTATTCGATTAGCTGATGAACGATTAATTTCAAAAATCAGGCATCACTAGCTACAAAAGGATGACCATTTCGCAGCCCTTCGGTTTAGAGCCCCCGCACACTACAGACTTTTTTTTCAGTCGACAGTTTGGTCGGATCGGCCTACCGGTGCAAAAACCGACCCAACTGAATCGGTGTAATACCAGGGACAGACATACAGCTGTACTTGCGTTGTACGTGTACAGCGTTGTACAGGTACCATCGTACCATGACAGACATACTTTGGTTGTACATTGTACCGTATGTCAAACTGACAATCAGATATTTTTCCAATTTCCACCACATATTTCAATGAAAAAGGTTTTTATTTAGTGTCTAAACTATCAAACACAACAAAAAAGTTTCCAATCTGAGTTATTAACTTAAAAGAAAGTCAATGAAAAGAACGTTTATCAAGTGATTTGATTCTGCTTGTTCATGCTACCCACCACTAACCGTCTATGGCGCTGCGCACAGTACAACTGTAGCCATGTACAGCGGTAAAACAGGTCGGTACAGGTACAGCGATTGTACCGAGTTGCTTGCATAGTTCTAGCGCTGTACATGGTGACAGACATACAATTTTCGAAGTACAACGCAAGTACAGCTGTATGTCTGTCATAAGTATAAGGTGCGCACATGCATACCTCTCCGTACTGATTAAGAAGCCGACTGAACTATCGACCGACAAGTCAGTCTGCAGTCTGCGGGGGCTCTTAATCTCTAAACCAAGGTGAAAAGAAGTATACTATAGGTGAGCTCGTATCTTCAGTAAAGGTGACTGTACACTGACTGTACAGTTTGTTCTGATATTTGTACAAACACTGTTTTGTTTGTCACTCTTCAATTATCGAGAGTGTCAAAGAATGTCAAACATTGTACATGGGAAAAAATGGCTGAAATATTCAAGTTAACCTAACCATGTACCGACAGGTTTGAAGAACAGACATATTACACCCATACCTCACTTTACGGCCTAGATTCAGTAGTCCGAAAGATATAAATTTTTGAAAAAAGTCATTTTTGAGAAAATGGAAAAAGTTGATTTTTCGGAACACCCTAAAATGTAAATAAGCACCTATATGCAAAAATAAGAAATACGGATCTTCTATTTTCCGACAAGGAACAAAACTACCACTTTTCACGAAAATCTGAGAACCACTATATTAGTTTGACATGGAGTGGCTGTATATCGATGTCGAAAAAAATAAATTAGTTTTTGGTGTTATAATCTGTTATAACGAATAATTTTAAGCCGTAAATCGAAAACGGCCGTATAGCGAGGTATGGGTTATTGCGACATATGCTGTGTTATATACCGTTAAACAGGAAATTCATCCAGAAATTTTTTTGCTTGAAACACAAACAGAAAATATAGGAAAAAAGGTAAACAATTTGACGATTGAAATGGGTATGTTTTTTCTAATGCATTAACCACTCGTTTCCTCCCATTCACAATGAGAAATTTTGTTGCCAACATACAGGCGTAAGCTAACATTATGTGTCGATACGTGTTATGAATTATTCTCCATTTCCCGATAATATGCATTAATCAGTTGGCAGAATCAATGGAGGGATGACCTTTTTTTATATCCCATTTATTTATTTTAGGCTCATTAGCATTTTAACTGTAACAGAGCCGAATTTTAATCATGTACATGTCACATGGTTTTAATTTTTTTAATTTAAATCGTTTATTTTTACAGGCTCAGTTACATAGGTTTAAAGGAGCCGAACTCCTTACTGTATTGTGACTAGTATACATACATTTTTCCTTAATTCTAATGTTAATAATATAGGAAACCGATTACTCGCGGTCGACTCGAGTTTAGAAGGGTGACATATTTTCTTCAGGGAAAGGAGGGGATATGAGGATATGTTGACAATGATCACACTCACACTCTCAATCACACTCATCACACTCAATTCTTAAACCTATCTTATACCTAATATGTATTTACATTTCATCTTATTCTTAAGAAGGGATCCGATCTCTCACAAAGGAAAAGTAAAAGGAAAAACTAAGGGTATAAGGACACACACGAAGATCGATAGCTTTAAGGAATACATATATTTGGGACATGTAATCAAGGTCTAACCGAGCCAACACGTCTCTAACCGGTACCATGAGCTGCCCTCCTCGGGCCCGAAGGGTGTCTTCTAAATTCGATCTGGCGACAAGATACAGCTCGCACGACCAAACAACGTGCTCGATGTCGTGGTAACCTTGGCCACAAACACAAAGATTGTTGTCGGCAAGATCAATACGAAAGAGTAGCGCGTCTAACGAACAGTGATTGGACATGAGTCGGGAGAAGGTGCGAATAAAGTCCCGACTCAAGTCCAGACTTTTGAACCATGGTTTGAGGCTAACCTTAGGGATAATCGCGTGGAACCACCGGCCCAATTCATCTTCGTTCCATTTGCGTTGCCAGTTAACTATGGTATTTTTGCGGACTAAAGAATAAAATTCATTGAAGGCGATTTGACGCTGATAAATATCGCCTTCAATTGCACCTACCTTTGCTAATGAGTCAGCCCTCTCATTACCCGGAATTGAGCAATGTGAAGGGACCCAGACAAAGGTATGACATAACAGCGCCTGGATAAAGCACTCAAAATTTCTCGTATTCTCTCAAGGAAGTACGGCGAGTGCTTTTCCGGCCTCACTAAACGGATAGCTTCGACAGAGTTAAGACTATCCGTTACAATGTAATAGTGTTCAACAGGTCGTGAGGCGACGCTGTCCAGCGCCCAGTGTATCGCTGCTAATTCAGCAACATACACTGAGCAAGGATTCTGAAGACTGTGGGAGGTGCTAAAAAATTCGTTGAACACTCCAAATCCTGTGGACTCATTCATAGAGGACCCATCAGTAAAGTACATATTGTCACAATTGATATCCCCATACTTTGCATCCATCGAAGATCGTTGGAACGATCCTCGATCGAAGATAATCTGATGTTCCATGGATATCCTGCATCATGGACAGATCAAAATGCACAGAGGAATTGATGTAGTCAGGAAAACAAACACGGTTGGGAATATACGAAGAAGGATCAACCTGCATGGAGATGAATTCATGATATGGACTCATGAACCCAGATTGAAAATTTAGCTCGATCAGCTGTTCAAAATTTCCGATCACCAATGGGTTCATGTCACATGGTTATCATATCTATAATTAGCACATTACACAGTTGCCATTCTTCGGCGTTAGAGTATTCTCTTCTATACCATTGCATATGGTACACATTTACACAGTAGCCATTTAGGCGTAAGAGTTTTCTATCTGTTCTTTCATTATCCAGTTAGACTACCGGACAGCGGAGACAAGGGGGGGGTCTTGGAAGATAGTTTTGCACCCATACCTCGCTTTACGGCATAGATACGTTCCACGAAATTCGGCCGCAAAGCGAAAAGCCGTATAAGGAATCAATTATTCTAATACAAATACATAAAAATTCAATCAGAGCGGTTCCAAATTTGTTAAATATGTAACATGGTTCATCATTCAAGATGCATTTTATCTTTTTATTTTTATTTCATTTTAATCAAAAATTAAATTCATTTAAATCAAAAATCAATACATAACATGAGCATAAAACATACAATACATACATAAAAACAAACAATAATTTATAAACAAAAATGAAACAACTTCATGTTATATAGAATATGTGTATGTATACTGAAAATGAAAGTGGTCATCTCGAATTTCAAGAAGTTACTCCATAAAAATGTTTACCACCTCGAAAAAACACCTTATGCAAAACATCAGCTCGATCGGGCTTAAGGGAGAGTGGCGCAAAGCGGTCAAAGTTTGAGTTTTTTGAAAATCGAAAAATCACCTAAGGTGGGAGTAAAGGAAATCGGGGTTTTCGGGAAAAAAATGTTGATGCCAAATGTCTTAAAATTGCGTGAAACGTCGAGATACTAACATCTGTCATTTTTTTTTTTGTCAAAAATCGGCATTCTGGGATTTTTTTTTCGGAATACGAAACGAAAAGTTTGGTTTTGGGCGCCAATAAAAATAGTTATTTCGATTTTTCATTCGGAACTTGCAACGAAATGTTGATTTGCACGATAATATACCCTATGCAAAATATTAGCTCATTCGGACTTCATTTACTGGTTACACAAACGTTAAAATTTGAGTTTTGACGTAGGACTACGTCTTTCATTTCTATACCGGGGTGTAAAATCAAAGTTTCGAAAACGAAAGCGTTACGCCGGAGACCGAGATTTTGAGCGTTAATAGCTCCTAAACAACTGAACGAAATGGTATGATAAACACTTCATTCGAAAGATAAAATGTCTACGCGTTATATACTTGTTACTTTTTGATCCAAAAACTTGTTTCAATAGTCGTAAAATTGCTTTCAAAACAGGCTATTGAAATCACCAATCGGTATATAAGCGAGCGACGCTCGGAAATCCACTCAGTTCTAATTGAACAGCGATTGGAGCATGTTGTCGCTGTTGCGGTGAAGCTCTTTATTTATCATGAAAGCGCGGATGAACGGTGTCACCAAGAGCCTGTTTGTGCACTCTAGGCCAGAAGGGAATCTGTCAGGAGGAGAGTGATGCCACAAACGGTTCCCTGGGAAGACATCGCTACACACACATACACGCGCGGCTATTAACAGGTGGTTATCGAGTTGGCATTAACCACTGGTGGGCTTCCAGTATCGAGGAAAATGTGGAAATATCTAATCGTTACTGAGAATAATCTGCCAGTTCCTCTGGGAATTTTCAAAATATATATATGTGAAAGAGTTTAATTGAATGTTTTCTATCCATGTTACACTGTGACCAAATATGTTTCAATCAAGTGCTATTAACAGGTGGTTATCGAGTTGGCATTAACCACTGGTGGGCTTCCAGTATCGAGGAAAATGTGGAAATATCTAATCGTTACTTAAAATAATCTGCCAGTTCCTCTGGGAATTTTCAAAATATATTCATGTGAAAGAGTTTAATTGAATGTTTTCTATCCATGTAACACTGTGACCAAATATGTTTCAATCAAGTGCTATTAACAGGTGGTTATCGAGTTGGCATTAACCACTGGTGAGCTTCCAGTATCGAGGAAAATGTGGAAATAACTAATCGTTACTGAAAATAATCTGCCAGTTCCTCTGTGAATTTTCAAAATATATTCATGTGAAAGAGTTTAATTGAATGTTTTCTATCCATGTTACACTGTGACCAAATATGTTTCAATCAAGTGCTATTAACAGGTGGTTATCGAGTTGGCATTAACCACTGGTGGGCTTCCAGTATCGAGGAAAATGTGGAAATATCTAATCGTTACTGAAAATAATCTGCCAGTTCCTTTGGGAATTTTCAAAATATATTCATGTGAAAGAGTTTAATTGAATGTTTTCTATCCATGTAACACTGTGACCAAATACATTTGGTTTTGTGGTTTTTCAATCAATCGCAATTAACAGGATAGCTTCAGAAGATTATTCTTCCCCATCAGTAGGATATTTCCGTATCCAATATTGTATGCGCCCGCAATCGATTATTGCTCAGTCGCCGAAAGTTCCGAGCTCAGAGAGTTCATTCCCCTCTAGTTTGCCTTCCAAATTGCCATTGTAAACCACACCTTCTCTCGATTCAATCACACACAAAAAGCATACTTAAGCGATATTCTGGTGGTGAGACACATTCATTTTTCGTGAGGACATCGACAAGACAACATCGTTGCCTAACGTGCTGGAGGAGGTGGACGGCGAAGGAGAACACATACACGCGCAGAACTCTTTTCGTTAGGATGCCATTCAGCATCGAGAAAGTTCCGGAAAGATCTAATCATTGCTGGAAAATAATCTGCCAGTTCCTTTGGTAATTTTCAAAATATATTCATGTGAAAGAGTTTAATTGAATGTTTTCTATCCATGTAACACTGTGACCAAATATGTTTCAATCAAGTGCTATTAACAGGTGGTTATCGAGTTGGTATTAACCACTGGTGGGCTTCCAGTATCGAGGAAAATTTGGAAATATCTAATCGTTACTGAAAATAATCTGCCAGTTCCTTTGGGAATTTTCAAAATATATTCATGTGAAAGAATTTAATTGAATGTTTTCTATCCATGTAACACTGTGACCAAATATGTTTCAATCAAGTGCTATTAACAGGTGGTTATCGAGTTGGCATTAACCACTGGTGGGCTTCCAGTATCGAGTAAA
The DNA here is from genome assembly GCF_029784135.1 of Toxorhynchites rutilus septentrionalis. Classification (NCBI taxonomy): domain Eukaryota; kingdom Metazoa; phylum Arthropoda; class Insecta; order Diptera; family Culicidae; genus Toxorhynchites; species Toxorhynchites rutilus. The sequence continues at coordinate 231,491,139 of NC_073746.1, forward strand.
ATGTGGAAATATCTAATCGTTACTGAAAATAATCTGCCAGTTCCTCTGGGAATTTTCAAAATATATTCATGTGAAAGAGTTTAATTGAATGTTTTCTATCCATGTAACACTGTGACCAAATATGTTTCAATCAAGTGCTATTAACAGGTGGTTATCGAGTTGGTATTAACCACTGGTGGGCTTCCAGTATCGAGGAAAATTTGGAAATATCTAATCGTTACTGAAAATAATCTGCCAGTTCCTCTGGGAATTTTCAAAATATATTCATGTGAAAGAGTTTAATTGAATGTTTTCTATCCATGTAACACTGTGACCAAATATGTTTCAATCAAGTGCTATTAACAGATGGTTATCGAGTTGGCATTAACCACTGGTGGGCTTCCAGTATCGAGGAAAATGTGGAAATATCTAATTGTACTGAAAATAATCTGCCAGTTCCTTTGGGAATTTTCAAAATATATTCATGTGAAAGAGTTTAATTGAATGTTTTCTATCCATGTAACACTGTGACCAAATACATTTGGTTTTGTGGTTTTTCAATCAATCGCAATCAACAGGATAGCTTCTGAAGATTATTCTTCCCCATCAGTAGGATATTTCCGTATCCAATATTGGATGCATAAAACCTTGTGCCTCCAACGTAACGCTCTCGTTTTCGAAGTTCTCCAAATATTCATTCATTCAGAATGAATTCAGATTCAACTTCATACAAATGATCTCAATATCAACGAGAGTCCTACGTCACCCTTGCGGTTATACCATAGATATAACCCACTTCCTGTTTTTTGAAAACCGAAAAATCACCGGAAGTCGGGGTTTGAACATTTTGTATAGGGTAACTTTTTTTTTAATTTTAGGGTCCATTTTATCCCATACATTCATTGGCACCCTAATGTATACATACCTAATTTGTATGTTGCTTAATTTATTGTCTGGCAAATATTTTTTCACTTCTGTACAAAAGTGATTTTTGAACCAATCCTCGAATTTTTTTTACGGCAGCTATAACGAAACATTGCAGGCCATAAATCGAAAATGTGCCTGAATTGAAGAGGGTCGTTATAGCGAAATGCCGTATAAAGAGCGGCCGTATAGCGAGGTATAGGTGTACTCTATTATCCCCAAAGTTCAATCAATTCGGACTCAATTCACGCCGGTATCGTGTAGGTCTTGCTACTAACAATTTAAGTAATTGTGGTCCAGGATGTCATAATATCAAGCAAGATGTTTGGGTATGTAAAAATGCAGATAATGAATTTGACTGGCTGCTGATTTAAAAGTTTGAAAGGGTATACTCACGCATATCAGATTATGATAGTTTGAATAGTCGCGATCATAATATTATGTTCTCCATATATGTCTTCCTTAGAAGCCTGCTTCAATTCCTCGAATGCAATTGCCCATTCTTCTTTCCCTTTCCAATACATAAGTAGAACTAAACACTCAATGAGATCAGTTCACTAAAGCAGCTACACGAACTTCCCAAAAAAGCATCTCAATAAACATCACCTGGATGTAAGGTTATAACCCCCTAATTCTGTTTTTATCTATAACATATTTCTGTAATTATAGATTTATTTGACTCATGTTTGTGCTTAAAAATGATAAATGACGACTCCTTGTCTTTTTCTGCATAATTTAATAAACAGAAGAAAGGGGGAGTAATGGCTTTAATGGTGTTTTTGTGTACATTTTTGGACAGAATGTGGTTCCATATTCTACCACGTTATCTCATCTAACCCGTTTTAAGGATACAAGTTCATAAAGGAAACGGGGTTTTCAGGGCTTTTCTTTGATGTATCAAAAGAGAAAAAATGTTAGATTTTGAACAGTTAAAAAACTCAATTACTACACAAACACAGTCCTATGTCAAGATCCTCCTGATATTTTTTCTTGAAAGCTGAGGATTGTTAGAGACGAACGAACTCTCAGAGTTTAAAGTCTCTCTAATTCAATACCTTCCTTCCTTGAGGATTGTTTACATAATATATCTCGATAACAGAAAGGCTTTTTTTTTCGTGGTCCGAAAAAACGTTTTTTCCATTTTTCCATATTTCTCCTTTTCTCCTCACACATAAAATTAGGAAAATCGAAAAAATGTTTGTCGTTATTGACTATTTAAAGATCGAATTACCGATACTTGCAAAATGAGAATGGTTTCCTGCTCCCAAGCGTCATTCGGTGTGTTTTTGGTACAATTTCGTTGGTTCAGGTCAATACTAAGAGCAACTACAAATTGAAGTCATCCCAAGTTCAGCTCAACACATTTCACTCATTACGATTTTAATTAAAATAAAAAATGTTGTATTTTATAAAAAAATGTTGTATTTGTCTTTTTACAAATTACTAATATTTTTTATTAGATCCATATAACAATAAAATCCGATATCGCAAACAAAAAAAATATATTTTCCTATATTTTTCTTAAAAATTTTAGAATAAGTTATAAACACTATAATACTACTTTTGGTAATTGTTACTGAGATTCGTGAATGCAAAAATCAACTCCTGAATTTGTTTGTTTTTTACGCACTTGTTCAATTCCGAATAGTTTTGACCGTTGTGTATTCTTTTCGTCAAAATATTTATATCATTATCGTTCAAATACTGTTTGAAGATATCAATCAACCGTCGAATTACTTCTGCTGCCGAGCTTTCCGCATCCACGCTCACGAGGATTAGTTCGCGTAAAACATTTTCTGTCATCAGAAAGCGTCGAATCAGTTTCTGATCAAATCTTTTCTCCAAACCCTGGGTCATGTGTTGCACAATGTCGCTTTTTCCTCGAAGAACAATCAATCGAAAATACTGTCGCCATCTGCTGTCATAATATTTATGCAAATGATTCCTTGCTTCCTGATCGGTTATGCTTCTTTCAAAATCAAACAGCTGATCGATAACTCGAACGTAGTTCTTCACGACAGCGTTCTCAACAAAGTCGGGTTCGTTCAGGGTGGGATTGGTTATTAACATTTGCAGTGGCTTTGCGGACTGCTTCCTGCCGAAAATAGAAAGTATTTGAACCAAACAATTCTCGTCGCTGATCGTTGATAGATCGATCATGGCTGGGTCATGATCACACGAAATGAATTTGAATCGCAGTCTCTGTGCGAGGGCGATGGGCAAACTGTCGAAGAGGACCTCAAAAACGTTGAATGCGGCCCGGTTGGTAGCATCTCGGAGATAGTGGTATACTTGTTGGTCGGTACAATTTGTTTTTAGGTACAAGTGAAATTGTTTAGTTTTGTCTAAGTGAATTCGGCTATCTTTGGTGTTCCTGAATTCGCTGAAGTCTGACTGATGTAGGGATGTGTATCCAATAAGCTTCCGAAGTGGATCAGTTTGTTTGATGCAATGATCCAGGAAGGCATCGAACCAGTTAGTGTTCGATTTGCTGAGCCGATTGGCAAGGATGTGGTTAAAATAATGTTGTTCTACGAAATGCATCAGCAAATATTGGACGAGGAAATATTCCGAGAGGGCTGAATTAGAGAATATTATCCGATCGCTTTCTAGGCGAAGGAGCCCGAATTGCTGAAGGTCTTCAAGCTGATTCGGGGCAACCTTACGATTGATTTCAATGATGAATGCCACTTCGGCGTGTTTCGTTTCAAAGGTTGCTCTAAGAATCTTCGAAGCGATCTCATGGGCTCTGTTGGTCGGATCGAAATATTTACGAACGTATATGTCGAATGTTTTGTTGATGAATAATTGTACCAATTCAGCAATGTTTGGATGATTGGTTAACGTCCGGCATTCGTCAATGATAGACGCTACAATAGCTGTTTGGAGAGGAACTCCTAGTAATGTTCCCGTACCTTCATCCTTATCGAACATTCGTTTGAACGTGTAAAGCAAGTCAGTGATTTGGTCTTCATTGGAACAACATTTTCTAGAATTATTCCTGAGTAGTTTGGATTGATCTTCCTCAGAGATCGGCTGCACATAGCAGATCATTGGCTCGTTCAAATGATGTTTCAAGTACCTCAACCGCTCTAGTCGCGTCGTGATAACAATTAAACGAAAATCAGCGTTATTCACGAATCTTAGCAAAGAATTACAATGTTGTTGGCATGAGTCACTGATTTCATCAAACCCATCTAAAAAAAGGCACACTCGACCCTCTTTGATCAACTCTTCTACAATAAATCTCTGGATACCATCCAGCTGCTTGATTCCAAGTAATTTTAGCACATTTTCGAAATCATGTTCAGCTTCGCAGAACAACTCAATTACTGCTTTTGCGTCCTTTGATATTATTAAACAATCGCTCTGAGCTTCGAATAAATATTTACACCATTCTGATAGTATGGCTGTTTTTCCCATTCCAGGTGGACCACAAAGGACCACAACTTTTGCTAGATGTTTCTCAAATAAATTGACTGAATTCCCAAACTCATCGCGAATATCACGTTTGATAAAGTTTTCCAAAAGCTCAGGGTATTGTTCTGTTGCTATTATTATTCGTTCGCTGTTGTTCCAATCTAGAAGCGCTGACGATGAAACTCTTGAAAATAAATCCTTATCCAATAAGTCCTTGATATGAATTTGTCGCCCTTGAAGGAGAACAACTTTTGATAGCATTCGATGCATGGTACAGTTCGCAAGATCATTGAAACTAAATTGGTCGTGATAATCCATAGATTCAACGGCTATGTTGGAACATATTTTTGGCACCACGAATATAGTCGGACATCTCATTGCGGTCAACTGCTGTGCACGAATATAGTCCTTTTTTGGCGATTCAACAGCAACAATCAAAATCAATTCCTCCTCCATCTTTGGACCAAGGATGTGAAGTATTTGTGACAATCGTTTCATATTTTTTCTATATTGTTCATCGTTCAGTATCATGATATTGGTAGAGAGTTTACATTCATTCAGCAAATCTTGTATACGATCAACTGTAACGTTCAGGTCTGCACAAGCTTCAACAAGCAAAGTACTGATTGTAGTCTGAGAACAGAAATTTCTCAATGTTGATCCCAGTACATCCATTTGTTTCCATTTGAAACGTATATCTTGCCTCGAGCGATCCTCCCTCCACCGTTTCAACTCGATCATTTTAAATATAAGATTTATTTCTGAGCTGTGAAGCCAAATACCTCTCTTGTAGAATCTGCTCAGTTCATAGCGAGATATTTTATCGATTGTTGCTTGAGTAGGAACGTGAAAAACGAGCGCCACGAGGAATTGCTCAACTTCCACATTAGTTGCGGGGCAATCAACATCCCACTGGGGATCTTCGTAGCGATCATCATTAGTCGTGTGACTTAGGCGAATATTGATGTGTTTGGCGAATTGTTCCTGGTTTATTCGAGATAATGCAAAACCATCCAAGTTTCTTCGACGAAACTTATGCTGTAATATTTCCTCTAAATATTCTCTGAAAACCTTTGCTTCGCTACCCAGCGTTGGGCTGTCTTGGAGGAAACATTCTCGAAACGACTCGTTCTCAAACACATCTCTTAGCAGAACGTCGTAAAATTGGTGTGGGAATGTTTTCGAACCGATTTTTATGTTTTTAAATAACATTCGCGAGATTCTCCTTGCAAATCCCCACAGAGGGTGGGCATGTTTCAGTATCTCCTTTGCGATGTTTGAATTATAAACGATCCGATATTTTATAACATCTGTCTCATCGAAGTCCGAATCCGAGCATTGAACAATGTCATAATTAGGATTATGCTCAAACCGATCAACGTCATACTCACTATTGACCAAGACAACAAACTTGCAATCCGAGAAGCTGGAATCTGCTCTCATCCGCAGATATGTTTTGAAATAGTTCTGAAGGTTGTACGCAATCGTTGGCGGCGCTTCTCCCAATGATCCATAGTCAGGGCCGTTCTCTCTTCGGTACCGAAGGTTTTCAATCTCGAAGAGGTATACAGAACAACTTTGTTCGCGGTATATTTTCAGAAGCACATCGTTGAAACATGAATATTTCCTTATCTTCCGACCGATTGAATATCGTATAGCCTTAGGCCAACAGTGGTATATCCGGTAATATATTAAAAATAACTGTGAATAATATTTTTCACGAGCTGCAGAAACGTTGCTTGAGGGACCCATTACAAGCCTGGAAAATATATAAATTTTGCATTAACAAGTGCCGCGTAATTGAAAATAATTATGAGGATTGTTTTCGGTAATTGAAGGAATGTAAGCAGTAAAACCAAAAATATATTACTTCAAACTGAGCAGAATTCGTCAATTGGGTGGATCAAGTTACCTTACAATAACATCAGTTCTCCGTATTTCAATGAAACATTTTACTTTACCGTTTAAACTTATGAATCAGTATCTTAGGAATCAGTGTACGAAAACAAAAACAACTCCAACACACTCTTCTTGCGAATGCGTAATGATTGATCCAAGGCGCGTAGAAGTATATCCTAAGGTGGGCCAACTTGCTAGAACCACTCTTCAGCCATCTTGGTAGTCTACTGTGTTTTGTTTGTAAACAAATCACAATACGCTTATGCCCAAGCTCGCTCGTGATCAGTATGTCTCTTTCACACTTCAAGGAAAAAAATCCCCTTCTGCTTTCTTCCGTACTGTTTTCATATACCGCTCCCCTAACCAACCTAGTGACGAAACTGCCTCACCTAGTACCATAGACCCGTCTTGGATTGATCATTGACGAATTTACCAAGGCGCCTAGAAGTATATCCTAAGGTGGGCCAACTTGCTAAAACCACCAGGGGCTAGACATCAATTGAATATAGCCAAAATCCAAAATCAAAATCAATATGGCGTCATTTGTTTACCAACATATCATTTGCGAGGATTGAAATCGTTGAAAACACGGAGATAGTAAATGATTTTCATATATCGGTTTCACATGGAGGTGTTCACATTTAACATGGAGTTTAATACCAGGGACAGACATACAGCTGTACTTGCTGTAGCAATAAAACAATTATGTTCAAGGAGTTTTACACGTATATATATAGATTTATTTCACGGAACTCTTTCCTGTGTCGATCACTTCGTCACACCCACTCTAACTGACTGTCCTTCCTGTCCACACTACAGGGCCACACTCAGGGATATTAATATTAATTATAAGATAGGTTCAGCTCCGTATCCAGGGGAAAACCCTACAACCCCCCTTTTACAATATTTATTTTATGAGTGCTCAATGAGGTAGATAATCCTTGAACTTAGATGGTACAACACGGTTTCGTTTTTCCATAATGTTACTATCCTGCTCTGGCTGGGGCTGCATCCTCGTTAAAGTAGTTCTTGTAGATGATTCAATATCACAGCTGTTTGTTGGAATTGTTCCCGTTGTCTTCTCCGGTTCAGAATCTCCTGCGTTCGCTGGTTTGTCGATACCGTCTAGTAACTTCTTCAGATGAGCAACATTTCTGCGATACTCTTTTCCATTGGTAAGTGATTTTATTGTTACATCAGCACCAGCTTTCCTGGTTACCTCGAATTCCTCAGGTTCATAATTCGTACTCAACTTGTTCTCTTTCCGCATCCGTTTAACAATAACGCGATCTCCTACTGTGATTTCACTAAACCGGGCTTTGCGCTTCGCATCAGTATACTCCTTTCCCTTTTCTTTTTGAAGTTTGTCGTGATCTCGGTGTTCTTCATTGACTCGAGTGATTGTTGGTACTTCAGGTAGCTTTGTCCTGATTCTTCGACCGAACATAAGTTCTGACGGCGCACGCCCAGTTGTAGGATGAGTTGTGGCATGATACGATAGAAGAAATTGTGATAAAACTTTTCTCCAATCCTGTCCAAGTTGTTGTGCTATCTTCAATCTTTTTAGAATTGAACGGTTCTGTCGTTCAACCTCCCCATTTTGTTGCGGCCAGTAGGGAATTGTGTTTATCAGCTGTACTCCTAGATCATCACAAAATGCTTGAAATTCTTCACAATTCGCATTGAATTGAGGTCCATTATCAGCACGTAATGTTAACGGAACGCCATATCGACTGAATATCGTTGACAACTGGTTGATTGTTTCTTTAGACGTAGTATAATTCATTTCGCAGACTTCGATATATCGACTGTAGTAATCTACCACAACTAACAAAGTTTGTCCGTCTGGTAAAGGCCCAAGGAAATCAATGGCAATTTCTTGCCAGGCCCCATTCGGCATCTCTTTGCGTACCATAGGTTCTGGAGGTTCCGGCGCAGCGACCAAAATACATCCACGACACCTTTTAACAAAAGATTCCACCGCCGCGGAACTCTTTCCTGTGTCGATCACTTCGTCACACCCACTCTAACTGACTGTCCTTCCTGTCCACACTACAGGGCCACACTCAGGGATATTAATATTAATTATAAGATAGGTTCAGCTCCGTATCCAGGGGAAAACCCTACACTTGCGTTGTACGTGTACAGCGTTGTACAGGTACCATCGTACCATGACAGACATACTTTGGTTGTACATTGTACCGTATGTCAAACTGACAATCAGAAATTTTCCCAATTTCCACCACAAATTTCAATGAAAAAGGGTTTTCTAACGTCTAAACTATCAAACACTACAAACAAGCATCCAATCTGAGTTATTAACTTAAGAAAAAATCAATGAAAAGAACGTTTAACAAGCGCTTTGATTCGATTTGTTCATGCTACCCACCACCAACCGTCTATGGCGCTGCGCACAGTACAACTGTAGCCATGTACAGCGGTAAAACAGGTCGGTACAGGTACAACGATTGTTCCGAGTTGCTCGCATGGTTCTAGCGCTGTACATGGTGACAGACATACAATGTTCGGAGCACAAAGCTAGTACAGCTGTATGTCTGTCATAAGTATAAAGTTAGCCACTATATGACTATATAACCGGACCGAGTTGTAAACAACAGTAATTGACAGAACCAAAATGTCAGTGAACCGCAGCAATATTGGGTACACTGGCAATATGAGGGATTTTACGTTTTAGGAAGTCTACTGTGTTTTGTTTGTAAACAGAACACAATACGCTTGTGCCCAAGCTCGCTCGTGATCAGTCTGTCTCTTTCACGTTTTAAACAAATATTTCCCTTTCTGATTTCTTCCGTACTGCTTTCATATACCGCTCCCATAACCAACTAAGTGACGAAACGGCCTCACCTTAGGGTATATTTCTAGGCTCGTTGGAATTTACGTTAGATTTGCAACCAGATGGCGCAGCGAGTAAAGTGATGATGTTTTGTTTTGACGTAGGACTACGTCTTTCATTTCTATACCGGGGTGTAAAATCAAAGTTTCGAAAACGAAAGCGTTACGCCGGACACCGAGATTTTGAGCGTTAATAGCTCTTAAACAACTGAACGAAATGGTATGATAAACACTTCATTCGAAAGATAAAATGTCTACGCGTTATATACTTGTTACTTTTTCATCCAAAAACTTGTTTCAATAGCCTTAAAATTGCTTTCAAAACAGGCTATTGAAATCACCAATCGGTATATAAGCGAGCGCCGCTCGTAAACCCACTTAGTTATAATTGAACAGCGACTGGAGCATGTTGTCGCTGTTGTGGTAAAACTTACTTCGATTATCATGAAAGCGCTGATGAACGGTGTCACCAAGAACCTGTTTGTGCATCTTAGGCCAGAAGGGAATCCATCAAGAGGAGAGTGATGCCACGATTCCGCTTGAAACATCGGAGCAGCCGCCACACACACATACACGCGCGGAACCCTCGTTGCTGCAAAATAATCTACCAGTTCCCCTGGGAATTGAAAAATACATTCATGCGAAAGAGTTTATTTTAATGTTTTCTATCCATACAACACTGCAAACAAATACATTTGGTTTTGTGATTTTTCAATCAATCGCAATTAACAGGAAAGCTTCTGAATATTGTTTTTCCCCATCAGTACAAAATTTTCGTATCCAATATTGGATGCATAACATGAAAAACGGAAAATGTTTCACATCGCGGAAATCATGTAATTTTCGAGCGATTATTTGCTTCCTACTCATATAATGCTGCGACCAAATACATTTCGTTTTGCATTTTTCAATCAAGTGCGATCAACGTAAGACCACTCTCGGCAATTTATTAGAGATGCAATGAATCTTTAGGAATTCCCGCTCTACGCGCACTGGCAAACGATGTTTACTCAACAATTTCGCAAACGAGAAATGGGTGTTGTGAGAAAGGATTAGCGAACGCAAAAACCACAAACTGGAGAAAGAGATGTTTGGAGGTTGAAGGAAATTGGCAGAAAACATCTTCATTTTATCTTTCGAAGAATGTGATTCATACCACTTCGTTTTCCAGAAAGAGATTATTAATGCTCAAAGGAGGAATCGAGTCCTCCGAGGAAATTACCCAGCGCAAATTAGAATCGACTATCGATAGCGGTATTCGTACACAAATAATTTTATAATGCAGTTTCATCAAAGTGATTTCTTCGATATGGGGAAATATTCACTACATCATGTCATGTATTTCATATTCTTCACTATAAAATCCATATCCATGGCACCTATCGGTATCGAATTATCATCGATCATCGATAATTATATGCTAAGCTAATACAGCACGCTTTCCTCGGATACGATGGGCCAGCTGGATGTCCTTGGGCATGATGTGACGCGTTTTGCATGGATAGCACACAAATTGGTATCTTCGAATAGGCCTCCTGCAGCGTCATAACCGCGGAACTTTGGAAGCGCAAGTCGGTTTTGAAATCCTGAGCAATTCCACGAACCAAATGCTGGTAAGGTAGCTTGCGGATCAGCAATTCGGTCGACATCTGATAGCGACGAATTTCACGCAAAGTTCCCGGTCGATAGCGATGTGGCTTCTCCACACTTCCTGCGGCTGGTGCGCTTATCCGAGCTGCTTTCGTGGTGCCTTACCACCGAAAGACTAACGAGCTGTCTGCTTTGTCCCAAACAAACGAGTCCTCACGGTGCCAGAGTAGAGTAAGAAATGAACAAAAGCAAATAAAGCGTCATTTTATAAACCATAAAGCGGACCTTACACGGTCAACTTTATTGACAATATGATGACATTTGAGAGCATAATGACAGCTGAACATGGCCGACGACGCAGAAATCCGGATTTTCTGATTTTCGAGCATCAATATCGTGACATTTCATATGGATGCATGATGTTGACGTTTTACCTCACGGACTTCCAGACTGAGTTGCCAGATATGCAAGCGCACATTTAATTTTTGTTAGTCTTTTTTTGCGATTGCAATTAAAATTGTAGGAATCATAAATGGAAGCTTTTAGTTTGGAAAACCGATACTTTGAATAGCAAAATACGGTACTTTTCACGATACAAATCAAAACTTCAAAGTAAACTGACAATGTGATGGTGAGAGAGTGGATGAAACTTAACAACGTTTTAGGAATTTTTTAACGTTGAACTCGGTCATTATTTGCGCTAGTGAGCGGGTTGTGTGTTTCTTCACACTCCGCTACAAAATTTGGAAAATGAGAAGATCTGGGAAAATCACAGATGAAAAAACATCATGTGTAAATTCAAGCTACAGTAGAATCCCGATTATCCGCGGAATAGTCGGGCAAACTCACCGCGATTAAAGAAAATCGCGGATGACCCATTAAAGGACAAAAAAATGCAAACACGAAAAGCGATGTTTCAACATAAAAACTATGTTCTATCAATACAGAAATCAATCAACTATCCATCTATAAGGTCGTGTACACCAGTGGCTAAATAATGTAAAAACCATGACCACAACAAAAGAGCATGGGCCTACCACTCACTAACAAATTCCGGAAAGGCCTATTGATTTACTTTGGAACTCGCAGTCACGAATAATCCGCAGGGCGAATCACCCGCTCGCGGATAATTGGGGTTCTACTATCATAGTCTCATTAATGGAATAAAAACATTTGCTTGCAGATAAAATAACTTGCATATATTATATTTTCGCAAACTAAAATAATCTGGCATCTCTGAAACTGAAAGGAACAGTCTGTATTTGCGAAACGAGAATTATGATGTATTTTTGAGAAGAAAAACCGAATTCTAAAGTGTAAATTATGAATGAAAATTAACTTTTACGAATCAAATTAGTATTCTATGTGAATGCAAATCACTTTTTTCCTGCAAGTGGTGAGAAAATCCCATACAAAAATTATATCTGAAATTGACGTTATATTATAATAATACATTTTAGTAAGAATATCTGAAAATACAGGGAAAATAGGTTAAGGTTAGGACTACGCGCTTCAACTAATTAAATAATACCAAGTAGATATTTTCATTCAAATTTTACCAATTGAAAATTGCCTTTTAGCCTTCTAATCTGATAGAGAATAGTTTGGATCCCAAACTCAAATGTCGCCATTAGCCATCGCGGATATTTTCGTTGTCTCGGGTTGAGGGCGATATTGACCGTGTAAGGTGGAAAAATATTGATTGAGGTTAGATCAGATGTTGAGAGCCTAGCTGTCACGATATTGAAGACACTTATTGTCAATCCGGTTGATCGTGTAAGGTGCCCATAAAAGTATAGAATGTAAACCCCACCCTTATTATATTCGTAGAGACCCTGAGAGAGAAACGAATAACATCGAAGTAAGTATACAGTAAGCTTATATAATAAAGAGGGTGGTGTTTACATTCTATACTTTTATGGTTTATAATATGACGCTTCCTTTGCTTTCGTTCATTTCTTACTCTACTCTCGCACCGTGAGGACTCGTTTCATCGGGCCTAAGCAGACAGCTCGTTAGTCTTTCGGTGGTAAGGCACAACGAAAGCAGCTCGGATAAGCGCACCAACCGCAGGAAATATGAAGTTGGGAAATGGCATTATTTTTGCTGAGTAAATTCCAAGAAAAAATCGATTCTTTCTTTAAGCGTGATTCATTCTGCTTCGGATCAACGGTACAGTATGATAATCATTTCATACAAAAGATAAAATGTCCAAGAGTTATACGATTGCTATTTATTGACTCGAAAAATTGTTTCAATAGCTTAATGATAGCTTCGAAAACAGGTTATTGAAATCATTCGTATCCGTATGTAGCGCGCCCACTTGGAAACCCATTAATCTTATTGGAATGTGAGATGGGGAAGCTCATACTCACGTCTATGCATTATGCTGTACTCTTCCAATTAATTTCGTTTTTGCAGACCGAACTGAAAAATTTTCAGTCGAGTTAACTCTCTTTTACAGTAATGCTTTTGAATCCGGACGCTTTTTAATCCGGACACTTTGCATTACATTCAATATCATACCACAGCTATAACATTTTTTTCATGTTGAATATATGCGATTAATATTTACTAATATAGTTACTTGATAGTTACTAATTAATCGCTTACTTCAATGTTATTCGTTTCTCTCTCAGGGTAAGCTACGAATATAATAAGGGTGGGGTTTACATTCTATACTTTTATGGTTTATAAAATGATGCTTCCTTTGCTTTCGTTCATTTCTTACTCTACTCTCGCACCGTGAGGACTCGTTTGTTTGGGACAAAGCAGACAGACAGACAAACTGAAAGGAGTATTTTCGTTTGGATGCCATTCAGCATCGAGAAAATTCCAGAAAGATCTAATCGTTGCTGAAAAATAATCTGCCAGTTCCCTGGGATTTGAAAAATACATTCATGCGAAAGAGTTTATTTTAATGTTTTCTACCCATATAACACAGCGACCAAATATTTTTCAATCAAGTGCTATTAACAGGTGGTTCTCGAGTTAGTATCGAGGAGTATCGAGGAAAATCTGGAAAAATCTAATCGTTGCTGAAAATTAATCTGCCAGTTCCCGGGGAATTGAAAAATACATTCATGCGAAAGAGTTTTTTTTTAATGTTTTCTAACCATATAACACAGTGACCAAATACATTTGATTTTGTAATTTTTCAATCAAGTGTAATTAGCAGGAAAACTTCTGAACATTATTCTTCCCCATCAGTAGGATATTTTCGTATCCAATATTGTATGCGCGCGCAACGGAAAATGTTTCGCATTGCGAAAATTATATAATTTTCAATCGGTTATTGCTCAGTCGCCGAAAGTTTCAAACTCAGAGAGTTCATTCCCCTCTAGTTTGCCTTCCAAATAGCCATCGTAAACCACACCTATTCTCGATTCAATCACGGACAAAAAGCATACTTGAGTGATATTCAGGTGGTGAAACGCATTCAATTTTCGTGAGGACATCGACAAGACAACATCGTTACTGAACGAGCTGAACGTGCTGGACGAGCTGGTCGGCGAGGGATCGAGGAATTCTCGCGTAACTTTTGAAAAGGTCCTATGTAACAAATGTAAACAAATCGAGTTAATGGATGCACGCTATTAGTTTTCAATCATTGAATGTATTACAAAAACAATCGTTCACGTATCTATCTTCTTCATCTTTTTCTCGCCGATACAAAAAATATCCAATGTACAGATTCGAATTTTAAGCACCCAGCTGTTACTTCGGACGCCACTTTCCTCCGACGGCCGAAACGTCCGAAGTAACAAAGCAGTCAAAACAACTCGCAGTCGTACTTCGGTCGTTTTGGAATTTGTTTCTTAGGGTGCTCATACACTGTTTGACCGAAGCCAAATATTTGACTCTTTTTGACAGATAAAATTTGGTCAACGTGTACTGATCAAATATATTCTACACAAAACACGACAAGCAAATATTCAATTATTGGATGCCTAAAATATTTTTTGACGTAGGACTACGTCTTTCATTTCTATACCGGGGTGTAAAATCAAAGTTTCGAAAACGAAAGCGTTACGCCGGAGACCGAGATTTTGAGTGTTAATAGCTCCTAAACAGCTGAACGAAATGGTATGATAAACACTTCATTCGAAAGATAAAATGTCTACGCGTTCTATACTTGTTACTTTCTGATCCAAAAACTTGTTTCAATAGTCTTAAAACTGCTTTCAAAACAGGCTATTGATATCACCAATATATATAAGCGAGAGCCGCTCGGAAATCCACTCAGTTCTAATTGAACAGCGATTGGAGCATGTTGTCGCTGTTGTGGTGAAGCTCTTCATTTATCATGAAAGCGCGGATGAACGGTGTCACCAAGAACCTGTTTGTGCACCTTAGGCCAGAAGGGAATCCATCAGGAGGAGAGTGATGCCACAAACGGTTCCCCGGGAAGATCGAGATCGAGATAGCAGCCGCTACACAAACACATACACGCGCGGAATTCTTTCCGTTTGGATGCCATTCAGCATCGATAAAGATCCGGAAAATAATACGCCAGTTCCTCTTGGAGTTTAAAATTAAATTCATGTGAAAGAGTTTATTTTGATGTTTTCTATCCATGTAACACTGTGACCAACTATTTTTCAATCAAGTGCTATTAACAGATTGTTATCGAGTTAGCATTAACCAAGTATCGAGGAAAATGTGGAAATATCTAATCGTTACTGAAAATAATCTGCCAGTTTCTTTGGGAATTTTCAAAATATATTCATGTGAAAGAGTTTATTTTAATGTTTTCTATCCATGTAACACTGTGACCAAATACATTTGGTTTTGTGATTTTTCAATCAATCGCAATTAACAGGATAGCTTCTGAAGATTATTCTTCCCCATCAGTAGGATATTTGTAGGATATTTCCGTATCCAATATTGGATCCATAAAACCTTGTGCCTCCAACGTAACGCTCTCGTTTTCGAAGTTCTCCAAATATTCATTCATTCAGAATGAATTCAGATTCAACTTCAAACAAATGATCTCTAAATCAACGATAGTCCTACGTCACCCTTGCGGTTATACCATAGATATAACCCACTTCCTGTTTTTCAGACTGTTCTTCGAACCTGTCGGTACATGGTTAGGTTACCTTGAATATTTCAGTTGATTTTTTCCATGTTCGGTGTTTGATATTGTTTACTACTGTTGAAAATTGAAGAGTGGCAAACAAAATAGTGCTTGTACAAATATCAAAACAAAACTTATCTGTCAAAAAATAACAAATATTTGACCTCCGGGCAAACAGTGTACAACCACCTTTACAGGTGTTGTTATCGATTTCAGTGCAATTCAACGAGTGATAACAATAAAAATCAGTCTTTAGAACGAAATGCTGATATTTGGATTGTTGTTTATTAGTTAGTTTCAAATTTTTATAGTGCAACGTAATATGTCCAATGTGCAAACGCGGGCAGTCAAAACGTCCAATGTAACATTTTTCGCTCCGAGGCTTCAACCTTAATCTCAAATCACGGAACAATAGTTACGATTGGTTTTACGGAGTTATTCTTGACAGCTAGTGGTGAAAACAGTGATAATGATTGATAGTTTTTAAGACAATTCGCGAAATAATGTTCGGGTCTTCAACTACGTTTTTCTCGAGTTGGCGAAAATGTTACATTGGACCTTTTCAAAAGTTACGCGAGAATTCATTACCTGGCCTGACCTGACCTGAAACGCAATCAGTTTGTTTTAACTGTGAGGGAGCGCAGAAAAGCCGATCGATCAGAAGGAGAAGAGAAAGTGACCAATAGAGTATCAGCATCGAAAAACGGTTCCCCGGGAAGACATCGAAGCAGCCGCCACACATACACACACACATACACGCGCGCAACTCTTTTTGTTTGCTGGTTATCGAGAAGAAACCTGGAAAGAAGTGAGCGTTGGTGAAAATTAATCTGCCAGTTCCCCTTGGAATTGAAAATTACATTCAAGCGAGTTTTTTTTAATGTTTTCTATCTATATAATACTGCGACCACATACATTTGGTTTTGTGATTTGTCAATCAAGTGCAGTTAGCAGGAAAGCTTCTGAAGATTATTCTTCAGAACAAGGTTTTTTGTATCCAATATTGGATGCATAAAACCTTGAGCCTCCAACGCTCTCGTTTTCGAAGTCCCCTAAATATTCATTTATTCATTCATTCAGAATGGATTTAGATTCAACTTCAAACAAATCTCGCGTAACTTTTGAAAAGGTCCTATGTAACAAATGTAAACAAATCGAGTTAATAGATGCACGCTATTAGTCTTCAATCATTGAATGCATTACAAAAACAATCGTTCACGTATCTATTTTCTTCATCTTTATCGCCGATACAAAAAATATCCAATGTACAGATTCGGATTTTAAGCACCCGGCTGTTACTTCGGACGCCACTTTCCTCCGATGCCCGAAACGTCCGAAGTAACAAAGCAGTCAAAACAACACGAAGTCGTACTTCGGTCGTTTTGAGTTTTTGTTTCTTACAGTAGTTGTTATCGATTTCAGTTCAATTCAACGGGTGATAACAATAATAATCTGTCTTTAGAACGAAATGCTGATTTTTGGATTGTTGTTTAGTAGTTAATTTCAAATTCTTATCGTGCAACGTAATATGTCCAATGTGCAAACGCGGGCAGTCAAAACGTCCAATGTAACATTTTTCGCTCCTTGGCTTCAACTTTAAACTCAAATCACGGAACAACAGCTACTATTGGTTTTGGAGAGCTATTCTTGATCGCTAGTGGCGAGAGGAGCGATAAAGATCGATAACTTTTAAGGCAATTCGAGGAATAATGTTCGGGTCTTCAACTTCGTTTTTCTCGAGTTGACGAAAATGTTACATTGGACCTTTTCAAAAGTTACGCGAGAAATGATCTCTAAATCAACTATAGTCCTACGTCACCCTTGCGGTTATACCATAGATATAACCCACTTCCTGTTTTTTTGATTTGAAATTCGTTCAAATTTGTTAGAAAAATCCGAATTTTCCTTCAAATTTCCCGGATTTAAGTATTCTTTCCACGCTGAATAGGTTAGAAAATCATCATTTTACAATGTGTGATGTATATTATGCAGAATGGCTTGGTATAAGTGTTGTAACTATAATTCTTTTCCAACTAGATAAACGATGAGTAGCATGTGTTGCGCTAAAAATACTGCAAATCATTCTCGAATGTGCCCCTACATAATCAATTATATTAGCCAACCTCATATGGTATCGATTTCATCGTCATTATTCACAGTATTCATAAACAGTATGCATTAACAAAGTTAATGTTTTCGAAGATTATCTATGACTTTGGTCAAATCGCGTGCTGAAACCATCGTAAATTTACAAAACTTTAACTTTCTTACCATATACTGACGATTTAATGGTTGAAACGAATCTATATAGAAATAAAATGTATAATCACGACCGAATCTTGCTTTACAGTGCGTAGAAAAAACAAAAATCATCGCTTTTGTGGTTCTGTGCTCTAATGTAGGTGTCGCATGAGCTGATTCAGCCTTGCGTAAATTCGTCAATAGGCTAGGAAAATGAACGAACTCGAGAAGAAAAATGTAAGGTGGGATAATTTTTAACAATAAACAAAATCTGTGACGTGTTATCCATTGATGGGTCTATACATTCCGACGCAGAAAAATCCTGTTTCGATGACGATGACAAACCAGGGACAAATAAAACACCTCCAGAATTGTTAACCCTACTATTTCGACTCCTGGCTTTTAGCAGGTCATTGAATAAAATAAGGTAATTTCGGTCATCAATATCACATTAGCTGCCTTTTCTGACATTCATATATTGCAAATGTTTCTTCATATGGAGTACCGTTGGTCGTTTTTGTTTTGAACGAATTATAGAAAATAAATAATTAATGCAATCCTGAGCACATCATGACGTATAAAAACAGCATAATTGTTTACATCAAACAAATATATTTGAAGTCTTATAACCGCTTTTGTTGCAATAACTGCTGCAATTTGCGCACTTTGTTCTGCTTTAATATTACCAATAAGCCTAGCAATTATCTTATTATGATCAATGGATGACTTATAATTAAACGACTCAGAAGGCCGCAATGCTTGGGCACCTGTACGAGAATTCATAATCTGAGATTATTTATCTCATACCAAATGTGCACTGGATCGGGTGTGAACTCCAACATTCTATTCGAATCACATGGATGTTCAATTGATAGATCATTCTGACTTTTCCCAGCTTTCACTCTGAACTCATTCCACGTCGTTTTATTCGTACTACCCCAATCGGATGTGACAAAGTGGACTCGTAGATTATATTTTTCGGCATTCTCAATAATGTCTAAGACTATTGGTTTGAGCTGATCTTCCGGAATTGCATTGCATGTAAATTCAAACGCCACGGTTTGCTTCCAACGAGATGCTATGTCACCTAACATAAAAACTAATCTCTTGCTTGCTGAACTAGCAAGAATTGGGTTGAAGCGCAGCGTCAGAGGAAACGAAACCTTCGTCCGGAAAACATCCAATTGATTGAATCACCGATCACAATCATCCGAAAAACGTCCATTAAGATTTTCTTGACCAAATACAACAGCAAAGCGGTGGAATTAGGACTCGGCGGGGCACGTTCTTGTGTCTTGAAGTTATCGATTCCTTGAAGATTTCTCATTATTGATTCTCTCGTAACAGACGAGCACGGAACATTGTTTGGCTGTCAAATATGTATCAATGTTAATTAAAGAACAGAAATTGAATTAATTTTCAAGAACGTCACTCACCTGTCCTGAATCTGGGTTAGTTCGACCTTTTTCTGTGGAGAAATCGCGAAATCAATATCGGAAAGTATTTACGCTCAACTCAATTATCTTTGCGGAGCCCAACTTGCAGATAAATTATTAAATGAAGATCAAACTTAGTTTGTAAACAATTTTTACATGATCTAGCAATATTTTATTTAATTTGAAGATGAATTCACAACAATAACACATGCCAAAGTCATATTAAATGGGTTTCGCAAAAATCTGCAGTACAAACTATCCGCGCTATAAATTAATAAAAAGTATAGTATAAATATTATAATGATATGGGTATAATTTTATTATTTTTCTACACATCCTGTAGTTACACTTAGGTGCCTATTCTATCGAATTCCTTTTCAAAATCCTATTCAATTTGAACGAGGAAAGTGTCACCCATATCTGGGTGACGAGGCGACGAAAGTGTTAATAATGTTATGTTTACATTTTCTTCGCGGTTGCCAGTAATGACAATCGTTAAAGTTACCGATACCGCGTAGTAGAATGTACCAATCGTTGGTAGGGATGTGTTGAGATGAAAAATAGAAGGTGGGAAGATTCACGGGTTTTGGTTGTGTTGAACTTTGATTGTGTTAGTAGCCAGGAAGATAGGAGGTTCACATACCAGGCATACCATTCAGTTACTCAAATGGTACAAAATTGAATGTGTCAACGAATAACGTTAAAAGAGGATATACAGAAGCTAATTACAGATTTCCAAATCATATTTTTCTTACTATAAATAATCTTACTATAAATAAAATCGCTAAAAAATAAAGCGCGGTCGTCGTGAACAGTCGTAAACGGTCGTAAATGTTCGTATTCTTGACGTAAACACAAACATGGTGAGAGAGTGAGCAGTGAGCAGCTGCGATGCGTTTTTTGTGTGAGAGAGTGTGTGCGTCTGCGTGTGTTCGTTTGCGTGTACATTTGCGTTTTTTTTTTTTTTTTTTTTTTTTAAAGAGGTGAGGAACGCTCTACCAGCCTTACCTGGGAAGGGTTAACCCAGACGTCGAGTGGGGATCGCACCCACAAAAACCAAGCCCTCTACTCGTTGCCTTATTCCCCCTGGGACCACATCTAGGCGACTACTTCAGGGGGCGGCTGTGCTCATGCACTTCTCGAGTTTTCAACGCTAACTAGCGTTGTCCTTCCCTTTTTCTCAATATTTTTTTCTTTCCATTCGTTATTAATTCCACTGCGCTGATGTCCTCTTCGCAGGCATTTTGAATTTACCCGTCGAGACGTGAACCGATTAGGAATTGCCCTCCAACTTGACGCGCAACCCGTCACAGCCACCCTGCGGGGTTTCTCACCTGTCGAGACGTGAACCGATTAGGAAGCGCCCTCCAACTTGACGCGCGCCCCGTCACAGTCACCCTCGCAGGATTTCTCTTCCCAACGGAGCGCCGATTAGGCAGTGCCCTCCAACCTGACGTGCACTCCGTCACAGCTACTCTCGTGGGGTATTCACCATTTTGATCGTGGCTTCATACTTGATGCTCGTTCCTTCGAAATGTTCGCGGTGTTCCTCCATCCAGGCCACGATCAGGCGTTGTCAGGCAGGCCTTTTGCTGTTCTCCGCGGCAGTATCCGTTTACCTGTCGAGACGTGCACCGATTAGGAAGCGCCCTCCAACTTGACGCGCGCCCCGTCACAGTCACCCTCGCAGGATT
Source organism: Toxorhynchites rutilus septentrionalis (assembly GCF_029784135.1). Lineage (NCBI taxonomy): Eukaryota > Metazoa > Arthropoda > Insecta > Diptera > Culicidae > Toxorhynchites > Toxorhynchites rutilus. The sequence goes on from NC_073746.1 coordinate 231,512,255, forward strand.
TCTCTTCCCATCGGAGCGCCGATCAGGTAGTGCCCTCCAACATGACGCGCACTCCATCACAGCAGCTCTCGTGGGGTATACACCAGTTTGAAGACGCCCTCCTTGACACTCACTCCGTCGTAGTTATTAAATCGGCATCCGTTTACCTGTCAAGACGTGCACCGATTAGGAAGCGCCCTCCAACTTGACGCGCGCCCCGTCACAGTCACCCTCGCAGGATTTCTCTTCCCAGCGGAGAGCCGATTAGGTGGTGCCCTCCAACACAACGCGCACCCCGTCACAGCTACTCTCGTGAGGTACCATCTCTTGCAACAGCCGTCGCCGTTGTTCACCTTTCACCGTCGGACGTTGTCAGCACTTTGGTCAGCCCTCCACCTTCGCTGCAGCTCCGACATGATTTGTGTGATTGCACTGCTCACGGCATTCCAGATCATCTCGTCGCGACACATCTCCTCCACAATATTCCCGACATGAAGTGCAGGCAGCCCCTCGCGCCTTTCGGTGAACCTGGGACAGACAAAAACGACGTGCTCCGGTGTTTCCTCCATATCTCCACACTCCGGACAGAGGGGTGAAACTGCGTGCCCGAACCGGTGTAGATATTGCCTGAAACAGCCATGCCCAGACAGAAACTGCGTCAAGTAAAAGTTAACTTCACCGTGTTTCCTGTTCAACCAGGTCGAAAGTACCGGTATCAGCCTGTACGTCCATCTACCATTTTCTGCCGTATCCCATTCATACTGCCATTTGTCCAACGACTCCGCTCTCATCAATTTCCGGATACCTCTGCTTTCCCGTCGCTTGTAGCACTCGCTATCTTCCGCCAGAGTGATGCAGATGGGAATCATTCCGGCGATTACACACACAGCTTCTGTCGAAATGGTCCTATAAGCACTTACGACTCGCATGGCCATGAGTCGGAATGTGCTGTCCAGCTTCCTCCGATTTCGGTGGGTTTCCAGAGCCGCCAACCAGGCAGGGCCACCATACCTCAGTATCGACGAAGATACACTTGCCAAGAGACGCCTCTTGCTGCTGCTTGGGCCAAAGCTATTTGGCATGATCCTCGCCACCACGTTGATGGCCTTTGACGCCTTCCCACATGCATAGTCGACGTGCTGGTTGAAGTTCAGCCGGTCGTCGATCATGACTCCGAGGTACTTCACCGCCCGCTTCGAAACGATGGTATGTCCTCCGACCGATACCTCTGCCCGCAGCACTGCCTTACGATTGCTCACTAACAGCACCTCGGTTTTGTGATGTGCCATCTGGAGCTTTACGCTGTCCATCCAACTACCGATCATGTCTACAGCCTCAGTCGCCAACATTTCCACCTCCTGAAGCGTCTCGCCGATTACCGTTGTTACGATGTCGTCCGCGAAGCCCACGATCTCCACACCTCTGGGTAGCTTCAGCCTTAGAACACCGTCGTACATCGTGTTCCAAAGCGTAGGACCTAGGATGGAACCTTGTGGAACTCCCGCCGAGATATTGTTCACTATCTGTCCCCTGTCTGTGTTGTATACCAGGATCCGATTCTGGAAATAACTCCTCAGTATCCTGTACAGGTAGCTAGGGACCTTCAATCTGTGTAGCGCCTCGGCGATGGCCTCCCAGCTGGCACTATTGAAGGCGTTCTTCACGTCAATCAAAATCACCGCGCAGTAACGGTTGCCTCTTCGTTTTTGTTTAAGCGAGACCTGAGCTTTCTCGATAACTGTCCGAATAGCGTCCACTGTCGACTTTCCTTTCCGGAACCCGAACTGCATTTTCGACAATCCGTGGTCATCCTCCGTGCATTTCACCAGTCTGTTGAGAATAACCCTTTCCAAGAGCTTTCCCAAAGTATCCAACAAACAAATAGGCCTATACGACGCTGGATCTCCAGGTGGCTTTCCTGCGTGTACTGCGTGTGCGTGTTTTTTTTTTTTTTTTTTTTTTTTTTTTTTTAAGAGGTGAGGAACGCTCTACCAGCCTTACCTGGGAAGGGTTAACCCAGACGTCGAGTGGGGATCGCACCCACAAAAACCAAGCCCTCTACTCGTTGCCTTATTCCCCCTGGGACCACATCTAGGCGACTACTTCAGGGGGCGGCTGTGCTCATGCACTTCTCGAGTTTTCAACGCTAACAAGCGTTGTCCTTCCCTTTTTCTCAATATTTTTTTCTTTCCATTCGTTTTTAATTCCACTGCGCTGATGTCCTCTTCGCAGGCATTTTGAATTTACCCGTCGAGACGTGAACCGATTAGGAATTGCCCTCCTACTTGACGCGCAACCCGTCACAGCCACCCTCGCGGGGTTTCTCACCTGTCGAGACGTGAACCGATTAGGAAGCGCCCTCCAACTTGACGCGCGCCCCGTCACAGTCACCCTCGCAGGATTTCTCTTCCCAGCGGAGAGCCGATTAGGTGGTGCCCTCCAACACAACGCGCACCCCGTCACAGCTACTCTCGTGAGGTACCATCTCTTGCAACAGCCGTCGCCGTTGTTCACCTTTCACCGTCGGACGTTGTCAGCACTTTGGTCAGCCCTCCACCTTCGCTGCAGCTCCGACATGATTTGTGTGATTGCACTGCTCACGGCATTCCAGATCATCTCGTCGCGACACATCTCCTCCACAATATTCTCGACATGAAGTGCAGGCAGCCCCTCGCGCCTTTCGGTGAACCTGGGACAGACAAAAACGACGTGCTCCGGTGTTTCCTCCATATCTCCACACTCCGGACAGAGGGGTGAAACTGCGTGCCCGAACCGGTGTAGATATTGCCTGAAACAGCCATGCCCAGACAGAAACTGCGTCAAGTAAAAGTTAACTTCACCGTGTTTCCTGTTCAACCAGGTCGAAAGTACCGGTATCAGCCTGTACGTCCATCTACCATTTTCTGCCGTATCCCATTCATACTGCCATTTGTCCAACGACTCCGCTCTCATCAATTTCCGGATACCTCTGCTTTCCCGTCGCTTGTAGAACTCGCTATCTTCCGCCAGAGTGATGCAGATGGGAATCATTCCGGCGATTACACACACAGCTTCTGTCGAAATGGTCCTATAAGCACTTACGACTCGCATGGCCATGAGTCGGAATGTGCTGTTCAGCTTCCTCCGATTTCGGTGGGTTTCCAGAGCCGCCAACCAGGCAGGGCCACCATACCTCAGTATCGACGAAGATACACTTGCCAAGAGACGCCTCTTGCTGCTGCTTGGGCCAAAGCTATTTGGCATGATCCTCGCCACCACGTTGATGGCCTTTGACGCCTTCCCACATGCATAGTCGACGTGCTGGTTGAAGTTCAGCCGGTCGTCGATCATGACTCCGAGGTACTTCACCGCCCGCTTCGAAACGATGGTATGTCCTCCGACCGATACCTCTGCCCGCAGCACTGCCTTACAATTGCTCACTAACAGCACCTCGGTTTTGTGATGTGCCATCTGGAGCTTTACGCTGTCCATCCAACTACCGATCATGTCTACAGCCTCAGTCGCCAACATTTCCACCTCCTGAAGCGTCTCGCCGATTACCGTTGTTACGATGTCGTCCGCGAAGCCCACGATCTCCACACCTCTGGGTAGCTTCAGCCTTAGAACACCGTCGTACATCGTGTTCCAAAGCGTAGGACCTATGATGGAGCCTTGTGGAACTCCCGCCGAGATATTGTTCACTATCTGTCCCCTGTCTGTGTTGTATACCAGGATCCGATTCTGGAAATAACTCCTCAGTATCCTGTACAGGTAGCTAGGGACCTTCAATCTGTGTAGCGCCTCGGCGATGGCCTCCCAGCTGGCACTATTGAAGGCGTTCTTCACGTCAATCAAAATCACCGCGCAGTAACGGTCGCCTCTTCGTTTTTGTTTAAGCGAGACCTGAGCTTTCTCGATAACTGTCCGAATAGCGTCCACTGTCGACTTTCCTTTCCGGAACCCGAACTGCATTTTCGACAATCCGTGGTCATCCTCCGTGCATTTCACCAGTCTGTTGAGAATAACCCTTTCCAAGAGCTTTCCCAAAGTATCCAACAAACAAATAGGCCTATACGACGCTGGATCTCCAGGTGGCTTTCCTGGTTTCGGGAGCAGCACCAACTTTTGTATCTTCCATTCCGCAGGGAAGAGACCGTCATCCAGGCATTTCTGCAGCACCACCCTGAACATGTCGGGGAAAGCAAGGATCGCCGATTTCAGGGCCACATTGGGGATTCCGTCGGGGCCGGGTGCTTTTTTCAACTTTAGACCTTTTGCCACCGCGATGAGTTCTTCGTTGGTGACTTGTGCGTTCTCTGCTTCGTCCTCACCGTACAGTGTGGGTGGCCACGTCGGTGGGTCGTGCTGCGGAAAGAGTCCATTCACAATGACCTCGAGTTTTTCCGGACATAATTCCATGGGAGTCGTTGAACTACGGAATTTCGCCATCACGATTCGATATGCTTCACCCCAAGGATTTGCGTCGACGTCTCGACACAGCTCCCTATAGCAGTTCGATTTGCTCCTACGTATCTCTCGTTTCAAGGCGGCTCTGGTCGCTCGGAAAGACGCGCGGTGCTCCTCTCTCTCTACATCGGTTCGTGCCCTCTGGACTCTTCTTCTGGCTCGTAGACAGTTAGCGCGGAGGATGCTGAGTGTCTCGTTCCACCAGTAGGCTGGACGTCGTTCATTCGTCGGGTTCAGTCTTCTCGGCATCGCTGTATCGCATGCCCTCACCAATGTTCCTGCCAGCCCGTCGGCGCTCAGATTAAGAGTTCTGCTGTCTATGCGTAGTGCTTCGACGAAAAGCTCCTTGTCAAAAACCTTTGTCCTCCACTTCCGCTCAAAGGTTTTTGTATTCCGTACCGCTGCGGGATTCCGTTGGCCGACACTATACAGGATTGCCTGGTGGTCGCTGTGTGTGTATCCCTCCGACACTCTCCACTTCGTATTAGCCGCCAGTGATGGACTGCAGAAAGTTACATCGATGATGGATTCGCGGCCGTCCCTTCGAAAGGTGCTGCTAGTGCCTTCGTTCAGAAGTGTGACGTCTAGTTTTGCGAAGGCTTCTAGTAGGCTGTACCCCCTGGCGTTGGTGCATCTGCTTCCCCACTCCTCAGCCCAGGCGTTGAAGTCTCCTCCGATGATGACTGGTTTGCGGCCGCTGACCTTATCCGTGAGTACGTCCAACATCTCGTGAAACTGCTCCGCTGACCATCTTGGGGGTGCATAGCAACTACACATGAAGATTCCGTTGATTTTGACGATCACGAAACCTTCCTGTGAGCTTTCCACCACTTCTTGGATGGGGTACCTTCCCATCACTAGTATTGCAGCCATCCCTGCTTTATCCACCACCCATTTTCCGTTATCGCGAGGAACTCGGTACGGTTCTGCGATCATTGCAACGTCGCATTTAGTTTCAGTTGTTGACTGCCACAACAATTGCTGTGCTATGTCGCAATGATTGAGGTTGAGCTGGGTAACCTCCATTACTGCGAACCCGCAATCGCCTTTTTGTACGCCGGACATTTGAAGCTACCTGTGACGTGGTCGTTTCCGTCCTCCTCCTTGCACAACATGCACCTCGGTTGCTTGGTGCAGTCTCTAGCAACGTGACCTTCCGTCCCGCACTTCCTGCACAATTTCGATCTGTCAGGACCACCGCAGTTTTTCGCCTGGTGACCGAAGCCCATGCATTGAAAGCATCTCTCCATTTGCTTGGCCATACGAGGGGGAGCTTTCATCGGGCACACGGACCACCCCACTTTTATTTTACCCTTCTCCACCAGTTTATTCGCAGCTTGTTTCGAGAGCCGTATCGAGGCCGTTTGTGTCCCACCGTATGCCTTTCTCAGCCGGATTGTCATTGGCACATCGCCAAGGTCACATTGTGACTGTAACGCAGTTCTCAATTCCTCAACAGTCGTGATCTCGTCCAGATACCGGCACTCGATGGTTGATTCCTGAGAGAGAGCTCTCACCTTCGCCTCCTCCCCTAGTAACTTCTCAATGAGTTGTTTGAAAGCGGAGCTCTTAACCGCTGGATCTTTTTTAAGCTCGAAGAGCATCTCGCCTTTCTGCGTGCGCCTAGTTTTCACGACGTTCTCGCCCAGTGTCTGCAACTCCGGATCGTCTCTCACTTTCCGAAGGATAGCTGCATACGATACTCCTGCTGACACTTCAACGATCAAAGCATCGCCCTTGATTCGCTCCACTCGAGGTCCGAGTTTCTTCTTTTCCTGCTCAACTTTTTTCTTCTTCTCCTTCTGTTTTTTGCGTTTTTCTGCCTGGTTATCGACAGTACGCCATTCACTGCTTTCACCTCCTTTCGCGTTACTCAGATCGTTCTTGGCCTTTTTCAGCTCTTCTTCTTCTCCTGGGGTGTCCCTCCTTCGCTTGTCCGATCGTGTGTTCAGAGGACCCTTCGGCGTCTCAAGTATCTCGACGGGTTTCTCATTCGCCTCGAGCAGAGCCTTTTCAGCACCCTCTGCTCTCATCTGCAGCTCCTTATGCTCGCGTTCAGCAACCATGACGACCGATCTGATGCTCGTCACCAGATGTTTTATTTTTAAGTGGACATTGTTTTTGTCCTTTACGAACTCGTAAAGTTCGTTGACCTTTTTCCTAACGTCCGTGATGCTGAGCCTCCCAAGTTGCCCTTCTTGGGATGCGCTTGAGGTCAGCGTAAACAACTGGCTCTGTACGGAGCCAAGATCTCCTTGGAATGCTTGGGCGGCAAACACTTCTTGTGGTTTTGTGTTGCTTGTACTCGTTGTGGCTACTCGAGTGACAGGTGACCTCAGCATTCGTCCGCTTCTCGCGAACACATTCTCCTCTCCATCGTTTGTTGGTGTGTTATTGCAACTATTCATATTTTTCTGGGTCCCAACTTCGGGCCGCTGTCTCCGCTCGTTGTACATAGTCGCTACCAGTGATCCCATGGTTATCTATGCAAGCAGTGAGGCCATGCAGGGGTTGACACGGTCCTTCATGGGGACCGTGTTCAGAGCCAGATCAGCGCAAGTCAGGAATGTGACATCTGACGCCTAGTACCTAGTGCCTGGGCCTAGACGAGCATCGAACGTACCCGAAGACTTGCCAAGTTATTACCGGGACGGGGGCAACCGCACTATTAGCCCAAACGCCATTTCAGGACGGTGTCACCCTTCCTTACTCAGGGAACAGGATAGTACGACTGTCAGCCTTTAGCGTCGTGTTGAAATCGTTTCCGTATCGTGTCCGTTTTCTATGTCGTAACCAGTATGTCGTAATCAGGATCTTACTGGCGTCAATCCTGATGTGCTTGGCACTCCTTTCGTGGCTCCTGTACACGGTATTTCCCCCGTGCAATCTCCAATAGGCTTTACCGCGCCCTTACTCGCGTTGTCACCCGATTAGTCGCCTCATACGACAGGGACAGGGACCAAGACCCGAAGTGCTATTCTAGGCCGGCAACTCCACGGCTCACTGCGTGTGCGTGTACATTTGCGTGTATGTGTTTGTGTGTGCGTGTGTGTGTTTGCGTGTACGTGGGCGTGTGCGTTTGCGGGAGTGTGTGTTTTGGTTAGTTGGTTGGTTGATGTTATCAAAAACAGTGTGAGAGAGTGAGCAGTCAGCCGCTGCGATGCGTTTTTTTGTGTGTGAGACTGTGCGCGTCTGCGTGTGTACATGTGTTCATTTGTGCGTGCATGTGCGTGTATGTGTTTGTGTGTGCGTTTTTTTAGAGCAGCGAGTAGAGAGTAGAGAGAGTGGAAAGGAGAGAGGAGAGAGTAGAGAGTAGAGAGAGTAGAAAGGAGAGAGGAGAGAGTAGAGAGTAGAGAGAGTAGAGAGAGTAGAGAGTAGAGAGAGTAGGGAGGAGAGAGTAGAGAGTAGAGAGTTGAGAGTAGAGAGTAGAGAGTAGAGAGTAGAGAGAGTAGAGAGAGTAGAGAGTAGAGAGAGTAGAGAGTAGGGAGAGTATGAGGAGTGAAGAGAGAGTAGAGAGTAAGGAGAGTAGAATGAGTAGAAAGTAGAGAGAATAGAGAGTAGAGAGAGTAGAAAATAGGGAGAGTAGAGAGAGTAGAGAGATTAGAGAGTAGGGAGAGTAGAGAGAGCACAGAGTAGAGAGTAGAGATAGTAGAGAGTAGAAAGTAAAGAGAGTAGATAGAGTGGAGAGTAGAGAGAGTAGAGAGTAGAGAGAGTAGAGAGTAGAGAGTAGAGAGTAGAGAGTAGAGAGAGTAGAGAGTAGAGAAAGTAGAGAGAGTAGAGACTAGGGAGCGTATGAGGAGTGAAGAGAGAGTAGAGAGGCCGTGGAGTTGCCGGCCTAGAATAGCACTTCGGGTCTTGGTCCCTGTCCCTGTCGTATGAGGCGACTAATCGGGTGACAACGCGAGTAAGGGCGTGGTAAAGCCTATTGGAGATTGCACGGGGGAAATACCGTGTACAGGAGCCACGAAAGGAGTGCCAAGCACATCAGGATTGACGCCAGTAAGATCCTGATTACGACATACTGGTTACGACATAGATAACGGACACGATACGGAAACGATTTCAACACGACGCTAAAGGCTGACAGTCGTACTATCCTGTTCCCTGAGTAAGGAAGGGTGACACCGTCCTGAAATGGCGTTTGGGCTAATAGTGCGGTTGCCCCCGTCCCGGTAATAACTTGGCAAGTCTTCGGGTACGTTCGATGCTCGTCTAGGCCCAGGCACTAGGTACTAGGCGTCAGATGTCACATTCCTGACTTGCGCTGATCTGGCTCTGAACACGGTCCCCATGAAGGACCGTGTCAACCCCTGCATGGCCTCACTGCTTGCATAGATAACCATGGGATCACTGGTAGCGACTATGTACAACGAGCGGAGATAGCGGCCCGAAGTTGGGACCCAGAAAAATATGAATAGTTGCAATAACACACCAACAAACGATGGAGAGGAGAATGTGTTCGCGAGAAGCGGACGAATGCTGAGGTCACCTGTCACTTGAGTAGCCACAACGAGTACAAGCAACACAAAACCACAAGAAGTGTTTGCTGCCCAAGCATTCCAAGGAGATCTTGGCTCCGTACAGAGCCAGTTGTTTACGCTGACCTCAAGCTCATCCCAAGAAGGGCAACTTGGGAGGCTCAGCATCACGGACGTTAGGAAAAAGGTCAACGAACTTTACGAGTTCGTAAAGGACAAAAACAATGTCCACTTAAAAATAAAACATCTGGTGACGAGCATCAGATCGGTCGTCATGGTTGCTGAACGCGAGCATAAGGAGCTGCAGATGAGAGCAGAGGGTGCTGAAAAGGCTCTGCTCGAGGCGAATGAGAAACCCGTCGAGATACTTGAGACGCCGAAGGGTCCTCTGAACACACGATCGGACAAGAGAAGGAGGGACACCCCAGGAGAAGAAGAAGAGCTGAAAAAGGCCAAGAACGATCTGAGTAACGCGAAAGGAGGTGAAAGCAGTGAATGGCGTACTGTCGATAACCAGGCAGAAAAACGCAAAAAACAGAAGGAGAAGAAGAAAAAAGTTGAGCAGGAAAAGAAGAAACTCGGACCTCGAGTGGAGCGAATCAAGGGCGATGCTTTGATCGTTGAAGTGTCAGCAGGAGTATCGTATGCAGCTATCCTTCGGAAAGTGAGAGACGATCCGGAGTTGCAGACACTGGGCGAGAACGTCGTGAAAACTAGGCGCACGCAGAAAGGCGAGATGCTCTTCGAGCTTAAAAAAGATCCAGCGGTTAAGAGCTCCGCTTTCAAACAACTCATTGAGAAGTCACTAGGGGAGGAGGCGAAGGTGAGAGCTCTCTCTCAGGAATCAACCATCGAGTGCCGGTATCTGGGCGAGATCACGACTGTTGAGGAATTGAGAACTGCGTTACAGTCACAATGAGACCTTGGCGATGTGCCAATGACAATCCGGCTGAGAAAGGCATACGGTGGGACACAAACGGCCTCGATACGGCTCTCGAAACAAGCTGCGAATAAACTGGTGGAGAAGGGTAAAATAAAAGTGGGGTGGTCCGTGTGCCCGATGAAAGCTCCCCCTCGTATGGCCAAGCAAATGGAGAGATGCTTTCAATGCATGGGCTTCGGTCACCAGGCGAAAAACTGCGGTGGTCCTGACAGATCGAAATTGTGCAGGAAGTGCGGGACGGAAGGTCACGTTGCTAGAGACTGCACCAAGCAACCGAGGTGCATGTTGTGCAAGGAGGAGGACGGAAACGACCACGTCACAGGTAGCTTCAAATGTCCGGCGTACAAAAAGGCGATTGCGGGTTCGCAGTAATGGAGGTTACCCAGCTCAACCTCAATCATTGCGACATAGCACAGCAATTGTTGTGGCAGTCAACAACTGAAACTAAATGCGACGTTGCAATGATCGCAGAACCGTACCGAGTTCCTCGCGATAACGGAAAATGGGTGGTGGATAAAGCAGGGATGGCTGCAATACTAGTGATGGGAAGGTACCCCATCCAAGAAGTGGTGGAAAGCTCACAGGAAGGTTTCGTGATCGTCAAAATCAACGGAATCTTCATGTGTAGTTGCTATGCACCCCCAAGATGGTCAGCGGAGCAGTTTCACGAGATGTTGGACGTACTCACGGATAAGGTCAGCGGCCGCAAACCAGTCATCATCGGAGGAGACTTCAACGCCTGGGCTGAGGAGTGGGGAAGCAGATGCACCAACGCCAGGGGGTACAGCCTACTAGAAGCCTTCGCAAAACTAGACGTCACACTTCTGAACGAAGGCACTAGCAGCACCTTTCGAAGGGACGGCCGCGAATCCATCATCGATGTAACTTTCTGCAGTCCATCACTGGCGGCTAATACGAAGTGGAGAGTGTCGGAGGGATACACACACAGCGACCACCAGGCAATCCTGTATAGTGTCGGCCAACGGAATCCCGCAGCGGTACGGAATACAAAAACCTTTGAGCGGAAGTGGAGGACAAAGGTTTTTGACAAGGAGCTTTTCGTCGAAGCACTACGCATAGACAGCAGAACTCTTAATCTGAGCGCCGACGGGCTGACAGGAACATTGGTGAGGGCATGCGATACAGCGATGCCGAGAAGACTGAACCCGACGAATGAACGACGTCCAGCCTACTGGTGGAACGAGACACTCAGCATCCTCCGCGCTAACTGTCTACGAGCCAGAAGAAGAGTCCAGAGGGCACGAACCGATGTAGAGAGAGAGGAGCACCGCGCGTCTTTCCGAGCGACCAGAGCCGCCTTGAAACGAGAGATACGTAGGAGCAAATCGAACTGCTATAGGGAGCTGTGTCGAGACGTCGACGCAAATCCTTGGGGTGAAGCATATCGAATCGTGATGGCGAAATTCCGTAGTTCAACGACTCCCATGGAATTATGTCCGGAAAAACTCGAGGTCATTGTGAATGGACTCTTTCCGCAGCACGACCCACCGACGTGGCCACCCACACTGTACGGTGAGGACGAAGCAGAGAACGCACAAGTCACCAACGAAGAACTCATCGCGGTGGCAAAAGGTCTAAAGTTGAAAAAAGCACCCGGCCCCGACGGAATCCCCAATGTGGCCCTGAAATCGGCGATCCTTGCTTTCCCCGACATGTTCAGGGTGGTGCTGCAGAAATGCCTGGATGACGGTCTCTTCCCTGCGGAATGGAAGATACAAAAGTTGGTGCTGCTCCCGAAACCAGGAAAGCCACCTGGAGATCCAGCGTCGTATAGGCCTATTTGTTTGTTGGATACTTTGGGAAAGCTCTTGGAAAGGGTTATTCTCAACAGACTGGTGAAATGCACGGAGGATGACCACGGATTGTCGAAAATGCAGTTCGGGTTCCGGAAAGGAAAGTCGACAGTGGACGCTATTCGGACAGTTATCGAGAAAGCTCAGGTCTCGCTTAAACAAAAACGAAGAGGCAATCGTTACTGCGCGGTGATTTTGATTGACGTGAACAACGCCTTCAATAGTGCCAGCTGGGAGGCCATCGCCGAGGCGCTACACAGATTGAAGGTCCCTAGCTACCTGTACAGGATACTGAGGAGTTATTTCCAGAATCGGATCCTGGTATACAACACAGACAGGGGACAGATAGTGAAGAATATCTCGACGGGAGTTCCACAAGGTTCCATCCTAGGTCCTACGCTTTGGAACACGATGTACGACGGTGTTCTAAGGCTGAAGCTACCCAGAGGTGTGGAGATCGTGGGCTTCGCGGACGACATCGTAACAACGGTAATCGGCGAGACGCTTCAGGAGGTGGAAATGTTGGCGACTGAGGCTGTAGACATGATCGGTAGTTGGATGGACAGCGTAAAGCTCCAGATGGCACATCACAAAACCGAGGTGCTGTTAGTGAGCAATCGTAAGGCAGTGCTGCGGGCAGAGGTATCGGTCGGAGGACATACCATCGTTTCGAAGCGGGCGGTGAAGTACCTCGGAGTCATGATCGACGACCGGCTGAACTTCAACCAGCACGTCGACTATGCATGTGGGAAGGCGTCAAAGGCCATCAACGTGGTGGCGAGGATCATGCCAAATAGCTTTGGCCCAAGCAGCAGCAAGAGGCGTCTCTTGGCAAGTGTATCTTCGTCGATACTGAGGTATGGTGGCCCTGCCTGGTTGGCGGCTCTGGAAACCCACCGAAATCGGAGGAAGCTGAACAGCACATTCCGACTCATGGCCATGCGAGTCGTAAGTGCTTATAGGACCATTTCGACAGAAGCTGTGTGTGTAATCGCCGGAATGATTCCCATCTGCATCACTCTGGCGGAAGATAGCGAGTGCTACAAGCGACGGGAAAGCAGAGGTATCCGGAAATTGATGAGAGCGGAGTCGTTGGACAAATGGCAGTATGAATGGGATACGGCAGAAAATGGTAGATGGACGTACAGGCTGATACCGGTACTTTCGACCTGGTTGAACAGGAAACACGGTGAAGTTAACTTTTACTTGACGCAGTTTCTGTCTGGGCATGGCTGTTTCAGGCAATATCTACACCGGTTCGGGCACGCAGTTTCACCCCTCTGTCCGGAGTGTGGAGATATGGAGGAAACACCGGAGCACGTCGTTTTTGTCTGTCCCAGGTTCACCGAAAGGCGCGAGGGGCTGCCTGCACTTCATGTCGGGAATATTGTGGAGGAGATGTGTCGCGACGAGATGATCTGGAATGCCGTGAGCAGTGCAATCACACAAATCATGTCGGAGCTGCAGCGAAGGTGGAGGGCTGACCAAAGTGCTGACAACGTCCGACGGTGAAAGGTGAACAACGGCGACGGCTGTTGCAAGAGATGGTACCTCACGAGAGTAGCTGTGACGGGGTGCGCATTGTGTTGGAGGGCACCACCTAATCGGCTCTCCGCTGGGAAGAGAAATCCTGCGAGGGTGACTGTGACGGGGCGCGCGTCAAGTTGGAGGGCGCTTCCTAATCGGTGCACGTCTTGACAGGTAAACGGATGCCGATTTAATAACTACGACGGAGTGAGTGTCAAGGAGGGCGTCTTCAAACTGGTGTATACCCCACGAGAGCTGCTGTGATGGAGTGCGCGTCATGTTGGAGGGCACTACCTAATCGGCGCTCCGATGGGAAGAGAAATCCTGCGAGGGTGACTGTGACGGGGCGCGCGTCAAGTTGGAGGGCGCTTCCTAATCGGTGCACGTCTCGACAGGTAAACGGATACTGCCGCGGAGAACAGCAAAAGGCCTGCCTGACAACGCCTGATCGTGGCCTGGATGGAGGAACACCGCGAACATTTCGAAGGAACGAGCATCAAGGATGAAGCCACGATCAAAATGGTGAATACCCCACGAGAGTAGCTGTGACGGAGTGCGCGTCAGGTTGGAGGGCACTGCCTAATCGGCGCTCCGTTGGGAAGAGAAATCCTGCGAGGGTGACTGTGACGGGGCACGCGTCATGTTGGAGGGCGCTTCCTAATCGGTTCACGTCTCGACAGGTGAGAAACCCCGCGAGGGTGGCTGTGACGGGTTGCGCGTCAAGTTGGAGGGCAATTCCTAATCGGTTCACGTCTCGACGGGTAAATTCAAAATGCCTGCGAAGAGGACATCAGCGCAGTGGAATTAATAACGAATGGAAAGAAAAAAATATTGAGAAAAAGGGAAGGACAACGCTAGTTAGCGTTGAAAACTCGAGAAGTGCATGAGCACAGCCGCCCCCTGAAGTAGTCGCCTAGATGTGGTCCCAGGGGGAATAAGGCAACGAGTAGGGGGCTTGGTTTTTGTGGGTGCGATCCCCACTCGACGTCTGGGTTAACCCTTCCCAGGTAAGGCTGGTAGAGCGTTCCTCACCTCTTTTTTTATCCCTTTTGTTTATTTTAGGCTCATTAGCATTTTAGCTGTAACAGAGCCGAATTTTAATCGTGTACATGTCACATATTTATCATATCTATAATTAGCACATTACACAGTTGCCATTTTTTCGGCGTTAGAGTATTCCCTTCTATACCATTGCAAATGGTACATATTTACACAGTAGCCATTTAGGCGAAAGAGTTTTCTATCTGTTCTTCCATTATCCACAGTTAAGACTGGAGAGCGGAGACAGTCGTTGATCCATTGTTGAGTTATTTATAGAACAACAGCCCTATATTTCTGCAGAGCAGAGCAGTTGTATGGATGAATCGATCTTATTTCGACCGTGGATCGATCTCCATCGCTGATGATTGTTGCGTGGACGTAGTTATTCTGTAACAACACAAAGATGGTCAATGGGGGCCCTGAGTTTTGAACTCACGATCGATCGCTTACTAAGCGAACGCGCAACCAATGTGGCTACGGAGACCCCCATGGTGGCCGCATCTACGACTCGCACTTTTAGTCTGCCAAAAAAAAATTCTCAAATGGGGATCAACACTAGGGTAGGAGCCTACCTGTTGGTCTCAAATGTTCCTATCTCACGCCTCCACGAAGATCATATGACGACATTTTTAGATCGGGCGTGAACTGGAAACACACACCTGGTCTTGGCTCCGAGAACGGGTGTCGAAAGTGGCTAAGTGAGGGGGTGCGAGCGAGTCAGAGCGCTATATCTCTCCCGGGGAAGGCCTCCCGGGTCATGGAGGCCTTGCCAACCCGTTGTCTCCCGGGCAAAGGAGATACACCCAGACAATGGAGCTAAGGTCAAGACGAATACTACGAATGCGATCACCCGAGGAGGGTCACCGAACTGGAGCTGGTCCTGGAACGGGCGTAAGAGCGAGCGGCCAGCGGCTGGAGGGCGAAGTGCAAGAGCGGGCCACCAGCCGGGTTCAACCCGAAGAGCTACTGCCACACGGAAACAGCAGCCATCGACATCACCAACGAAACGCTGCGCCTACGAGGCGTGTTGCGACTGTCAGACGACAGTCGTCCACACTTGTGGGTACTACTAGGCGACGGATCATGTGGACACACGAAATGAACGAATTCGTGATCCGCGCCTATTACATCTGCACTGCTTTGGAGACGGACATGAGCGGTCGCCCTCGAATACTCGCAATGTTCGAGGAAGCGTATCCAGAGTTCGTCGGGAGGCTTGACCAAAACGCGATGAACGCGAGGCGTAGAGCGATTGTACGCAACAATATGCTCTCCCAAACGCAAGTCGACGAGATCAAGCAGCAGGTGCAGAGAGAACTAAGCTCCAGAACAAGCAGAGCAAGCGATGTGTCGAGACGAAGTTCAGTACGGCTGAGCAATTCATTCGCGAGTGGGGCACGCGAATCAGCACCAGTGGAGGCCACAGTACAACAACCCTCTGAGCCGGAAGATCCACAGCCAGATCAACAACTACTACGCGATCTGGTCTTCCATTACGACGAGGCGATCTCACAGTTCCGCGACACGGACCCTTTGTCGCGCCCCAGGATCCCGAAGTTGCAGCATTCCCGCAGGCTGACAAGTGCAGTAAAGCTCATGAACGAGCACGTTCTTCCGTTGCACTTGGTTGATGCTGAGAACATGGAGGAGCTGCAACTGAAAGTTTACTGTGCTGCTGTGGCGACCGCCAAAAGTTTAGGATACCGTATTAGGCCAAGAGGCGGACTGCTCCAACATCTCCGTGAAAGGCGTGAGCCTCCATGGCGAAGGAGATTGGAGCAACGGATCCTAAACAAGCGCACCGCAATTGGAAGACTGATGGCGTACAAAAGAGGCAGCAGATCGGTGAAATTATGTCGCCAAGTTGCTGTGATCGTGCGGCCTACTGAACTTCGCCAGCTGGGAGCTCACCAGCTGACGGAAAAACTCGACACACTGGTACAGCAATTCAGCGTCCTTACAAAACGGCTGAAACGTTACTCTGACTCTGCAAAGCGCCAGGAACAAAATCGGATGTTCAGAGATAACGAGAAAGCGTTCTACGACCACATTAGCGACGAGAAGCCCGACTACCGCGAAGGTTTGCCAGATATTAGCGATGTGACGAACTTCTGGGCTGGTATTTGGGAGACCCCAGTAGAACATCGCGACGGGCAAATGTGGTTAAGACGGGAGGAGGAGAGTTGTGGTGAAATTGGAGAGATGCCAGCTATCATCGTCGGAGAGAACGATGTCCGCGAAGCCTCGCGGTACCTGAGGAACTGGGCAGCACCGGGCCCCGATGGTGTCCAGAACTTTTGGCACAAGAAGCTGACCGTCGCACATCCAAAGATAGCTGAGTGCTTCAACAAGGTGCTACGTGACCCACACAACCTTCCTGAATTCGCCACCCGTGGCGTCACCTTCCTCCTCCCGAAAGACAGCAACACATTGAACCCATCAAAGTACAGACCGATAACGTGCCTATCGAGTCTGTACAAAATACTGAGCAGCATAATTACCGCCAAAGTTTCTGCTCACTGCGAACAGCATCACATCATCGCAGAAGAGCAGAAAGGATGCAGGAAAAATACGCATGGCTGCAAAGACCAGGCCATCATCGACGCAGCCATAGTCGGCCAGGCGGTATATAACCAGCGGAACCTAAGTATGGCCTACATCGATTACAGGAAGGCTTATGACTCCATACCTCACTCGTTTCTCGTCCGGGTATTGGAGCTCTACAAAATTGATCCCGTCGTCGTTAGGTTCCTGCAGCATGCGATGAGGCAGTGGAGTACGTCTCTGCACCTCAGTGATGGGGAAAATGTGTTGCAGTCTAGAACGCTGCAGATAAAGAGGGGGATATTCCAAGGCGACTCTTTCAGCCCGCTTTGGTTTTGTCTGGCACTGAACCCCCTCAGTAGGACGCTCAATAGAAACGGTCATGGCTATAAAATAAGGTATGGCGACGGCGCCCACGAAGAAGTGACCCATACCTTCTACATGGATGATCTCAAGGTCTACGCTGATTCACGTCAGCGTCTAGGTATAGCTATCCGGGTTGTCGAAGACATAAGCAGGGACATCTGCATGGAGTTCGGCCTTGACAAGTGCCGCTGTGTCCATATGCTGAAAGGGCAGCTTACCGAATCCGGAGGTTACGAGGTCTATGACGGCGAGTTCATAAGAGACATGGTTCGTGGCGAATCCTATAAATATCTTGGATTCCGACAGCTCACCGGGATTCGCCATCAAGACGGAGCTGCGAGACAAGTTCTTGAGTCGAGTGAACTGTGTCCTGAGGACTTTCCTCAACGCGGGGAACAAGGTACGCGTGATCAACACATTCGCGGTTCCCCTGCGGACCTTCAGTTTTGGTGTAGTCAAATGGAGCAAAACTGACCTAGAGGACCTTGAGAGGAGGATGAGGAAAGCATTTAAAGAGGCCGGAATGCACCATCCTCAATCGGCACTGGAGAGAGTTTCACTGCCACGCAAAGAAGGGGGACTTGGAATAGTCGACATATCTGCACTGTGTGTTGCCCAGGTACGACAACTGCGCGAGTACTTCGCAGAACGCGCCAACCAAAACGCGCTATACCGGGCTGTCTGCGCCGCCGACAGAGGATACAGCGCTCTGCACTTGGCGCAAGCGGAGTACCAACTCAACTGCAATCTGCAGACAGTGGAGGAGAAGATTGCAGCTTGGAAGCAGAAGGCAGTGCATGGTGCCCACCCCCATCAACTGGATCGGCCACACGTCGACAAGGCCGCATCTAATCTGTGGCTAACGCGTGGTGAACTCTCTTCAGTAGTAGAAGCCGACATGATAGCCATCCAGGACAGGATAATGCCGACGAGAAACTGCAGGCGGTACGTCTGGCATCAAGACGTTGATGACATTTGCCGGATGTGCCATCAACCAGGTGAAAACATAGAGCACATTATGGGAGGCTGTCCCGTTTTGGCCAACGCAGCCTACACCGAGTGCCACAACAACGTGGCCCGTATTGTTCATCGACAACTGGCGCTCCAATGTGCTCTACTGGAAGACAACGTACCAAACTACCGGTACCTGCCTGCACCTGTCCTGGAAAATGACCGTTTCAAGCTGTACTGGGATCGCACTGTTCTGACCGACCTCTCGATCCACCACAACCGGCCAGATATAATGGTTTACGACAAGAGCGACCGCAAAGTCACCATTATCGATGTCGCTATTCCACTGAACCAAAATCTGCAAGTACCGACCATTGGCCGTGGAGCTCAAGGAACTGTGGGGGCTAAGGGAGGTCCCAAGAATTGTTCCAGTCGTTCTCTCTGGAACTGGAATTGTCCCGAAGACACTTCTGGAAGCGCTAAAGGTGTTGAATATGGAGAAGAAATTGGCCGGCATCCAAAAGTCGGTCATCCTTAGCACCTGCGCGATTGTCCGACAATTTCTCGGTCAGGACTGAAACAGCACGAGCATGCAGATACGTGCATTCCGCAGAGCCTAGTCCCCCTTTGGCATTCAGAAGCCCGGGGGCAGGTGAAAATTCTGGCTAGGTTCGCCTAGTTAAGAAGTGAGATAAGTCTGCCAAAAAAAAAAAAAAAAAAAAGGTTCTCAAATGGGGATCAACACTAGGGTAGGAGCCTACCTGTTGGTCTCAAATGTTCCTATCTCACGCCTCCACGAAGATCATATGACGACATTTTTAGATCGGGCGTGAACTGGAAACACACACCTGGTCTTGGTTCCGAGAACGGGTGTCGAAAGTGGCTAAGTGAGGGGGTGCGAGCGAGTCAGAGCGCTATATCTCTCCCGGGGAAGGCCTCCCGGGTCATGGAGGCCTTGCCAACCCGCTGTCTCCCGGGCAAAGGAGATACACCCAGACAATGGAGCTAAGGTCAAGACGAATACTACGAATGCGATCACCCGAGGAGGGTCCCCGAACTGGAGCTGGTTCTGGAACGGGCGTAAGAGCGAGCGGCCAGCGGCTGGAGGGCGAAGTGCAAGAGCGGGCCACCAGCCGGGTTCAACCCGAAGAGCTACCGCCACACGGAAACAGCAGCCATCGACATCACCAACGAAACGCTGCGCCTACGAGGCGTGTTGCGACTGTCAGACGACAGTCGTCCACACTTGTGGGTACTACTAGGCGACGGATCATGTGGACACACGAAATGAACGAATTCGTGATCCGCGCCTATTACATCTGCACTGCTCTGGAGACGGACATGAGCGGTCGCCCTCGAATACTCGCAATGTTCGAGGAAGCGTATCCAGAGTTCGTCGGGAGGCTTGACCAAAACGCGATGAACGCGAGGCGTAGAGCGATTGTACGCAACAATATGCTCTCCCAAACGCAAGTCGACGAGATCAAGCAGCAGGTGCAGAGAGAACTAAGCTCCAGAACAAGCAGAGCAAGCGATGTGTCGAGACGAAGTTCAGTACGGCTGAGCAATTCATTCGCGAGTGGGGCACGCGAATCAGCACCAGTGGAGGCCACAGTACAACAACCCTCTGAGCCGGAAGATCCACAGCCAGATCAACAACTACTACGCGATCTGGTCTTCCATTACGACGAGGCGATCTCACAGTTCCGCGACACGGACCCTTTGTCGCGCCCCAGGATCCCGAAGTTGCAGCATTCCCGCAGGCTGACAAGTGCAGTAAAGCTCATGAACGAGCACATTCTTCCGTTGCACTTGGTTGATGCTGAGAACATGGAGGAGCTGCAACTGAAAGTTTACTGTGCTGCTGTGGCGACCGCCAAAAGTTTAGGATACCGTATTAGGCCAAGAAGCGGACTGCTCCAACATCTCCGTGAAAGGCGTGAGCCTCCATGGCGAAGGAGATTGGAGCAACGGATCCTAAACAAGCGCGCCGCAATTGGAAGACTGATGGCGTACAAAAGAGGCAGCAGATCGGTGAAATTATGTCGCCAAGTTGCTGTGATCGTGCGGCCTACTGAACTTCGCCAGCTGGGAGCTCACCAGCTGACGGAAAAACTCGACACACTGGTACAGCCATTGAGCGTCCTTACAAAACGGCTGAAACGTTACTCTGACTCTGCAAAGCGCCAGGAACAAAATCGGATGTTCAGAGATAACGAGAAAGTGTTCTACGACCACATTAGCGACGAGAAGCCCGACTACCGCGAAGGTTTGCCAGATATTAGCGATGTGACGAACTTCTGGGCTGGTATTTGGGAGACCCCAGTAGAACATCGCGACGGGCAAATGTGGTTAAGACGGGAGGAGGAGAGTTGTGGTGAAATTGGAGAGATGCCAGCTATCATCGTCGGAGAGAACGATGTCCGCGAAGCCTCGCGGTACCTGAGGAACTGGGCAGCACCGGGCCCCGATGGTGTCCAGAACTTTTGGCACAAGAAGCTGACCGTCGCACATCCAAAGATAGCTGAGTGCTTCAACAAGGTGCTACGTGACCCACACAACCTTCCTGAATTCGCCACCCGTGGCGTCACCTTCCTCCTCCCGAAAGACAGCAACACATTGAACCCATCAAAGTACAGACCGATAACGTGCCTATCGAGTCTGTACAAAATACTGAGCAGCATAATTACCGCCAAAGTTTCTGCTCACTGCGAACAGCATCACATCATCGCAGAAGAGCAGAAAGGATGCAGGAAAAATACGCATGGCTGCAAAGACCAGGCCATCATCGACGCAGCCATAGTCGGCCAGGCGGTATATAACCAGCGGAACCTAAGTATGGCCTACATCGATTACAGGAAGGCTTATGACTCCATACCTCACTCGTTTCTCGTCCGGGTATTGGAGCTCTACAAAATTGATCCCGTCGTCGTTAGGTTCCTGCAGCATGCGATGAGGCAGTGGAGTACGTCTCTGCACCTCAGTGATGGGGAAAATGTGTTGCAGTCTAGAACGCTGCAGATAAAGAGGGGGATATTCCAAGGCGACTCTTTCAGCCCGCTTTGGTTTTGTCTGGCACTGAACCCCCTCAGTAGAACGCTCAATAGAAACGGTCATGGCTATAAAATAAGGTATGGCGACGGCGCCCACGAAGAAGTGACCCATACCTTCTACATGGATGATCTCAAGGTCTACGCTGATTCACGTCAGCGTCTAGGTGTAGCTATCCGGGTTGTCGAAGACATAAGCAGGGACATCTGCATGGAGTTCGGCCTTGACAAGTGCCGCTGTGTCCATCTGCTGAAAGGGCAGCTTACCGAATCCGGAGGTTACGAGGTCTATGACGGCGAGTTCATAAGAGACATGGTTCGTGGCGAATCCTATAAATATCTTAGATTCCGACAGCTCACCGGGATTCGCCACTCCGACATCAAGACGGAGCTGCGAGACAAGTTCTTGAGTCGAGTGAACTGTGTCCTGAGGACTTTCCTCAACGCGGGGAACAAGGTACGCGTGATCAACACATTCGCGGTTCCCCTGCGGACCTTCAGTTTTGGTGTAGTCAAATGGAGCAAAACTGACCTAGAGGACCTTGAGAGGAGGATGAGGAAAGCATTTAAAGAGGCCGGAATGCACCATCCTCAATCGGCACTGGAGAGAGTTTCACTGCCACGCAAAGAAGGGGGACTTGGAATAGTCGACATATCTGCACTGTGTGTTGCCCAGGTACGACAACTGCGCGAGTACTTCGCAGAACGCGCCAACCAAAACGCGCTATACCGGGCTGTCTGCGCCGCCGACAGAGGATACAGCGCTCTGCACTTGGCGCAAGCGGAGTACCAACTCAACTGCAATCTGCAGACAGTGGAGGAGAAGATTGCAGCTTGGAAGCAGAAGGCAGTGCATGGTGCCCACCCCCATCAACTGGATCGGCCACACGTCGACAAGGCCGCATCTAATCTGTGGCTAACGCGTGGTGAACTCTCTTCAGTAGTAGAAGCCGACATGATAGCCATCCAGGACAGGATAATGCCGACGAGAAACTGCAGGCGGTACGTCTGGCATCAAGACGTTGATGACATTTGCCGGATGTGCCATCAACCAGGTGAAAACATAGAGCACATTATGGGAGGCTGTCCCGTTTTGGCCAACGCAGCCTACACCGAGTGCCACAACAACGTGGCCCGTATTGTTCATCGACAACTGGCGCTCCAATGTGCTCTACTGGAAGACAACGTACCAAACTACCGGTACCTGCCTGCACCTGTCCTGGAAAATGACCGTTTCAAGCTGTACTGGGATCGCACTGTTCTGACCGACCTCTCGATCCACCACAACCGGCCAGATATAATGGTTTACGACAAGAGCGACCGCAAAGTCACCATCATCGATGTCGCTATTCCACTGAACCAAAATCTGCAAGTACCGACCATTGGCCGTGGAGCTCAAGGAACTGTGGGGGCTAAGGGAGGTCCCAAGAATTGTTCCAGTCGTTCTCTCTGGAACTGGAATTGTCCCGAAGACACTTCTGGAAGCGCTAAAGGTGTTGAATATGGAGAAGAAATTGGCCGGCATCCAAAAGTCGGTCATCCTTAGCACCTGCGCGATTGTCCGACAATTTCTCGGTCAGGACTGAAACAGCACGAGCATGCAGATACGTGCATTCCGCAGAGCCTAGTCCCCCTTTGGCATTCAGAAGCCCGGGGGCAGGTGAAAATTCTGGCTAGGTTCGCCTAGTTAAGAAGTGAGATAAGTCTGCCAAAAAAAAAAAAAAAAAAAAAAGGTTCTCAAATGGGGATCAACACTAGGGTAGGAGCCTACCTGTTGGTCTCAAATGTTCCTATCTCACGCCTCCACGAAGATCATATGACGACATTTTTAGATCGGGCGTGAACTGGAAACACACACCTGGTCTTGGTTCCGAGAACGGGTGTCGAAAGTGGCTAAGTGAGGGGGTGCGAGCGAGTCAGAGCGCTATATCTCTCCCGGGGAAGGCCTCCCGGGTCATGGAGGCCTTGCCAACCCGCTGTCTCCCGGGCAAAGGAGATACACCCAGACAATGGAGCTAAGGTCAAGACGAATACTACGAATGCGATCACCCGAGGAGGGTCCCCGAACTGGAGCTGGTTCTGGAACGGGCGTAAGAGCGAGCGGCCAGCGGCTGGAGGGCGAAGTGTAAGAGCGGGCCACCAGCCGGGTTCAACCCGAAGAGCTACCGCCACACGGAAACAGCAGCCATCGACATCACCAACGAAACGCTGCGCCTACGAGGCGTGTTGCGACTGTCAGACGACAGTCGTCCACACTTGTGGGTACTACTAGGCGACGGATCATGTGGACACACGAAATGAACGAATTCGTGATCCGCGCCTATTACATCTGCACTGCTCTGGAGACGGACATGAGCGGTCGCCCTCGAATACTCGCAATGTTCGAGGAAGCGTATCCAGAGTTCGTCGGGAGGCTTGACCAAAACGCGATGAACGCGAGGCGTAGAGCGATTGTACGCAACAATATGCTCTCCCAAACGCAAGTCGACGAGATCAAGCAGCAGGTGCAGAGAGAACTAAGCTCCAGAACAAGCAGAGCAAGCGATGTGTCGAGACGAAGTTCAGTACGGCTGAGCAATTCATTCGCGAGTGGGGCACGCGAATCAGCACCAGTGGAGGCCACAGTACAACAACCCTCTGAGCCGGAAGATCCACAGCCAGATCAACAACTACTACGCGATCTGGTCTTCCATTACGACGAGGCGATCTCACAGTTCCGCGACACGGACCCTTTGTCGCGCCCCAGGATCCCGAAGTTGCAGCATTCCCGCAGGCTGACAAGTGCAGTAAAGCTCATGAACGAGCACATTCTTCCGTTGCACTTGGTTGATGCTGAGAACATGGAGGAGCTGCAACTGAAAGTTTACTGTGCTGCTGTGGCGACCGCCAAAAGTTTAGGATACCGTATTAGGCCAAGAGGCGGACTGCTCCAACATCTCCGTGAAAGGCGTGAGCCTCCATGGCGAAGGAGATTGGAGCAACGGATCCTAAACAAGCGCGCCGCAATTGGAAGACTGATGGCGTACAAAAGAGGCAGCAGATCGGTGAAATTATGTCGCCAAGTTGCTGTGATCGTGCGGCCTACTGAACTTCGCCAGCTGGGAGCTCACCAGCTGACGGAAAAACTCGACACACTGGTACAGCCATTGAGCGTCCTTACAAAACGGCTGAAACGTTACTCTGACTCTGCAAAGCGCCAGGAACAAAATCGGATGTTCAGAGATAACGAGAAAGTGTTCTACGACCACATTAGCGACGAGAAGCCCGACTACCGCGAAGGTTTGCCAGATATTAGCGATGTGACGAACTTCTGGGCTGGTATTTGGGAGACCCCAGTAGAACATCGCGACGGGCAAATGTGGTTAAGACGGGAGGAGGAGAGTTGTGGTGAAATTGGAGAGATGCCAGCTATCATCGTCGGAGAGAACGATGTCCGCGAAGCCTCGCGGTACCTGAGGAACTGGGCAGCACCGGGCCCCGATGGTGTCCAGAACTTTTGGCACAAGAAGCTGACCGTCGCACATCCAAAGATAGCTGAGTGCTTCAACAAGGTGCTACGTGACCCACACAACCTTCCTGAATTCGCCACCCGTGGCGTCACCTTCCTCCTCCCGAAAGACAGCAACACATTGAACCCATCAAAGTACAGACCGATAACGTGCCTATCGAGTCTGTACAAAATACTGAGCAGCATAATTACCGCCAAAGTTTCTGCTCACTGCGAACAGCATCACATCATCGCAGAAGAGCAGAAAGGATGCAGGAAAAATACGCATGGCTGCAAAGACCAGGCCATCATCGACGCAGCCATAGTCGGCCAGGCGGTATATAACCAGCGGAACCTAAGTATGGCCTACATCGATTACAGGAAGGCTTATGACTCCATACCTCACTCGTTTCTCGTCCGGGTATTGGAGCTCTACAAAATTGATCCCGTCGTCGTTAGGTTCCTGCAGCATGCGATGAGGCAGTGGAGTACGTCTCTGCACCTCAGTGATGGGGAAAATGTGTTGCAGTCTAGAACGCTGCAGATAAAGAGGGGGATATTCCAAGGCGACTCTTTCAGCCCGCTTTGGTTTTGTCTGGCACTGAACCCCCTCAGTAGAACGCTCAATAGAAACGGTCATGGCTATAAAATAAGGTATGGCGACGGCGCCCACGAAGAAGTGACCCATACCTTCTACATGGATGATCTCAAGGTCTACGCTGATTCACGTCAGCGTCTAGGTGTAGCTATCCGGGTTGTCGAAGACATAAGCAGGGACATCTGCATGGAGTTCGGCCTTGACAAGTGCCGCTGTGTCCATCTGCTGAAAGGGCAGCTTACCGAATCCGGAGGTTACGAGGTCTATGACGGCGAGTTCATAAGAGACATGGTTCGTGGCGAATCCTATAAATATCTTAGATTCCGACAGCTCACCGGGATTCGCCACTCCGACATCAAGACGGAGCTGCGAGACAAGTTCTTGAGTCGAGTGAACTGTGTCCTGAGGACTTTCCTCAACGCGGGGAACAAGGTACGCGCGATCAACACATTCGCGGTTCCCCTACTGACCTTCAGTTTTGGTGTAGTCAAATGGAGCAAAACTGACCTAGAGGACCTTGAGAGGAGGATGAGGAAAGCATTTAAAGAGGCCGGAATGCACCATCCTCAATCGGCACTGGAGAGAGTTTCACTGCCACGCAAAGAAGGGGGACTTGGAATAGTCGACATATCTGCACTGTATGTTGCCCAGGTACGACAACTGCGCGAGTACTTCGCAGAACGCGCCAACCAAAACGCGCTATACCGGGCTGTCTGCGCCGCCGACAGAGGATACAGCGCTCTGCACTTGGCGCAAGCGGAGTACCAACTCAACTGCAATCTGCAGACAGTGGAGGAGAAGATTGCAGCTTGGAAGCAGAAGGCAGTGCATGGTGCCCACCCCCATCAACTGGATCGGCCACACGTCGACAAGGCCGCATCTAATCTGTGGCTAACGCGTGGTGAACTCTCTTCAGTAGTAGAAGCCGACATGATAGCCATCCAGGACAGGATAATGCCGACGAGAAACTGCAGGCGGTACGTCTGGCATCAAGACGTTGATGACATTTGCCGGATGTGCCATCAACCAGGTGAAAACATAGAGCACATTATGGGAGGCTGTCCCGTTTTGGCCAACGCAGCCTACACCGAGTGCCACAACAACGTGGCCCGTATTGTTCATCGACAACTGGCGCTCCAATGTGCTCTACTGGAAGACAACGTACCAAACTACCGGTACCTGCCTGCACCTGTCCTGGAAAATGACCGTTTCAAGCTGTACTGGGATCGCACTGTTCTGACCGACCTCTCGATCCACCACAACCGGCCAGATATAATGGTTTACGACAAGAGCGACCGCAAAGTCACCATCATCGATGTCGCTATTCCACTGAACCAGAATCTGGAGGAGACCCACGGTCGCAAAATCTGCAAGTACCGACCATTGGCCGTGGAGCTCAAGGAACTGTGGGGGCTAAGGGAGGTCCCAAGAATTGTTCCAGTCGTTCTCTCTGGAACTGGAATTGTCCCGAAGACACTTCTGGAAGCGCTAAAGGTGTTGAATATAGAGAAGGAATTGGCCGGCATCCAAAAGTCGGTCATCCTTAGCACCTGCGCGATTGTCCGACAATTTCTCGGTCAGGACTGAAACAGCACGAGCATGCAGATACGTGCATTCCGCAGAGCCTAGTCCCCCTTTGGCATTCAGAAGCCCGGGGGCAGGTGAAAATTCTGGCTAGGTTCGCCTAGTTAAGAAGTGAGATAAGTCTGCCAAAAAAAAAAAAAAAAAAAGAGAGAGAGTAGAGAGCGTGGAGAGAGTGGAGAGAGTAGAGAGTAAGGAGAGTAGAATGAGTAGAAAGTAGAGAGAATAGAGAGATGAGAGAGTAGGGAGAGTAGAGAGAGCACAGAGTAGAGAGTAGAGAGAGTAGAGAGTAGAGATAGTAGTGAGTAGAAAGTAAAGAGAGTAGAGAGAGTAAAGAGTAGAGAGAGTAGAGAGTAGGGAGTAGAGAGAGTAGAGAGTAGAGAGTATAGAGAGTAGAGAGTAGGGAGAGTATGAAGAGTGAAGAGAGAGTAGAGAGAGTGGAGAGAGTTTAGCCGTGGAGCTGCCGGCCTAGAATAGCACTTCGGGTCTTGGTCCCTGTCCCTGTCGTAGAAGGCGACTAATCGGGTGACAACGCGAGTAAGGGCGCGGTAAAGCCTATGGAGATTGCACGGGGGAAATACCGTGTACAGGAGCAACGTAGGGAGTGCCGAGCACATCAGGGTTGACGCCAGTAAGATCCTGATTACGACATACTGGTACGACACGGAAAACGGACATGTTAAGGATGAGAACTACTTTCGACGCTAAAGGCTGACAATCGTGCTATACTGTTCCCTGAGTAAGGAAGGGTGACACCTTCCTGAAACGGCGTGTGGGCTAATAGCGCGGTTGCCCCCGTCCCGGTAATAACTTGGCAAGTCTTCGGGTACGTTCGATGCTCGTCTAGGCTCAGGCACTAGGTACTAGGCGTCAGATGTCACATTCCTGACTTGCGCTGATCTGGCTCTGAACACGGTCCCCATGAAGGACCGTGTCAACCCCCTGCATGGCCTCACTGCTTGCATAGATAACCATGGGATCACTGATAGCGACTATGTGCAACGAGCGGAGATAGCGGCCCGGAGTTGGGACCCAACAACAAAAATGAGTTTCCAAACAAATTCAACAGAAATCGAGAGCGAAATCGAAGAGGTAGGCATCTTTGCCAGAAGGGGACAGGTGATGAGATCTCCGCCGCTGAGCCAACCACCAGCACCAAAATCCACAAGCGATAAATACATCGGAGAGCAGCCAAACCTGCAACACGAGAAAACTAAGCTGGGTGAGGCCAAAAGGGCATCTGATGAACTCTACGAGTACATTAAGCCTCGCAGTAACGTTCACGCCGTCATAAGGACCTTGACGATTAAAATCAAATCGGCGCTTGCAGCAGCCGAACGCGAGCAACAATTCTGGAGAGCAAAAGCTGAAAAGGCGGAGAACGCACTGAAAGAGAATGTGCAGAGTAAGCCGATAGAAGCGATCTCGACACCAATGAGTGACAGTACCCCGTTAACCGCGAAAAGGAAAAGACTAACTCCTGAAGAGAAAAGGGCAGCAAAGAAACAGAAAGATGGTAGCGAAGTGGCTAATGATGAAAGCAAACAGAACAACGAAGAGATAAATGAGTGGAAAAAGATCGAAAGAAAGAAAAAAGAAGAGAAGAAGAAAGAAAAATTAAAGCCTAGGCTGGAGAGGCCAAAGCCGGACGCTCTGATTGTGGCTACAGCGGGCGCTGCAACATATGCTGAGATCTTGCGGAAAGTAAAAGAGGATCCGTCCCTGAAAAATCTCGGAGAAAACGTGGCCAAAGTAAGGCGAACTCAAAATGGACAATTGCTGTTCGAATTAAAGAAGGACCCAACGATTAAAAGCTCAACTTATAAAGAGCTTGTCGAGAAATCGTTGGGCGAAACAGCGAAAGTGAAAGCTCTGTCCCAAGAAACAGTGGTAGAATGTAGAAACCTGGATGAGATCACTACAGATACCGAATTGAAAGAAGCCCTGAATGAACAGTTTAAGCTGGGAGAAGTCCCCATATCAATCAGGTTGAGGAAAGCATTTGGAAATACCCAAATAGCAACCTTAAGACTGCCAAGAACCGCAGCCAGCAAGCTGTTGGAGGCTGGTAAGATGAAAGTCGGATGGACGGTGTGCTCCCTGAGAGCTATCCAGCAAGTATCTAGGTGTTTCAAATGCATGGACTTTGGCCACCAAGCAAAGTACTGTAAAGGACCTGACAGATCGGAGCTCTGTATAAGATGCGGCGACAAGGGGCATTTGGCAAAGAATTGTACGAAGCCCCCAAGGTGCTTGCTCTGCACGACTGAGGAAGAGAAGGACCACGCTACAGGGGGACCGAGATGCCCGGTCTTTAAAAGGGCGATGGCAGCAATAACCAAATGGAGGTAACCCAGATAAACCTGAATCACTGCGACACGGCGCAACAATTGCTATGGCAAGCCGCATCAGAAACCAAATGCGATGTAGCGATCATAGCAGAGCCGTATCAAGTACCTCCAGATAACGGAAACTGGGTGACCGACAAAGCTAGAATAGCTGCAGTGAAGACAACGGGAAGATACCCCATCCAGGAAGTGGTATCCAACGCATATGAAGGGTTCGTGATAGCCAAAATAAATGGAATATTCGTATGTAGCTGCTATGCCCCCCCGAGATGGACGATAGAGCAGTTTGATCAGATGCTCCACAATCTAACCGAAGATCTCGTAGGAAGGAGCCCTATAGTCATCGGCGGAGACTTCAATGCCTGGGCAGTGGAATGGGGTAGCAGATTTACCAACACGAGGGGCTTTAGTCTGCTGGAAGCTCTGGCAAAGCTGAATGTGAGACTGGCCAATGAAGGTTGCACCAGCACCTTCCATAGAGATGGTCGAGAATCAATTATTGATGTCACATTTTGCAGTCCGACACTGGCATCAAACATTAATTGGAGAGTGTGTGATGATTATACTCACAGCGACCACCAAGCAATTCGCTATACCGTCGGCAGCCAGAACTTAGTAAAAAGACGAATAATGAGAACAGAGGGTCGAAGATGGAAGTCGAAGGAATTCGACAAAAATCTCTTCCTGGAAGCACTCCGAGAGGAACGATCAGTCAATAACACGAGCGCCAGTGAATTGACAAGTATAATGGTGAGAGCATGTGACGTCGCCATGCCGAGAAAAAGAACACCGAAAAACGAACGCTGCCCAGTTTATTGGTGGAACGAGGTGATTAACTCCCTTCGCTCGGACTGTCTCCGAGCGAGAAGGAGAATGCAGAGGGCTAGAACTACTAGCGAAAGAATAGAGCGTAGAGAATTATTCAAAACGGCAAAAGCCGCCCTTAAGCACGAAATCAGATCCAGCAAGAGAAACTGCTTCAAAGAGTTATGTCGCGATGCCGATGCGAACCCTTGGGGCACAGCATATAGGGTAGTGATGGCCAAAATCAGAGGCCCATCGATGCCCCGTGAAAGCTGTCCGGATAAGCTGAAGAAAATCGTAGAAGGTCTCTTCCCGAAGCATGATCCGATTACCTGGCCAGCAACGCCATATGGCGATGATGAAGAACGCGTCGAGAGAGTGTCAACAGAGGAGCTGATTACGGCAGCAAGAAAATTAAAAGTCAACAAAACACCTGGCCCCGACGGAATCCCAAATGTGGCGGTTAAAGCCGCAATACAAGCGAACTCTGACATTTTCAGGGCAACGCTGCAAAAGTGCCTGGATGAGGGGTACTTTCCAGACATGTGGAAGAAGCAGAGACTGGTGCTACTGCCAAAACCAGGGAAGCCACCAGGGGATCCATCCTCGTATAGACCGATTTGCCTCCTTGATACCCTTGGGAAACTGTTAGAGAAGATCATCCTCAACAGGCTGTCGAGATGCACAGAAAGTGAACACGGACTCTCGAGGATGCAGTTCGGATTTCGGAAAAATAAATCTACGGTGGATGCCATCTTGTCAGTTGTCGAAGCAGCTGAAAAAGTGTTGAAGCAGAAA
Organism: Toxorhynchites rutilus septentrionalis; assembly: GCF_029784135.1. Lineage (NCBI taxonomy): Eukaryota > Metazoa > Arthropoda > Insecta > Diptera > Culicidae > Toxorhynchites > Toxorhynchites rutilus. Next base: position 231,543,010 of record NC_073746.1, read on the forward strand.
AAACGTGGAAATCGATTTTGCGCAGTAATTACGGTCGACGTAAAAAATGCGTTCAACAGTGCCAGCTGGGAAGCTATCGCCGAAGCGTTGCACAGACTGACGGTACCAAACTATGTTTGTAAGATCCTGAAAAGCTATTTCGAGAACCGAGTTTTGATTTATGACACAGACATGGGACAGGAGTCATTTAACATAACAGCGGGTGTCCCACAGGGTTCCATCTTGGGTCCAACACTATGGAATGGAATGTACGATGAAGTGCTGAGGTTGAAGCTTCCGCAGGGTGTAGTGATTACCGGCTTCGCCGACGATATATCCTTGACGGTAACAGGCAAGTCCCGAGAGGAGGTAGAAATGTTGGCTACTGAGGCAATACAAACTGTTGAAGATTGGATGAACGATGCTAAACTGAGGATCGCACACCACAAAACAGAAATGGTGATAATCAGCAACCACAGAGCAGTACAGCAGGCAGAAATAACAGTTGGGGCGCATACTATCGTCTCCAAACGCGAACTTAAATACCTGGGTGTTATAATAGACGACCGACTCAATTTTAAGAGCCACGTGAAATACGCGTGTGAAAAAGCGGCTAAAGTTTCCACGGCGTTTGCTAGGATAATGCCCAATAATGCAGGGCCAAGCAGTAGTAAGAGGCGCCTTCTGGCCAGTGTAGCCACTTCGATATTGCGATACGGTGGTCCGGCTTGGACAGCAGCGCTTAAATTACAACAAAACCGTAGACTGTTGAACAGAACTTACCGGATGACGGCGATGAGAGTAGCCAGTGCCTATAAAACGATATCTGCGGAGGCGGTATGTGTCATAGCCGGATTGGTTCCTATCGAAATCACTCTGAGCGAAGATAGTGTGTGCTACAATCTGAGAACGACAAGCACACAGAGCAATAGAGCAGCTCGAGTAACAGCAAGAGCCGACTCCATGAGGAAGTGGCAGCAGGAGTGGAACAGCACCCCTAACGGTAGATGGACCCACAGACTGATCCCAAATATAATCAATTGGGTACAAAGAAAGCACGGTGAAGTCAATTTCCACTTGACGCAATTCTTATCCGGACATGGTTGCTTTAGACGGTACTTGCACAGATTCGGCCATGCAAGTTCACCGTTTTGCCCTGAGTGTGATGGAATAGAGGAAACGCCGGAGCACGTGGTTTTCTACTGTCCTCGCTTTGTCCAAGAAAGAGAACAAATGTACCGGGAGATCAGCCCAGATGTGAACGCTGGAAACGTTGTTCAACGAATGTGCGAAAAAGAGAGCACGTGGAATGCGGTTAATTCTGCTATTACCAAAATACTCACGATGCTCCAACGAAGATGGAGAGAAGAACAAAGAAGTAGCAATTCATAGAGATGAGTGCATGAGCACAGCCTCCTCCCGAAGTAATACCAAACGGTGGTTCCGGGGGGGGAAAGGCAAGGCGCATAGGAGGTGGTTTTAGTGAGTAAGAATCTCACACTACCCAGTCAACATGGCGACTGGGTGTCTATGAAGATCTCCACCTTCTTCACCAAAAAAAAAAAAAAAAAAAAAAAAAAAAAGAGTGGAGAGAGTAGAGAGTAGAGAGAGTAGAGAGAGTAGAGAGTAGAGAGTAGAGAGTATAGAGAGTAGAGAGAGTAGAGAGTAGGGAGAGTATGAGGAGTGAAGAGAGAGTAGAGAGAGTAGAGAGTAAGGAGAGTAGAATGGGTAGAAAGTAGAGAGAATAGAGAGTAGAGAGAGTAGAAAATAGGGAGAGTAGAGAGAGTAGAGAGATGAGAGAGTAGGGAGAGTAGAGAGAGCACAGAGTAGAGAGTAGAGATAGTAGAGAGTAGAAAGTAAAGAGAGTAAAGAGAGTAAAGAGTAGAGAGTGTTATGTATGCACTTGTCTAACTTCCAACCTGAGTGTACACGAGCTGTCAGTTAGAGACAGAATAACGAAATCGCAAGTCGCGCACATGCTGGAAGCAACCCGGAACACGACACGAGAAGTCAACACGTTCACACAATTGACGTATTCAGAAGCTACTAACAAACTTGGCTACGAGAAGCCGAGAGCTAAGAAACCCCAACCTTATCATCCCACGACATCCTCTCACCGGGAACAACAAGAAAATAAATCAGACGACAGATATCGAACCAAAAGTCACCCGAACAATGCTGGTGGATCAGGTTCCTGCAACGGCTGTGGTGGACAGCATCTGCGGAGTCAATGTCGTTTCCGTGACGTCACGTGCAACGTCTGTAACAAGAAGGGCCACATAGCCAAAGTCTGCCGATCAGGAAAATCGAAGTCCCAATACTCTTCCACCGATCAGGTTCAAACTCATGAAAATCCAGCTTCAGAAGTCGACTTGATACAGTCACTGAGTAAAATCCACAATGTCTCTTCAACCGGAAAGAAAATGATCAACGTCGCAATCGACGGTCACCGCTTGCAAATGGAACTAGATACAGGAGCACCGTGTGGAATCATTGCTGAATCGACGCTAAAAAGAATCAAACCGAAGTTTTCTCTGCTACCAACAGACAGACAGTTCTCAAGTTATACTGGTCATATCATCAACTGTCTCGGTCGTCTTCCTGTGCATGTATCCATCGGATCTACAACGCGCAGACTGAATTTGTACATTGTGTCCGGAGAGTCCGACTCTCTCTTTGGGCGCGAATGGATCGCGCAATTCGCTGACGAAATCAATCTGAATCGAATCTTCTCTTCAAACACATCCGTCAATTCACTTACGAGCACTGAACTTACTCCGGATCAAGCAACGCATCTGTCGGCTTTACTGGATAACTTTGGTAGCATCTTCAGCGATGTTCCAGGAAAGCTCATAGGACCATCAGCGAAAATTCATCTAAAACCTAATGTATCTCCAGCTTTCGTGAAAGCACGAGACGTACCTCTCGCACTACGTGATCGATATGCAGCGGAGATCGACAAAAAACTCGCTTTAGGATTCTACGAAAAAGTAGACTATTCCGAGTGGGCATCGCCGACCCATATCGTTGTAAAGAAAAATGGAAACATCCGAATCACCGGTAACTATAAACCGACTGTCAACCCAAGGATGATAATTGACGAACATCCGATACCGAAAATTGAAACGATCTTCAACAAAATGAAGGGAGCTGCTTTGTTTTGTCACCTCGACGTAACCGATGCTTACACGCACCTTCCAATCGACAATGAGTTTCGCCATGTACTTACCCTCAACACTACGACGCATGGGCTCATTCGTCCCACAAGAGCTGTATACGGAGCTGCTAATATACCAGCTATTTGGCAACGACGCATGGAGTCCGTTCTTCAAGGATTAGATAACGTCGTCAGCTTCTACGACGACATTATCGTTTTTGCACGAAACTTCGACGAGCTTCTGCTAGCTCTCACCGCAACACTTGAGAGGATGAAGCAAAACGGCCTGCAGCTCAACAAATCGAAATGTGTCTTCGCTACACCATCACTCGAATGCCTAGGTCATCGAATAGATCGTCATGGTCTACATAAATCGGACAAGCATATCGAAGCCATTCGTGATGCACCACGACCGGCTACTCCGGAGGAACTGCAGCTGTTTTTGGGTAAGGCAACCTACTACAACTCATTTATCCCCAATCTTTCTTCTAGAGCCAGACGTTTACGTGATATGTTGCTTGCTGATACATTTAAATGGACACCCGAAGCAGACATGGCCTATCAAGACTTGAAACAGGTTCTAATTTCTCCGCAAGTGCTGATGCAGTACGATCCAGCATTACCGCTAATCCTAGCAACAGATGCCAGCAAAACTGGTCTCGGTGCCGTTCTATCACACCGACTGATCAACGGAACGGAGCGACCGATAGCATACGCCAGTTGTATCATGTCCAACACTGAGCAAAAATACCCGCAAATCGACAAGGAGGCTCTCGCTATCGTATGGGCCGTAAAGAAATTCTTCCACTATCTGTACGCGCGTAAGTTTACGCTGATCACGGATCACAAGCCGCTTACACAGATACTACATCCAGAAAAGTCACTCCCCACACTTTGCATTAGCCGAATGGCGAACTACGCTGATTATCTGGCTCACTTCAACTTCGATGTGGTCTACAAGCCAACCAGTCAGAACACAAACGCTGATTACTGTTCCAGAATTCCAAGTCAATCTACACAAACCGATGTCGACAGATTATCTCTGCACGAGGGAAGGAAAAACGAAGACGAATTCGAACAATTTGCTTTAAACCAGATCCAGCAGCTGCCAGTGCGCGCTGAACACATTGCACGCGAGACACGAAAAGACCCTCATCTTGGAAAGATTTATCGAGAGCTGGAATTAGGACGAAATCTCGCGCAGTCAAACTACAAGGCCCCGGAAGTAAAATACACCCTAGCTGCCAACTGTTTACTTTTCGAACATCGTGTCGTCATACCACCAACTTTGCGTGAAGCAATCCTGAATGACCTACATGCGGCACACATCGGAGTCGTCAAAATGAAAGGACTAGCACGTTCCTTTGTATACTGGCCAAGAATCGATGCAGACATCGAACGTACAGCCAAATCCTGTACAGAATGCGCACGACATGCACCAGCACCACCGAAATTCAGCAGTCACCATTGGGAGTATCCAAACGGTCCGTGGGAGCGTATCCCTGTCGACTACGCAGGCCCAGTGGCGGGTGCGATGCTGCTAATCGTTGTTGATGCATATAGCAAGTGGGTGGAAGTCAAAATCGCCACCTCAACAACAGCAGCTGCTACTATCAACATTCTCGACACATTATTCGCTGCTTACGGAGCACCTATCACCCTTGTATCGGACAACGGTCCACAATTCACTGCCGAGGAATTCAAGACGTTTCTCCAGCGAGGCGGTGTAAAGTATCACAAGTTTTCTGCACCTTACCATCCAGCTACGAACGGGCAGGCCGAGCGCTACGTACAGACAATAAAAAGAGCACTGAAGGCGATGGGAACGACAACCAACACTTTGCAAGCCAACATAAACGAGTTCCTGCAACAGTACCGAAAAGCTCCACATGCCGAAACCGGAGAATCACCAGCGAAATTGTTTCTAGGTCGAAACATCCGAACACGGTTGGATCTAGTTAGACCACTAGATGCCAGCACAAAGGTTTCTGAAAAACAACAAGCATCGTTTAACTCTTCGTTCCGGTCATTCACCCCAGGACAGCGAGTTTATTGTCTATCAGGAAATCCTCGAATGGATAAGTGGATTCCGGGTATTATTGCTGCTCGATTGGGAGATTTGCACTACGACATTATTTACGAAGGTAAACATCTCAAACGTCATATTGATCAGATTCGACATTTCCACGACAAAGATTATAACGAAAGGTACATACCAATTGCGAACGAACCAATGTTATGCGAATCAGGTGACAAATCCCGTAGGATGCATTTTTACGGAGGTATCATGACGTCACGCCAGCCGACAATCAACGAACGATCCAGTTCAATGTCAGAGTCGTCTTCCAATTGGACGGATACGCCAGATGCACGGTTCTTGACACCGAGTAACAGTCCGGAGCGGTCAAGTGAGAACTCATCACCTATGCTACGCCGTTCAGACAGACAGCGTCGTCCCCCTCTTCGATTTTCTCCGTAGTTTGCTTAGATTTCTTCCTTAAAAGAGGGAGGAAATGTTATGTATGCACTTGTCTAACTTCCAACCTGAGTGTACACGAGCTGTCAGTTAGAGACAGAATAACGAAATCGCAAGTCGCGTACATTTTATCGCTCGATTAATAATCATTATTTGTAATGAATACAATTAAATAAACGTTAGATTTATATGTTATCCAAACCGTGTTATTACTACGATTCGGGAAACCACCCACATATGCAACAGAGAGAGTAGAGAGTAGAGAGTAGAGAGTAGAGAGAGTAGAGAGTAGAGAGTAGAGAGAGTAGAGAGTACAGAGTAGAGAATAGAGATAGTAAAGAGTAGAGAGAGTAGAAAGTAGGGAGAGTAGAGAGAGTAGAGAGTAGAGAGTAGAGAGTAGGGAGTAGAGAGTAGAGAGTAGGGAGTAGAGAGTAGAGAGTAGAGAGAGAGTAGAGAGAGAGTAGAGAGAGTACAGAGTAGAGAGAGTACTGATGGACTCGTCGAAAGGACGAAAACCGCCGAGAAGGCACTCGCAGAAGCGTTGCAAAGAGCTGCAGCTGGACAGGTGACGCCAAAGATTCGTCGAAACCGTTCGGAAAAAAGAAAAAAGGATTCACCAGCAGAAGAAGAAATGCTCAAAAAACGCAAGGACGATCACGACAACGATGATCAAGACGATAGTGCCGCCCAGGGCGACAGCGAAGAGCTGGGTGACTGCGATGACCAGATCAGCACCGATAGCAAGAGAAACCACTGGAGCACGGTTACGAAAAGAAACAAGAAAAAACAAAGGAACGAAGAAAAAGAGAGGGAGAGAAAAGTGAAAATAGTGGAAAAAAATAAGAAAGAGAATGAAAAGTGGCAGGGGCCAAAAGACAAGAAGCCTAATCCTCGGCGGGCGAGAGACAAAGACGATGCACTCCTCGTCGAAGCGAAGGGCAACGTATCATACGCTGATCTCTTTAAAAAAATGCGAGAGGACCCTGGCCTCAAGAAACTGGAGGAGAGCGTGGTGAAGTCCAGGCGCACCCAGAACGGCGAAATGCTGTTCGAGCTGAAGAGAGACCCAGAAATCAGGAGCTCAGCATTCAAGGATCTTGTAGAAAGGGTTCTCGGCGATGGAGCGAACGTAAGGGCCTTATCCTCCGAGGCATCGATAGAATGCAGGAACCTCAGTCTGTTCACCACCGAGATAGACCTACGTCAGAAGTTGGAGGAGGAAAACATCCTGGGCAAAGTTCCGATGAAAATCCGACTACGAAAGGCGTATCGCGGGACGCAGACCGCAACGATTCGTCTCTCAACGGACGCAGCGAACAAGTTGCTGAAGTTAGAGAGTATAAACGTCTGCTGGGCTGTGGGTCGTTTTAGAAGCAACCCAAGCAACTGGAGCGATGTTTCAAGTGTTTAAACTTCGGCCACCTGGCGAAAGGCTGCTTGGGGCCAGATAGATCCAAACTGTGCAGGAAATGCGGAATAGAGGGACACTTTGCCAGCGACTGCAAGGGAAAACCAAGGTGTATGCTCTGCGAAAAAGAGGACAGTAATGACCATATGACGGGAGGCTTTAATTGCCCTGTGTACAAACAGGCGAGGGCAAGCCAACAGTGATGGAGATAACCCAAATTAATCTCAACCATTGTGACATCGCACAGCAACTGTTGTGGCAGTCAACAACAGAAACAAAATGTGATGTCGCAATTATCGCGGAGCCGTATCGCGTTCCCCCCGGTAACGGCAATTGGGTGACGGATAAAGTACGAATGGCCGCCATCCAGGTCATGGGCCGATATCCCATTCAGGAGGTAGTCTCGAGATCTCGCGAAGGTTTCGTGATCACAAAGATCAACGGAATTTATATCTGCAGTTGCTACGCTCCTCCCAGATGGACGATGGACCAGTTCCTCTATATGCTGGATGTCCTCACCGAGGAGCTCGCCGAACGAAAACCAGTCGTTATAGGAGGGGATTTCAATGCCTGGGCAGTAGAGTGGGGAAGCAGATGCACCAACGCGAGAGGGACTAGTTTACTAGAAGCTCTAGCCAAGTTGGATGTTACCCTGTGCAACGAGGGCACCACTAGTACCTTCCGCCGAGAGGGTCGAGAGTCCATCATCGACTTGACTTTCTGCAGTCCGTCGTTAATGACGAAAATGAGGTGGAGGGTATGTGAAGGATACACCCACAGTGATCATCAAGCCATCCGTTATACCATTGGCCAACGAAACTCCGTGGCAGTACGGATAAATAGGACATGCCCGCGCAGGTGGAAGACAAAAACCTTTGACAAGGACCTTTTCATCGAAGCACTACGCGTGGAAAGCGACGTCTTGAACATGAACGCGGATGAACTGACGGGAACGCTAGCAACAGCATGTGATATAACAATGCCAAGAAAAAGGGAACCCAGGTATAAGCGACCTCCAGCCTATTGGTGGAGCGAGGCACTTGGCGTGCTTCGGGCCAACTGCCTTAGCGACAGAAGACGTTTCCAACGGTCAAACATAGACACCAGAGAAGAGCGGAGAGTGGAATTCAGAGAGGTTAGATCCACTCTTAAACGGGCGATTAAGCGGAGCAAATCTAATTGCTTCAGGGAGTTATGTCGGGACGTGGACGTCAATCCATGAGACAATGCTTACCGAATGGTGATGGCGAAGCTCAGGGGCCCAACGACACCTTCCGAAATGTGTCCCGAAAAATTAAAAATTATCGTGGAAAGGTTATTTCCGCAGCACGACCCAACGACCTGGCCACCCACGCCATATGGAGAGGATGAGGATAGCATCGAACGCAGAGATGTGACGAACGATGAGCTAGTTGCAGCTATCAAACGCCTAAAAACGAAGAAAGCGCCTGGCCCAGATGGAATCCCCAACGTAGCCTTGAAAGCGGCAGTCCTAGCATTCCCTGATATGTTCAGGACAGCCATGCAGAAGTGTCTAGACGAATGCTACTTTCCGGATCGATGGAAGGTACAACAGCTAGTACTACTGCCCAAGCCAGGAAAGACGCCGGGTGGTCCAGCATCGTATAGACCCATATGCCTGTTGGACACTCTTGGGAAACTTTTGGAGAGAATCATCCTTAATAGGCTGACGGAATGCACGGAGGGAGTTCGTGGACTGTCCGATAATCAATTCGGATTTCGGAAAGGGAGATCCACGGTAGATGCCATTAGAGTAGAGAGAGTACAGAGTAGAGAATAGAGAGAGTAGAGAGTAGGTTTTTTTTTTTTTTTTTTTTTTTTTTTATAGAGGTGAGGAACGCTCTACCAGCCTTATCTGGGAAGGGTTAACCCAGACGTCGAGTGGGGATCGCACCCACAAAAACCAAGCCCTCTACTCGTTGCCTTATTCCCCCTGGGACCACATCTAGGCGACTACTTCAGGGGGCGGCTGTGCTCATGCACTCTTCGAGTTTTCAACGCTGACTAGCGTTGTCCTTCCCTTTTTCTCAACATTTTTTCTCTCTATTCGCTTTTCATTCCACTGCGCTTATGTCCTCTTCGCAGTCATCCATTTACCCGTCGAGACGTGTACCGATTAGGAATTGCCCTCCAACTTGACGCGCAACCCGTCACAGTCACCCTCGCGGGATTTCTCACCTGTCGAGACGTGCACCGATTAGGAAGCGCCCGCCAACTTGACGCGCGCCCCGTCACAATCACCCTCGCAGGATTTTTCTTCCCAGCGGAGTGCCGATTAGGTAGTGCCCTCCTACATGACGCGCACTCCGTCACAGCTACTCTCGTGGGGTATACACCATTTTGATCACGGCTTCATCCTTCGCGGTGTTTCTCCATCCAGGCCACGATCAGGCGTTTCCAGGCAGGCATTTTTGCTGTTCTCCGCGGCAGTATCCGGTTACCTGTCGAGACGTGCACCGATTAGGAGCGCCCTCCAACTTGACGCGCGCCCCGTCACAGTCACCCTCGCAGGATTTCTCTCCCAGCGGAGCGCCGATTAGGTAGTGCCCTCCAACATGACGCGCACTCCGTCACAGCTACTCTCGTGGGGTATGCACCATTTTGATCATGGTTTCATCCTTGATGCTCGCTCCTTCGAAACGTTCGCAGTGTTTCTCCATCCAGGTCACGATCAGGCGTTGCCAGGCAGGCATTTTTGCTCTTCTCCGTGGCAGTATCCGGTTACCTGTCGAGACGTGCACCGATTAGGAAGCGCCCTCCAACTTGACGCGCGCCCCGTCACAGTCACCCTCGCAGGATTTCTCTCCCAGCGGAGCGCCGATTAGGTAGTGCCCTCCAACATGACGCGCACTCCGTCACGGCGGCTCTCGGGGGGGAATATCCGGTACTACAGCCGTCTCGATTATTCATCTCTTATGGTCAGGCGTTATCCGCATGCTGGTCGGTCCTCCACTTCCGCTGTAGCTCGGACATGATATGTACGATTGCACTGTTTACTGCGTTCCAGGTGCCCTCGTCACGACACATTTCCTCCACGATGTTCCCAGCATGAAGGGTAGGCAGACCCTCACGCACTGTGGTAAATCTGGGACATTCGAATACGATGTGTTCCGGTGTTTCCTCCACATTTCCACACTCCGGACAAAGAGGCGATCTTGCGTGTCCGAACCGGTGCAGATACTGCCTGAAGCAGCCATGACCAGACAAAAACTGCGTTAGATGGAAATTTACCTCTCCGTGTTTCCTGTTCACCCAGCCCATTAGTGTCGGTATGAGCCTGTGCGTCCACCTGCCGTTTTGCGCGGCACTCCACTCTTGCTGCCACCTAGCCATCGACTCCGCCCTCATTAGCTTCCGGATTCCTCTGGTTCCCCTCCTCCTATAGCACTCGCTGTCCTCCGCCAAGATGATGTCTATGGGGACCAACCTGGCTATGACGTAGACCGCTTCTGTTGACACGGTTCTGTACGCACTCGCGACTCGCATCGCCATGAGCCGGTACGTACTATTCAGCCTCTTCGTGTTCCGCTGAGTTTCTAACGCCGCGATCCAGGCTGGACCACCGTAACGTAGTGTCGATGAGGAGACACTAGCCAAGAGGTGCCTCTTGCTGCTGCTTGGGCCAAAGTTGTTGGGCATGATTCGTGTCAGTGCATTGATTGCCTTCGTTGCATTTTTACAAGCGTAGTCGACGTGACTGTTGAAGTTCAGTCGATCATCGATTTGCACCCCCAGGTATTTTAGGTCTCGCTTCGAGGTTATCGAGTGCTCTCCAATTGTGATTTCTGCACGTTGCACCGCCCTGCGGTTGCTGACAATCAGCATTTCCGTCTTGTGGTGGGCTATCTGCAGTTTCACACTTTGCATCCACCTTCCGATCATGTCTATCGACTCGGTCGCGAGCATTTCGACCCGTTCCAAAGATTCCCCTGTCGCGAGAATAACGATGTCATCCGCGAAGCCAATGATCTCCACACCTCTGGGCAGATTCAGTTTTAGTACACCATCGTACATACTGTTCCAGAGCGATGGGCCCAGGATAGAGCCCTGCGGAACTCCCGCCGTAGTTTTAATCTGCGCCTGGCCCGTGTTTGTCTCGTACACCAGCACACGGTTCTCGAAGTAGCTTCTCAGTATTCTACATAGGTAGTCTGGGACTTTCATCGTGTGGAGCGCAGTCGCGATGGCCTCCCAGCTGGCACTATTGAACGCGTTCTTAACGTCGATCGTTATCACTGCGCAGTATCGATTTCCTCTGAGCTTCTGTTTGGATGCTCTGTTGGCTCTTTCGACCACTATGCGAATGGCATCTACCGTGGATCTCCCTTTCCGAAATCCGAATTGATTATCGGACAGTCCACGAACTCCCTCCGTGCATTCCGTCAGCCTATTAAGGATGATTCTCTCCAAAAGTTTCCCAAGAGTGTCCAACAGGCATATGGGTCTATACGATGCTGGACCACCCGGCGTCTTTCCTGGCTTGGGCAGTAGTACTAGCTGTTGTACCTTCCATCGATCCGGAAAGTAGCATTCGTCTAGACACTTCTGCATGGCTGTCCTGAACATATCAGGGAATGCTAGGACTGCCGCTTTCAAAGCTACGTTGGGGATTCCATCTGGGCCAGGCGCTTTCTTCGTTTTTAGGCGTTTGATAGCTGCAACTAGCTCATCGTTCGTCACATCTCTGCGTTCGATGCTATCCTCATCCTCTCCATATGGCGTGGGTGGCCAGGTCGTTGGGTCGTGCTGCGGAAATAGCCCTTCCACGATAATTTTTAATTTTTCGGGACACATTTCGGAAGGTGTCTTTGGGCCCCTGAGCTTCGCCATCACCATTCGGTAAGCATTGCCCCATGGATTGACGTCCACGTCCCGACATAACTCCCTGAAGCAATTAGATTTGCTCCGCTTAATCGCCCGTTTAAGAGTGGATCTAGCCTCTCTGAATTCCACTCTCCGCTCTTCTCTGGTGTCTATGCTTGACCGTTGGAAACGTCTTCTGGCGCTAAGGCAGTTGGCCCGAAGCACGCCAAGTGCCTCGCTCCACCAATAGGCTGGAGGTCGCTTATACCTGGGTTCCCTTTTTCTTGGCATTGTTATATCACATGCTGTTGCTAGCGTTTCCGTCAGTTCATCCGCGTTCATGTTCAAGACGTCGCTTTCCACGCGTAGTGCTTCGATGAAAAGGTCCTTGTCAAAGGTTTTTGCCTTCCACCTGCGCGGGCATGTCCTATTTATCCGTACTGCCACGGAGTTTCGTTGGCCAATGGTATAACGGATGGCTTGATGATCACTGTGGGTGTATCCTTCACATACCCTCCACCTCATTTTCGTCATTAACGAAGGACTGCAGAAAGTCAAGTCGATGATGGACTCTCGACCCTCTCGGCGGAAGGTACTAGTGGTGCCCTCGTTGCACAGGGTAACATCCAACTTGGCTAGAGCTTCTAGTAAACTAGTCCCTCTCGCGTTGGTGCATCTGCTTCCCCACTCTACTGCCCAAGCATTGAAATCCCCTCCTATAACGACTGGTTTTCGTTCGGCGAGCTCCTCGGTGAGGACATCCAGCATATAGTGGAACTGGTCCATCGTCCATCTGGGAGGTGCGTAGCAACTGCAGATAAAAATTCCGTTGATCTTTGTGATCACGAAACCCTCGCGAGACCTCGAAACTACCTCCTGAATGGGATATCGGCCCATGACCTGGATGGTGGCCATTCCTACTTTATCCGTCACCCAATTACCGTTACCGGGGGGAACGCGATACGGCTCCGCGATAATTGCGACATCACATTTTGTTTCTGTCGTTGACTGCCACAACAGTTGCTGTGCGATGTCACAATGGTTGAGATTAATTTGGGTTATCTCCATCACTGTTGGCTTGCCCTCGCCTGTTTGTACACAGGGCAATTAAAGCCTCCCGTCATATGGTCATTACTGTCCTCTTTTTCGCAGAGCATACACCTTGGTTTTCCCTTGCAGTCGCTGGCAAAGTGTCCCTCTATTCCGCATTTCCTGCACAGTTTGGATCTATCTGGCCCCAAGCAGCCTTTCGCCAGGTGGCCGAAGTTTAAACACTTGAAACATCGCTCCAGTTGCTTGGGAACAGGCGGAATGATTCTAAAACGACCCACAGCCCAGCAGACGTTTATACTCTCTAACTTCAGTAACTTGTTCGCTGCGTCCGTTGAGAGACGAATCGTTGCGGTCTGCGTCCCGCGATACGCCTTTCGTAGTCGGATTTTCATCGGAACTTTGCCCAGGATGTTTTCCTCCTCCAACTTCTGACGTAGGTCTATCTCGGTGGTGAACAGACTGAGGTTCCTGCATTCTATCGATGCCTCGGAGGATAAGGCCCTTACGTTCGCTCCATCGCCGAGAACCCTTTCTACAAGATCCTTGAATGCTGAGCTCCTGATTTCTGGGTCTCTCTTCAGCTCGAACAGCATTTCGCCGTTCTGGGTGCGCCTAGACTTCACCACGCTCTCCTCCAGTTTCTTGAGGCCAGGGTCCTCTCGCATTTTTTTAAAGAGATCAGCGTATGATACGTTGCCCTTCGCTTCGACGATGAGTGCATCGCCTTTGTCTCTCGCCCGCCGAGGATTAGGCTTCTTGTCTTTTGGCCCCTGCCACTTTTCATTCTCTTCCTTATTTTTTTCCACTATTTTCACTTTTCTCTCCCTCTCTTTTTCTTCGTTCCTTTGTTTTTTCTTGTTTCTTTTCCTAACCGTGCTCCAGTCGTTTCTCTTGCTATCGGTGCTGATCTGGTCATCGCTGTCACCCAGCTCTTCGCTGTCGCCCTGGGCGGCACTATCGTCTTGATCATCGTTGTCGTGATCGTCCTTGCGTTTTTTGAACATTTCTTCTTCTGCTGGTGAATCCTTTTTTCTTTTTTCCGAACGGTTTCGACGAATCTTTGGCGTCACCTGTCCAGCTGCAGCTCTTTGCAACGCTTCTGCGAGTGCCTTCTCGGCGGTTTTCGTCCTTTCGACGAGTCCATCGTGCTCCTTCAAAGCTCGTCCCAAGAGAGATCTTATACCCGACATCCTGGTCTTGATCTCCTTATGCACGTTGGGTTTGTCCTGCACGAAGGTGTCGAGTTCTTTGACCCTCAACATGATCGTGCTCAGGATGCTATCTCCAGTCAGCCCTCCTTCCTGGGTTAAACTACCGCTGGACTTTGGCAGGAACAGGGGATTGATCCCCCGACTTTGCTGGGTCTCAGGTATTCCTCCATTACTGCCGCTAGGGCCTGGTGTTTCCACTTGTTTGAGTATTGGCGATCGCAGAAGCTTTTTACTACGAATGAACGCGTTGGCTTGGTCACCTGTATCCATCATACTCTCTCTTCGTTCTTCGTTGGTTTTGTAGGTTGTCTCCATTTTGGTTGGGTCCCAACTTCGGGCCGCTATCTCCGCTCGTTGTACATAGTCGCCTTTTTGTGATCCCATGGTTATCTATGCAAGCAGTGAGGCCATGCAGGGGTTGACACGGTCCTTCATGGGGACCGTGTTCAGAGCCGGATCAGCGCAAGTCAGGAATGTGACATCTGATGCCTAGTACCTAGTGCCAAGGCCTAGACGAGCATCGAACGTACCCGAAGACTTGCCAAGTTGTTACCGGGACGGGGGCAACCGTACTATTAACCCACACGCCATTTCAGGTAGGTGTCACCCTTCCTTACTCAGGGAGCAGAATAGCACGACTGTCGGCTTTTAGCATCGCATGTTATCCGTTTTCGTGTCTTGTCCGTTTTCCATGTCATACCAGTATGTCGTAATCAGGATCTTACTGGCGTCGATCCTGATGTGCTCGGCACTCCTCTCGTTGCTCCTGTACACGGTATTTCCCCCGTGCATTCTCCATAGGCTTTACCGCGCCCTTACTCGCGTTGTCACCCGATTAGTCGCCTTCTACGACAGGGACAGGGACGTAGACCCGAAGTGCTATTCTAGGCCGGCAGCTCCACGGCAGAGTAGAGAGTAGGTAGAGTAGAGAGTAGAGAGTAGAGAGAGTAGAAAGTAGAGAGTAGAGAGAGTGGAGAGAGTACAGAGTAGAGAGTAGAGAGAGTGGAGAGAGTACAGAGTAGAGAGTAGAGATAGTAGAGAGTAGAGAGTAGAGAGAGTAGAGAGTAGAGAGAGTAGAGAGTAGAGAGAGTAGAGAGTAGAGAGTAGAGAGAGTAGAAAGTAGAGAGAGTAGAAAGTAGAGAGAGTAGAAAGTAGAGAGTAGAGAGAGTAGAGAGAGTACAGAGTAGATAGTAGAGATAGTAGAGAATAGAGAGAGTAGAGAGTAGAGAGAGTAGAGAGTAGAGAGTGGAGAGAGTAGAGAGTAGAGAGAGTAGAGAGTAGAGACGGTACAGAGTAGAGAGTAGAGATAGTAGAGAGTAGGGAGAGTAGAGAGAGTAGAGAGAGTAGAGAATAGAGAGAGTAGAGAGAGTAGAAAGTAGATAGAGTAGACAGTAGATAGATTAGATAGAGTAGAGAGAGTAGAGAGTAGAGAGTAGATAATAGAGAGAGTAGAGAGTAAAGAGATTAGAGAAAGTAGAGAGTAGAAAGAGTAGAGAGTAGAGAGTAGTGAGAGTGGAGAGAAAGTGGAAAGTTTAAAATAAAGAGCAGAGAGTGGAGAGAAGAGAGAACAAAGTACAGAGTAGATAGTAGGGAATGGAGAGTAGAGAGTTGAAATTCAAAGTCAAAATTGGAAGAGCAACAATTGATCGCAGAGAAAGAGTAGATATTCGAGACATAGAGATATTTGGACTAAAAAAGAAACATTGAATAAAAGAAAAGAAAATAAGTTGCGAGAGTCTGTTTGAGTGCAACAGCAAAGCTATTCCAATGACTTTGCGGTAAACTTATTAAAACATAGAATTGGGCCGCTAGTCGCATTATGAAAAAAAACAGAACATATCACGAACTAAAATGTTTTTTTTTTTTTGATTTCAGAAATAGTATTCTAATGTCTACTATGTTTGGATTCTAGAGCAACTTCATGGAAGTTTGACTTTTGTCAGCAATTGTAATTTTTTTTCACAATTAGGGTGCTGAAAACTTCAGTCGTCTAAAAATAAGATGCAAGCGGAAAACTTTTCGTCTCAATCTATGTCATACAGAGTCAATTGAATTTATTTTTCAAGTTCATTTTACATGAAAAAAACTTGCAACCTTTTTTCCCATGCACTGTCAAATGTTTATCCATCAAAGGAACAAAAGATTGTGTGACTCTGACTTTGTTCGTTTACTTTTTTGGTCGACGTAACGAGAAGTAAAATTGAATTGAAATTAAATTTGGAACCCTTCAAAAATACTGAAATTTCAGTTTCTGTTAAAATGTCGGGCCCTTATGATTTTGAACGCTTGCATTGATTTAGGCAAAAAAAACTAGTTCGTTCATTTCATTTGCTTATTTTTACTTTTAGTAACAACACTTTTCCTATGTAGTGTAATAGTTCACTACATAGGAAAAGTGTTGTAACATACATAAACAAAATCTGTCACAGATTTTAAAAATCTTCCCACTTTTCACTTTCCATCTTGGGGATGTGTATTGCAACTGACATTAATTTCACACACAGTTGATAATATTAACAGAAAATATGTACATTCTACTGTACGTAGAATGCCGTACCAAAGATTTGGTAGCCTATTTTGGTAATCTGTTTTCTGGGTGTAGTTACAGCCCCTACCGTACAAACCAGGGGTTAGACATCAATTGAATATAGGCTACCCAAAATCCAAATCAATATGGCGTCATTTGTTTATCAACATATCATTTACGAGGATTGAAATCGAAAAATGCGCTGCTTTATTCTAACTGCATGAGCGATTTTCATATTTCGGTTTCACATGGAGGTGTTCACATTTAACATGGAGTTTAAAGTTAGCCACTATTCGACTATATAACCGGACCGAGTTGTAAACAACAGTAATTGATTGAACCAAAATGTCAGTAAACCGCAGCAATATTGGGTACACTGGCAATATGAGGGATTTGACGTTTTAGTCGTACCCCTGGTACAAACCAAGGCGCGTAGAAGTATATCCTAAGGTGGGCCAACTTGCTAAAACCACTCTTCAGCCATCTTGGAAATCTACTGTGTTTAGTTTGTAAACAAAACACAATACGCTTGTGCCGGAGCTCGCTCGTGATCAGTCTGTCTCTTTCACGCTTCAAGGAAATAATTCCCTTCTGCTTTCTTCCGTACTGTTTTCATATACCGCTCCCCTAACCAACTTAGTGACAAAATGGCCTCACCTAGTACCATAGACCCGTCTTGGTACAAACATCTTGGTTCGTATTTATAAATGTTGCCCGTGTGGCAAAATTGCATCCATTGATTGAAATTTTCAAAAACAAAAACAAATCACCGGTATCGCGGCTTCATAATGAGTCATTGGAATCATTCATCTCATGTTCACCATCTACTAATATTATTTTTAGAAAAGGTATACTCGTATTCATCATACTTGCATTTTATTGCTAACTACTTACTTTTAGCATTTATATTTCATTGTATCTATCATCTATGGCCGGAGCATCCTCTAATCAGCGGGAAAATGTTCCCGATGGTTACTTTTATCAGCTACAAACGCTTGTGTACTGCATTCATCAACTACGGCAGAACAACAACCGTATCGAAACATACGATATCGGAAATGCTATTCGGGAGTTCGGGGCGCTGGACGATGTTGTATTTCATGTCACACCCGCTGGCGGGAACAAAATGACCTATGCCTTGCAGGTCAAGCAGGCAAAAACGGACAAATCAATTGACAATCACGGCCTATGGGATGGTCCTAAAAGCAGGTTCTATGTGTTCAAGTATTTCAGATCTTTTCTTGAAATTAAACAGAAGATTTCACTAGAGCAACTACAGGAGCTGATCATCTGGACGCATATGGATTTTGCCAGTGATGCGCGGGCATTATGCGAAGAATATGATCCTGATGTTGGATTTGATGTTCTTGGTTCGGAAGATCGAGATTTTCTATACGATCGTTATAGGATAGTGCAGTACCAGGATTACGCACAATTGTTCTTGAAAATGGCGCATCCTCTGGCAGTTATCGCCGAGAAATTTGTCGATGTGATGTTCAAGAAACAACTGTGGGACACGAAGCGTGCTGCGAAAGATTACTTTCGGGTGATGGCAACAGAAGTTATAAATAACGAAGGAAACGAAGTTGAAAATTATGAAGGAGAAGAAGTCGTAAATAATATAGCGAAATTTCGCGAGGAGTTTATCGCTGGAGATGAATGCCTACTTGAGGGAACCCTTCTATTCAGGGAACTTTTCGAACGAGCCATGATGAAAAAATTCTCCGAGAAGAATTTAGGCCAGTTTCGCATGGAAGATTTGAATTGCGAGTTCTATAGGAACTATTTCGAGCTGATTGTTGATCAGAAGTTCAAGAAAGGCAAAGGAGCAACGTGGAAAATAGACGGATACGAACCAGTGCAGCAGGATCTGGAGGATTTTTTCAATCGCTTTGTCTTCTACGTAAATGTTCCCAAACTGCAGGATATGAAGAAATTCCTGTCGAAAAGCTTTTGTGTCGATTATGATGAGCTTTGTACATTGGTAGAGAAATGTACTTTTGGAACTATGATAGGAAGAGATCGAATAAACCATCTTTTTACATTGCTTTGCTTGCGGAACACGATGGATCATACCGTAAATTCAAAGCTGAAATTTCAATCCGGAGGCATTCAAAAGCTGAAGGAACAAATAGAGGTTGTGAAGAAATATTTGTATGTAAAAACTGTTCAAGACCTAGAAATCAGTGTTCACAGGGTCCTGTCGTTAGTAGAGGCTGAGCTGCAGCCACATGGAAAGCGGTATCTAGCTTTCAGGCAAGACAATTTCATTAGGAATTCTGACCAAATCCAGACAATTTTAAATATCGCAGAGCTTGCAAAGAATGGTCTTGAATTCATTATCGTTAGTTTTGTGAGCAGCGATGTTGCAAATCGAATCATGATGGAATTCGAAAACACCGAGGTAAAAATAATATTCCTTGGAAGTACACCAATAGGGGAAATGCCATTTAATTGTCTCTATTTCGAGGATGAATTCGATGTTGATCTGCTCTCCCCAAGTAACAAGAAAGTTATTAAGAACACAAAAATTCACCTGTTTGGATCACTTACAAAAGCAGATGATATTTTTTCCGATCAACTCTTCAAAAAGGAGAATTCTGAATTAGCGTTAGCGCTTTATCGAAGTCAGAAGAATGTATACATTGGAGCGGATGATCTTGAGTTGGATCCACATTTTGTTACTAGAGATTTGAAACAGAATGGAAATGTAATCGTTGATTTCGAGAAATGTTCAATATCATCGCCAATTGTTATTTCCGATCAATCCGGGATGGGCAAAAGTATTGAACTGGTCAATATTGCGGTAACGCTGAGAAAAAATAATCCAGATTATTTGGTGGCATTTATGGATTGCAAAGCAGCTGTAACGCATTTCGAAGGCGATGTTATCGATATGATGTTCCGTATTCTGGAAGCAGATGATGCTTTAGAGCAGCTGATAGTGAAGAAAATGTTTTTCGCGAGAAAAGTCGTCCTGCTGATGGATAGTTTCGACGAGGTTAGCAACATGAGCAGTGAAGCCCTGGAGCAGCTTATCGAAGCTATTTCGAGAACCAACATAAACAAATTATTCATAGCAACTAAACCGCATTGTGAAGATGTCATCAAAAACATTTTTCCTCACTCCCTAGTGTGTAAACTGGATCCATTTAGTCCATCCAACCAGTTCGACTATTTGAAAAGCTTCTGGTGCATAGACAGTATTGAAGACGAGGCAACACGCTTGCGAGTTGAACAGAATACGAAATGTATTATTGATAAATTTAGAAATATTCTTCGAGATAATACACTTCTGGGGATTCCTCTGCAAACGAACATGATTGCCGTTATCTATCAGAATGATATTCGTTCCGAAGATTTTGAGCTACCCCAGTCGTACCAAATTGGTAGTGTTGTTATGCGATTTGTGGACTCGAAGTTGGATAGCATATCGAAACATTTCAGTATCACTAACAGGGCACACGAACTGATTATGAGAACTGCGCGCACTCCCATCATGAATGAACACATCAAATTGGCATTTCTTATTCACGACCAACTCGTAGAGAGACAAAGGCAAAAGCATATGAAATGTGAAGTGTCCCGAACACAACAACAACAAGATATTCAGAAGCTGTGTGATGAGCTGCAGGTGTATGGATTAGTGCGTTTGAAGCCCTCGATTGGGTTTATACATCAAACATATCTCAACTTTTTTCTGGCATTGTTCTATCTAACTTATTCCTCAGAGGAACGAACATTCCGGGCATTCATGGATCAACATCTGTGCACATCACGTGTTTGTCTTACTTCGAGATTTTTGGATTTCCATATAGACCATATTGAAGCGACAACGGCTCTTCAATCCATCGACTGTGAGAATGAAACCTCAGAGGAACGTGACCAATTCATACCTCATCCTACCACCCGACTTCATCCGGATAAGATGCAACAATTACACAACTATCTACGCTTTCACTGCACCGAAAAAGTCGTATATACGTTGATTCGCAATAGCTTCAACGCTTCCGTGTTCAACGTTTTCGAGGTGCTCTACGATAGTCTTCCATCCTCTATCAAGGGAAAGCTAAAATTCCGATTCGGAAGTCAACCGGTAATCGATCATGCAATCAATCTTAAATTACTCGGCGAGTATCAGATTGTGCAATTGTTGGCAATTCTGCAGAAGAAAAACCCCACCGATTTCGTGCGTAAATATTTGACCGACTTTGCTGAGGATGAAGATTTTATTGCCATGGCGTGTCGCAAACCGTTCCCGAAAGTTTTCAACTGGCTTATCGGGTTGTCAGCGGAATTCAGCGCGGAAGAAAGAGCGGCTCTTGAAGGCTATATCACAAGGCGTTTGGCGGGGTATGTGGAGTTGATTGTTCGGCACAATAACAGTCAGATTTTGCAGCAGGTAATCAAATGGGCGAAAGACACGTATTGTAAGGCATCGGTTGGATGCTTCCTCGAATACAACGAAGTCTTGCGCGTGTTCGCGAGCAGCGTCGGTGAGGAAGGAATCACCAAAAAGTTGCTAATTGACAAGAGAGTTGACATGGTACAAATCATGTTCGATTTGTTCACGTGGACATTTGAATCTCAATTTGCACTTGACAACCACTGCCTTGAATTGATGAGAAGTATTCAAATAGGAGAAATTAAACGAAAAATTGATGAAACATTTTTCAAGAAGTTTTCCGTAGTTTACTAATTATTATTATTTGTTTTGATTTATAAATTTTATATATGTAAATATATATGCATTTGCTTTATTTTATAAATATATTTAACACATATATGTTTTCTTTTCGGTTTTAATTACTTGAATACATACATGATATCATAATATCTACTCTCTGTTTTGTATTCATTCTGTAATATAGAATTATCTTTTTCGTGGTTCGGAATATTCAGCTGTACGGCACCCGCCATGTTTTTGGTGCCATCATCTCAAACGTCAAAAGTATTTATTTTCTTCAAAACAGCGATCAGCGTTGACGGCATTCAGCTTCGCTCACTAGTTTAGGGGAGCGTAATAGCCCCCGCAGACTGCAGACTTTTTTTATGAATGAAAATAAGCTTTTCTATATCATATTAGTATTCTATTTAAATTAAAATCATTTTTGTTTGCAGGTGGTAAGAGACGAATGAACTCTCAGAGTTTAAAGTCTCTCTAATTCAATACCTTCCTTCCTTCCTTGCAGGTGGTGAAAAAAGTCTCATGAGAAAATTGTTTATGAAGACAACTTTATATTATAACGAAAAAATTCAGCAACAATGTTGGAATTGTATAGCCATATGATTGAATGAAAGTCAGAAATACATGTTTAACGTAATTAAATAACATGATGTAAAAATTTTCAATCAAATTTAAAAATTTAAAAACCGGCTTCGTGTCTTCTAATCTGATAGAGATTACACTAACGAGTTTGGGACCCAAATTATGGCCCTAATTTGAAGTCGCCACCAGACGTCGACGTTATGCCACTGTCATCGCGAATTATCAATTTACCGTGATAGCTATTATATTATAAGTCTTCGAGAAAAATACATCGCTCAGACACTTATGAACTAATTCTTAATCTAAACGTATTTTTTTAGATGTTAAAGTAAAATTTTTCGAAAACTTCATTAAATAAACGGCAACATGTATCCAGTGGGTTGTTCTGTCCGTATTGAGTACGATGAGTTTTGTTCTGGGAGAAACTCAACATGTCGAGTCGGTCTCAATGGTGCGTGAAAATGAATTTTTGCTAGTAGTTCAACATAGTCGATGTTGTAGGAAACGATATCGAAAATTAACAGCCGCTGTAGAATTATTCTCCTATTTTCTAGGCAGGCAAGTGTAGAGGATCCAACCACGGTAGCCGGCGAAGAGCGTAGCGGATGAAGCACTTTTGCACGCTTTCAATACTCCGGATGTGAACATTATGAAATGGTGCCCATACTGGAGCGGCATACTCTAGTACATTGCGAACAATAGAACAGTACAAGGTTTTCAGGCAGTACACATTTTCGAATGATAGAGTGATCCTACGTATGACACCCGACATCTGGCGGTGGTTAATACTACGTGTTCAGCGAATTTTAGATTGTGATCCAAATATACACCGAGATCTTTTATTACGGTGACTCGTTCAAAGTTCGAGGATGACATTTTGTAGCCGAAAATAATTGGTGAACGTGACCTAGCGAATGTTTTAGCATTGCACTTCCGTACATTTACTTCCATGCCATTTACATCACACCATTTGGTAAGCACATCAATATCCGACTGATGTCGATGATGAACTTTTACAGCAGACGGATAGTGAGATAGGCGGTGACGGTAGGTACAGTGAGATAGCGAGAATCGTGCCATACACCTGGAGATATTATAATACTTGTACTCTGACAGATGTCAAACTTGGATGCATTGATTGATTTTTTTTCTATTATACCATGAATGCTTTTGTTCGTGATCGGAATAAATCGCACCAGAAAGCGAGTGCAACAGGAACGACCGTTCAGAAAAAGTGTAGTAGTCTAGAAATATTGTGGCGGGGGAAAACATGATGGTTCTAAATGCCTCACAGATTTTCTATTATAAACTAGCTGTACCCTGTCACGCTTTGCTGTGTCACATTGTGGTTGCATGGTTGAGTTGAATTTTTCATTTTTTTATGTTGTAACAACAATCCGAGATGTGTTTGGTTGTTTTGTATATTGTATCATAGTTTGACCTCAATCAGTACTTTTCGAGCTTTTAACGCGCACACAAACGAACAGAAAACTTTTATATGTATAGAGATAGATGACGGAAATCGATAAATTTTAAATCACTTCGAAACACAGTTTCAGTTCATGATTTTGTCAAACACGTGGAAAAAAGATGTTTCACTCACATAGAACACATATTCATTACTGAATAGTCGATTTTCATTAGAAGCTCAATTTCAGAAACGCACTCTGGTCATATATAAAATCATCTTTTTTCCAATTTTCCAATTTTTTATGCCGTAACAACACTCCTTGAAGTGGATTGTATATTGTGTACAACTTTGAGCTCAATCGGTTCCGTACTTTTCGAGTTTTTGACGCGTACACAAACGAACAGAACATTTTTATATATATAGAGATTAATATTTCGTTTTCGTTTTTCGAAATTTATTTTGAGATGAATGTAATTGGGGCGAAATCCCAATTTAACAAGAATTAGAATCGAGGCCCAAACCGCCAAGATGCGCGATTCGAGTCCACCGCCGACTCGCCGTCGGAAGCGGCGGTGTCTAACACCCAAACCTGTGTTCCACTGATTGCCCGGTTAGTTTGAAACATAGGATACGATCCTTTTGCAATGTCCGACCGAGCTTTAACGAGTGTCGGACGGCATACGTTTGCCTGATACGCTAAGTGATAAATCTAGTGCTTCCATATGATAGCTTCCAGATTTGGAAGAATTTTCCAATAAACAGAACCCTCACATCATTCTAAGTGTAACTTTAAATAACACTTTAGAGGTAAAAAAATAGTGACAGTTTTTGAGATTTTTTTTATCTTCCTCTAATAAACCTTATTAACTTTATAGTTTTTGCAGAATTTGGCACTATAAGTTAATCAGAAACTTTTATCTGTCCGGCACTTCCTGATGTCATAGGAAGATACGTATCTAAGTGCTCGTGCTCTTGAATTCTGGCCAAGGAACTGTCGGGCAATCCGAAGGCCGAATTTTGGATGAAGATGATCTTCATCTTCATTTTTCCGTTTTTAAACACCTATAGCGCTTCCAGTAGGGTTTCGCGATAATTTAAATTTTTGGCTTTAACAAAACCTTGAGTTCCACGGCCGTTACTCACTGGTTATGCGATCGTGGGTCTGTTCCGGATTTTGGATCAGTAGAATAGTGACATTTTTTGTATGAATATATCTTGGCTCCGTCTTAATGTCGGAGTAGCAATATTGTTGGTTTGTCTGTTTTAGGGTTTCACGCAACTAGTAAGCTAAGTGGTGCGGACTCAGTCCACTTCATTTTCAAGCAAATTCATGCATGTTTTCAAGCGATTTCTTGCAATAAATTTTCAGACCACCAGAGATGCCAGATTTACAAATATGTTTGTAAATTTACAGACATATCTGTAAAAAACTTATTTTTGTCGTAGACTTTTTGGATATAACAATATTTTACAGGTTTTTGGAAAATAAGAGGCTCTATTCATCACATCAAAGATATTTGACTCACCATATGACATTTTTCCATAGTTTTAATACAGAAAAGTTATTATATTTAGTTTATATCAATACACATGACGTTAGACCAGCGATACTCAACCTGTGGCCCAGCAGTCTTTCTGGTTGGCCAATCTGGTGTGTATGAAGTTTGGAACTCATACACATAAGTACTTTTGCCCTGACATCATTGCAGACGAAAGAGAGTTATTCACAATTAATGAAAAATTGCATTCTCTGCAGGTAAGGAAAAATCTTGAACGAAAATTGTCTCTGATAATTATTTTCTGTTCTAGATAAGATTGTTTTGCTGAAATGCAAGTAGATTTATTGATAAATAGTTAAGTTAGTGTCAGGACTATGTCTTCTGAGTATTTAAACAACATCGAATAAAAATTTTCATTCTTTTTTCAACAACTTACATTCGCTTTCGGGTCTGCTTATGACAAAATATGGGTTACTGTTCGATATTGTTACCACAGACATGGTTCATGACCGTGGGGTTATCTAAAACTTGTATAGCCTTGCATGGCGGATGGAAAATATACACTGCATTTTCTTATAAATTTCATCAACAACAAGACCGCAAGCCTTGGTGGATGTCCAATA
The DNA here is from genome assembly GCF_029784135.1 of Toxorhynchites rutilus septentrionalis. Lineage (NCBI taxonomy): Eukaryota > Metazoa > Arthropoda > Insecta > Diptera > Culicidae > Toxorhynchites > Toxorhynchites rutilus. The sequence continues at coordinate 231,568,447 of NC_073746.1, forward strand.
TATCAATGAAGAAATACTGATTTTTATAAAAATTAATAGCGCGTATGTATGTGTGTGTATGTATGTGTAGATCGTTGAAACATTTAAACACACTTACAACACATAAGTTATTAAGTGGTCCGAAAAATCAAATTTTTCCACATTTTCCCAAAAATGACAAATGAAACTTTTGAATCACTGAACCGATTTAGATGATCGACATATAAAATTGAAACTAATGACATAGCCTTTTATTGGAAAATATTTAACTTGCGAAAAAAATAGTTATATTTTAGTAATTATTGATTGTAGTCGTTTTTTATTTTTTTATGACTCTGGACTAGAGGGCGCTATATTTTTTTATATTTTTTCTTGAAAGGTGAGGATTTTTTACATAACATATCTCGATATCAGATATGCTATTTTTTCGTTTTTTTAGATATGATTTTTCAAAGTTACCCGATGGTTCGGAAAATCATTTTTCCCCCTTTGTCCAAAAATAACTTTCTGCAAAAAATCATAACATCTGAACTACTCAACCGATTTAGATGATCGATATATTAAATTGAAGAAAATTTGAAAAATATCACAATTGCGGGAACATTGGGTTCTAGTAGCATAGGTCTAGTTTAGTCACACATGAATATTGATCGAAGACTTAAAACATGTTAAATTTCCAAAATTATAACTTAAAAGCGATAATTATAGCATCTCTGATATCGAGATATGTTAGGTAAATAATCCTCAGCTTTCCATAAAAAATATAAAAAAATATAGCGCTCCTATCTTTAACCGAGAAAACTATGAAAAACTAACTCAATCAATAATTACAAAAACAAAAATTCAATTTTTCTCAAAAGTAATATTTTTTCAAAGAAAAATAACTCGTAAGCTTCAATTTGATATGCCGATGATATGAATCGGTCCAATAGTTCAAAAGTTATGACTTTTTGTAGTGGGAAAAATGGGGAAAAATTGTTTTTCGAACCATCGATTAGTTCTGAAAAATCATATTTCATAAACGAAAAAATAGCATCTCTGATATCGAGATATTTTATGTAAAAAACTCTCAGCTTTCAAGTCCAAAGCCATGCAAACATTAAAAAAACGACTGCAATCAATAATTACGAAAATAGGATCCATATTATCTGCAAGTTCAATATTTCTCAATTAAAGCTCATTGGCTTCAATTTGATATGTCGATCATCTAAATCGGTTAAAAATTATAAATTTTTGAAAAAAGTCATTCTGGGAAAAGTGGAAAAAATAATTTTTTGGATCACCCTAAAACGGAAATGGGCACCCGAATGAAAAAATAAAAAAAATACGAGTTTAATGTTTTGCGATAAAGAACAAAATTACCACTTTTGACGAAGATCTGAGAACCACTATATTGGTTTGGCATGGAATGGCTGTATATAAGTTAAGGACCCTATTCGGGCTTTCGGAAGAATGATGTAAACTCTAAGACATCTGACTTAAGACTGGTTTATTATTATTCTTTAACCAAGCGAGAAACGTTTCTATGTCACGCTGCACTTATCCTTATCGCAGTCTCCTGTGTATCGCTTCATCGCTGGTGGTAAAAACTCGTTCTCCTATCGCATTTCCTATTCTCGTCGTAGCTTATCTCTTCCATGTGGCTGAGGTCTGTGTTTATGTTTGTTTTGGTTGTTTGCTCAATTGTTTCAGTTTCTGAGCTTGGTTTTGTTCTGTTGGTTGAAGCGCGTTTAGTGCTTCTTCCAATGTCCGTTGCTGCTCTTTGAGGCGGGTCAGTTGAGCTGACATAACTTATATATATATACAAAATACAATCTTACGTGCATCGCGATGTACAAAGTATTAATGAATATGTGAAAATTAACGTTAAAAGACATTTCTATAGATCTGCACACTTTTACAGACTTTTCCACATTTTTAACAGACATTCACATGTTTTTACAGACTTTTTTTAAAAATCATCTGGCATCTCTTCCTTCCACTTTTTATCGAATATTTTCAAATCGCAGGAGTAAACATTTACGTGACTTTGACTTCGTTTGCTTTTATTTCGTTCGGAAAAATGTTATGTCAAAGAGAAGGGACATTAAAAATGCGTTGCTCAGTGAAAGGCTGAGATGCTCTTCCAGAGATGCAATGGTTAATTAAATAATTGACGGAAAAATGTAGTTCGTTCATTTTATAATTTTAATTATTTTTGCCCTTGACAACAATACCTCTTTTATGGTGTTGATTATCATAAGAAAAATAACACTCCTGATCGTTGGATCTCTTTTGACATTTCAATTGGATCTTTTTTGACAGCCGTTTTGATTCAGTCCGCACTACCTAGCTAGTAAGTATAAATCGATTTTTCTTCATGGGAATCATATGTAAACAAGACGAGTTTGAATTTGTTGAAAAGCCTCAAGTCTCTAGTTAATACCATAATGTGCGATTCACATAGAACGTTACGGAAAAGAACGTTCACGTTCTGTCAACGTCTTCACCAATTCATACATGCAGTCAATGCTCACACCAGCACCGTCACGTCAAATGTCAAATGAATGATTTATTAAATGTTATTCATGGTGTCGCCACCTACAACAGTTTTAACTTGCAATGACCTCTTTCGAATCAGCATACCTAGAATCAGTTCTAAATATGGAGAAAATGAATGAAAATCATTGAATTATGTTATTTGAATGCTTAAACCCCGTAGTCCTGACCCTTATCCAACAATAATAATATATAGACTATTTTTCTCGGCTAGTCGCGAATGATTTTGACTCCGAAGTTTGGAATCAAGAGATATGTTGGCATAAAAAATACAACCGAAAAAAAGCCGAGACACAAAGCCCAGACAAAAACCAAACGAGCCGTCCGTCTCCGTCAATTATTCTTTTCTACAAATCCTGCCGGTCGTTTTCGTTGAACGTATGCTGACGGGTCGTTACGTTGCCGGTGTATGTGAATGTTTCCATAAGAAATGCATGGTAGAATAACTGACGTAACGTGACGTGACGGAACGTGGACGTGACGGAACGTGGACGTGACGTGGATGTTGTATGTGAATCGCATTTAAGGCGTTCAAACGAGGCGTTAACGATTTCCTTCAAAGAGAAATTATGATCATGATTTGTCCATCTTTGATCATGGTTTGTCCGGTTTTAGGAATCACCATGAAAACCATGAAAATATTCAATTCCCAACACTTTTGCTTTAACCCTTTTCCGGGTAGTGGCAACTATATTGTCACCAACCATTTTATTTTTTTCTCTTCTTTAACAATAAATTATCACTTCTAGCCTTATGTAATAACTAGTTCTAGATAAGCAACACACCTGGTTTTTATGAGCGCGAAAAATTAAAAAAACTATTCATTTTGAAGCCATTTTCGTGTTAACAACTACCAATTTAGAGCGGCAAGGCAAATTTTCCGAAAAGTCATGGAAGCACAGTCAATTTGTTGTAGTTTTCAATACATATGAACTGTTTAGGACCAGCTGAGTCTGATCATGAGTTTTATTAGTTTTTTTTGTAGAAACTAACATCAAATCAAAAATGCAAATATGAAAAAAACATGTTTACCATCAAGTGTATGCCGCTAGACGGGCAGTGGCAACTATATTGCCATCATTTTTTTCAATGTTTTTAAATGTTTTGCGTATTGAAAAAAACTGTTTTTGTGTATTTTAGCATGTAAAAATGTCGATGTTGTAGGTATTGTAGTTTGCGTTGATTACATGCCTACTGCTCACGGCCCGTTAAGGTGAAGGTGGAAGGAAGCCACAAATGGCTGCCACAATGGCGCTCATTTCTTTCATCTCCCTCGCTCACTCCTCGCCCGAAAATCAATGATCTTGCGAAACAGTGTGAAGAAAATAGTCGTTTTCGCACACTTCCCATCAAGTAATATCAACCAGACACTAATCGATTACTCACAAGATATTAAATTTTCATCTGCCGTCGCACTGTATAGTGAAAACGTCGTAAAACTCGGGCTACTGCTCTGAAAGTTAAATTTTAATTTTTCAATTTTCTGCAATGGTTTTGTTTGTATTGGTGAAAGCATCGTTATTTTTTCGACACTGATGCCAGACAATATAATCGAAACAGCTATAAAAACCCCTTAATGAAATGTTATTCCTGAGTCATAGCGTTTCATGTCATGAAAATCAATAAAATAAAATTGTGTTGATATCAATATAATTATTATTTTTACGTTTAATGGGTCTATAATGTAAGTTTTAGCAACTTTAACATTGGTTAAGAAAATTATATTGCAGAGCTAGGAACACTGCGACGGCTGCCTATGCTTTCAGAAAAAGTCGACGTCAAAAGTCAAAAAATGGGTCTTAACGTGTTCATAACAGCCCCAATTCACATGTGTTATAAATTTGCTCATGTTACGCACTATTACCTCATTTTTACACGTGGTTTTACCTTCACTACTACAATGGCTTCCTTCCACCTTTACCTTAAAGGGTTGAATTCCGGACACATTTGGGCATTTCTTCGAGAGATATTATTGATTTTGTAGAGCTTATTATTTTATTATTCTTGTTGTTCTATTATAACCTTAAACCAATCCAAACGTATTTGCAGAGCAGCACTTCGCCGTATTTAAAGATGGTGAAAATGGATTGGCGAATGGTTTGAGTCGAAATAAAAAAAGTTTTATTGGAAAGGAATCTTAGAATCAAAAAGATATGTGTTCAATTGATTGTTCCAAACCCGGTTGGACATCAATAAGCCAATTCTCAGGTGTCATTCGATTTCAGTGCCTCTATTTCGTCCATCATTGCAATGTGCCACTTTTCCTTATTTCTCCTATCGCAGCCATTGAAAAATGATATCTCATAAACGAAAAAAATAACCACTTTTGACAAAAATCTGAGAACCACTATATCAGTTTGGCATGAAATGGCTGATCGTTTACCTCTTCAAATGTTTTCGGCTCGCACACACAACATTGAACCTGTAAGGGGGATCCTGCTCGGGTCTTCAAAATCTCCGACTTTCGCGCCAGAGGACCACGGCCCTCTGTCGGGATTCAAAGTTATGGTTGCCCGGACTAGCGTTTTCGCTTGGCCACGCGACAGTATCCACCTTCAATTGACTTTTCAACCAACTTACAACCGATCCGAAATTTTCGATTTCGGAAACAACCAAATCGACCAAATCAGTTAGATTAACTCACCAAAAATTAAGTGAAATTAAAAAAAAAAAAAAAACTAATCCAGAAACTTTCCTTCTTTCAATCGTCTATTTTTTCCAAATTAACCCTAACTCCTAACGATGACGTCGCTCTTAGCCCTACTCTATGTGTATATCCTATCTCTATAATGGTTTTCCCTACTTGGAAGGGGTTTGTGTGCGCACACTTTTGTTTCAGGGTACTCACGAATCGAACGATGACGTTGCAGCACCGGTGATGGAACGATGGAGCAGCGTGATGTTTGCTGATGCGCTCGCACAGTGTTCCGCTCACCGACGTGAGTTTTCGGGAATCTCGCTGGCGTTGGCAGTCTTTTCCCTTGACTGAGGCAAAAACCACGGTGGAGTGTTGCCGCTTGTAGCGTACGGCAGCCGTGGGACCGAGCTTCCTCACCGATGACCAACGCACTCCAGAATGGCCTATAGTAGTACGCAACTACGAGGCGATAGGCCACTCCGGGGGATTCTACCGACGCACCGATTCACAATGATAAATTGAATATACTCCGGACGCGGAGCCACAAGGCTACATAAATTAATGGTGTCATTAATGCCCTGTCTACTACCGAAAATACATATTTTATTTTTAGTTTTAAATTTACCTCCGTTCCCTTGGTGCGCAAAAACTGCTGCAACCGTATTTCTTGTAGAATTGTTCTACAATAATCCTATTCACAAATAAAATTAAAATTACACAAAAAACTTATTGTCTAATTCTATAAATGACTCACTTCTATTGTTTTTTTTAATTCCACACAAACTCACGATTTTTATTAAAAAAAAACTCCGAAAATTTCTGGAATAGGAATTTCTAATTAAATCACAAAACTTTACTTGACTAAATATTATCTCACCAAAACAACTATTGAAATTTAACACTCCAAGAATCAACTGATTCGCCCGGCTAGCTCAGTCGGTAGAGCATGAGACTCTTAATCTCAGGGTCGTGGGTTCGAGCCCCACGTTGGGCGCCAATGTAAGGGGGATCCTGCTCGGGTCTTCAAAATCTCCGACTTTCGCGCCAGAGGACCACGGCCCTCTGTCGGGATTCAAAGTTATGGTTGCCCGGACTAGCGTTTTCGCTTGGCCACGCGACAGTATCCACCTTCAATTGACTTTTCAACCAACTTACAACCGATCCGAAATTTTCGATTTCGGAAACAACCAAATCGACCAAATCAGTTAGATTAACTCACCAAAAATTAAGTGAAATTAAAAAAAAAAAAAAAAAACTAATCCAGAAACTTTCCTTCTTTCAATCGTCTATTTTTTCCAAATTAACCCTAACTCCTAACGATGACGTCGCTCTTAGCCCTACTCTATGTGTATATCCTATCTCTATAATGGTTTTCCCTACTTGGAAGGGGTTTGTGTGCGCACACTTTTGTTTCAGGGTACTCACGAATCGAACGATGACGTTGCAGCACCGGTGATGGAACGATGGAGCAGCGTGATGTTTGCTGATGCGCTCGCACAGTGTTCCGCTCACCGACGTGAGTTTTCGGGAATCTCGCTGGCGTTGGCAGTCTTTTCCCTTGACTGAGGCAAAAACCACGGTGGAGTGTTGCCGCTTGTAGCGTACGGCAGCCGTGGGACCGAGCTTCCTCACCGATGACCAACGCACTCCAGAATGGCCTATAGTAGTACGCAACTACGAGGCGATAGGCCACTCCGGGGGATTCTACCGACGCACCGATTCACAATGATAAATTGAATATACTCCGGACGCGGAGCCACAAGGCTACATAAATTAATGGTGTCATTAATGCCCTGTCTACTACCGAAAATACATATTTTATTTTTAGTTTTAAATTTACCTCCGTTCCCTTGGTGCGCAAAAACTGCTGCAACCGTATTTCTTGTAGAATTGTTCTACAATAATCCTATTCACAAATAAAATTAAAATTACACAAAAAACTTATTGTCTAATTCTATAAATGACTCATTTCTATTGTTTTTTTTAATTCCACACAAACTCACGATTTTTATTAAAAAAAAAACTCCGAAAATTTCTGGAATAGGAATTTCTAATTAAATCACAAAACTTTACTTGACTAAATATTATCTCACCAAAACAACTATTGAAATTTAACACTCCAAGAATCAACTGATTCGCTCGGCGGCTCAGAAGGAAAAGATCGAGTCGGTTTTGTTTCGTGAATTCGAAACCTATCGAATATTCTAGAATACTTTTTCCTGTCCTTTTTTCTTACTGCTTCCGGTTTCACGAATATTGTTCGTGACTTAATTCCCGCCGCGTCATTTTTTGAATATGGAGTCTACATCGATTTATCACTTAAGTCTGATTCCAATAGGTTGTCTACTACTAGGCGTTAAATCTACTTAAACTCTATTTGAAACGACTATGCTCGTTTCAAACCTAGAAAAAAAGGAATATTTTGGGGAAACGTCAAATCATAATTCATGTTCTTACATGGTAATCGTCGCTTCTCTACAATGTGTCTTAGGGCTGTCCAGATACCACGTGGACAACTTTAGGGGGGTAGGGGTCACGAAATGTCCACGCTTGTCCACGGTAAGGTGGGAGGGGGTATAGATAATTTCCACGTGGACTCATTTTTTTTAATACATTACGTCTAATCTGTATGCATGTATGTGGCGATTGGCCCATGTCAAAACAAAAAAAAACTTTTAAGTAGGTAGAATGCAATTTTCGACCGATTCAGCAGGTGCTGGTACTGTGTAAAGAAACTCTGAGAGTGCCGGTCGGGCATCCATACTTCTCTCTTCTTGATCTTTATCATTGAAATCTATATGCTGAAACCAATGCACATAAATTGTGAGCGATCGATTCATTTTCATTGTTAGTAAAGGATAATTTATTCCGTCAGGATGAAGATAACATCACAGGCTTGGTATTGTAATATAAAAAATGGTCGACATTGTTTTCTTAGATGCGGGCTTTGATCCAGTTTCTGTTCATGATACAAAAATCACTTCCTTTCTATCTCTTCAGAACTTCCAAGGTTTTGCAAAATTGGAAGACGAACAACAAATTCTTTTAAAGGTGCACGGCTCTTTGAAGAAGGGTTACGAGCAGCGAAGCTCTTTATTGCCCTCTATTGAAATGTGGTAATTTGTGAAATATTCTATGGGTTGGACCGGAAAGTTCGTGCCGCTATTGATGTCAATCAAATCGAGGAATCCATTAAGAATAATATTCGGTACGCGACAGATCAGTTAACAGATTCACTACTAATATCCAATAACCATCGTCCCTGAACATCTAGTGCAGCTAGCAAACTGCTACGGCGTATGGGTTCCACATTATTTGACCGAATGAATCACATCTTTATCTGCGACTCGTTCTGTATACGTTAAAAACGCCGTTTTTGTAAAAAAAATCGTGATGAGCGATGAATAGTCTTATAATTTATAACAATTTTGAGTGGAAAATTGTTGGGATAATCGACATAAACCGTTATCTATTACCAAAGTCAGCCCTCACCCGCAGAAGGTCATCAACTATTTCAGGAACACATTCCTGTCAAACTCCAAAATTGCTTGCCAGATTGTCGAGGAGACATGAGGTTTGACGTTCCTGTTATGAGCTTCTTACAAACAATCAGTCGTTAATTTCCAATAAATACAGCTCGACATTAGTGATTAGATCGATAGTGTGGCATTGTTCACAAATTGCATAACGCTAGAAAATATGGATTTTGGACCTCCCTCCTCGTTAACGTATCGCAAGCTATACCCCTGAGACATAACAAGTGACACAATCTCGCCCCTTGATTATTTCACGATGATGTTCTTCGAATCTAGAATCTCATCTTGTTCGGAGATATTAAAAATTAACATACAACAAATATCGTAACGTAATCCTACGTTAACTATGTAGTCATGGTTCGGACACAACCCTACAACTTTTTTGGTTTTCCAAAAAAAAACAAATAAGAAAAAAAAATCGATTTTTTCTCCAAAAAAAGATAGAAATGTCCAAATGTCCAAAGAGAGGAGGGGTATAATAAATGTCCACGCTTGTCCACGGAGGGGGAGGGGGTGTCTAGAATCGTACTTTTTCTGTCCACGTGGTATGTAGACAGCCCCTTATCACTTGCTGTACAGTATTTTGGGGATGACGCGCAACGGTTGATGGTGATAAAATGTTGAGTAAATTGCACTGCCATAATATTCGTAGATTCTAAATCCCTTCATTTGGAAGGTGACTCCGAAATATACTCTACTTTTTTTTTAACTTTTCTTCTGGACGACTAGCGGCCCGTCCCATGTTTTCCCAAGTTTCCCGCATACTCATTGAAACAAATGAGCCCTGGTGTTTGGTTTGTTGAAATTGATTATTCAATCTTTCCACTTAAACGCGCTGGAAAAGGGAGTTGTATGTATGTAGTGTGTATGCATGTCTTCTATCTCTCTGTCTCTCTGTCTCTCTTTTCTCTCTCAGAAAATTTTAAAATTACCTTTTAGCCTCGAGGAAGCCTGTTGACTGACTGGCTAGAGCGAGAATAGAATTTAAATTTTCTTTTTACTATTATAGAGGTTTGAAACACCAAAGTTCATTTTCCTCTTACCTTGAAAAGTCCAATGAGGATAGCAAAACTAACTCTCTCGTAACCATGAAAGAACGATTTTTAAAGTTATTTAATGGCATATTCATTCTACAGTTTTGCATTTTTATTATTATTTGTAGCATTGTGAGAAACATATCAGCCATTTCTCCATCAAGGGGGGACCCCGATCTGGAAAATCGAAAAAATCGAATTTTTGTTTTTTGCATTTTTGAGTACTCATGCCCTAGGAAATGTTATCCCAAAAGTATTTTTCGTAAAAATGGATTATCTGAAGCGTTACATAACCGTTTTTCATATTCCTTTATTCCATTTTTTTTGAGCTTCTAAACAACGATTTTTCATGTAAAATAACTTATTTTTAAAAAAGACCGCCATTTTGGCATTTTTTTCGAATTTTCAAAAACTATGCAACGCCTCAGGTACTGCCTTAAAGCTTCAAAATATTCATTGGAATTTGTTCTACGACACCCCGTTGCTTCTGTACTACGGATCCAGCTGTCAACAGTGTTATAATTATTATTCGTGCATTAAAAAAATGAAAAATACAACTTCATATAAACCTTAAACAATAACCAAAATACCCGAACACAGAAGTGTATATAATATTGCCATGCCTGGAAAGCATCTAATTATTTGTTAATTTGTGTTGTGTTATTTGTAGTACCGTAAACCAGGGGCAAATCACGATTTTCAGAAAAATGTAAATATTTCCGATTTTTTTTGTTAGATTTAAACCTAATTATTAGTAAATCAGTACTGGTGCTAAGGCCACAAAACGTTATGGAATTTGTTGAAAAAATCCTTGAGCGTTAATTTGGAAAATTTTTAGCAGAAAATTTCAAAATTTTACTTCGGGGTGAAATTGATAAATCTATGTTTTTCAGGATTTTCTAGTGTCATACGCACAAAAATGTATACAAAATCTATTATTTCTTCACCTACGGTCATTTGAATGAGATTTGAACACTGATCTGTAGGTCATCCGGAGACCATTCCGGTTATCCTAATGTGAAATTCTTGAAATTGTCACCAATAAGCTAGTTTTGCCAAACCAAGATGTTCGATATGTCGCATGATGGGATTCGGTTCTGGTCATGCGTCGTGCTGTTTTTGTAAAATAGTATGTTTTTTACTTGTTTGAATAGTAACTACAAGTATTTGAATGCTTATTCAACTCATCAAGTATCGGCTAGATGGATTAATATGTTTAGCGTCTATAAATATTGTTTTGATTTGTTGAAAATATGTTTCTTTACCATAGTTGAAAATGAAAACGAAAATGCTATTTAGAAAAATATTGTTTTTTATGCAATTTAATAAGGGATTCGTTGAGAGCTATTGGCAAAAAGAACCTTCAGATGATGCTTGAACATGTCAGATCAAAAAATTATAAAATTAAATTAAACTAAATTGATCTGAAAATTTATGTTTGTTTTCATCAATACGTTTGATCAGTTTGCCCCCGGATGACGGTACCGTGTTCTTTGTAGCACCGGGGTGAGATTGGATCAAATCGAAAGAAATGGCAGTTAGTGATATCTAGACAAGTATTGCAAATATTTTTGAAAGCTGTGAACCGTTTAGGAGGAGATATATTTTCACTACTTCCAGTGCATAATACTTTACTGTAATACAAATAGTTATTGTTTAGTAATTTATCAAAATTTGATGTATTTACACATCAAGCTTAGACCCATTCCCATCCCCATCGACGGTACTTTAGCGAATTAATCTAATCCGGCGAACAAAACAGTAGAAAATTAGTAACTTCGATATACCAGGTGAGAGACGAACCAACCTACGGCTTAAAGTCCAAGTCCCCCCAGCATACAGCACACAACAGTTTGTTCATTTTATCACTGCGCGAAGTGTGCGCGTCTGCGTGTGTGCATGTGTTCGTTTTCTCACTATAAATTTCGTGTCCAAAAGCGCGGTGTAAATAAACAGAGAGCATGTTTTGTTAACACACAAAGAGAAAGAGAATTAGCAGTGAACAGCTTGCTTTGTTGCATGTCAATGAAATGTTGAAGAAAATCAGCTGAATATCTGCAAATGCATGAGTAGCCAACACGTAAATCGATTAAAGTGTACAGTGACAAAATTCAACTTATGTCACAAATCTAATCGACAAAAATTTTCTCCTCGGAGGTACTCACAAGAGTAAATATGTGAACTTGCGGTTTGTGAGTTCCTCGAGGCGGTCATATTCCGCCCATTAGGTATGTACCAGGAAGATCGCTCCGCGACATGCCATTGTGGTCCAAGCGCACCGACAAACAGCAATACTGTTCGAATGTTGCCCGGACAGCCAGACCAAATCTATCAGACTGTTGGTCTACGCCGGTACAAGTTGTCGGAAATGATCGATTGGTTCCACCAGGTGATGTGCAAGAATGAAAGCTGGTAGAGCTATTGGCGTTTACGGGACGATCCTACTTTCACGATGAAGGTGATATTTACAGAATTCGTTTGCATCTCGTTCCCGTTGGGAGACTTGCACACCAAACCCGTCGAGCGCGATTATGTGACCGATGATGTCAAAAATGGTGTCCCAACGTTGAAGGATTTGGGCGTGAATTTCACACTGATCAGTATACAATAATTAAGTTCTATTTGGTGACTTATCGTGTCTTCTATCACATTGGTTCCAATATAGTATGTGAAACTTTAATTCATTAACTAGGGCTCGCATAGGAGTATACAAATAACACCTGGTACATTTTTTTGCTCTTTATTATAGAGACTTTAAGCCGTAGGTTGGTTCGTCTCTCACCTGGTATATCGAAGTTACTAATTTTCTACTGTTTTGTTCGCCGGACTAGCGGCCCGTCCCATGTTTTCCCAAGTTTCCCGCATACTCATTGAAACAAATGAGCCCTGGTGTTTGGTTTGTTGAAATTGATTATTCAATCTTTCCACTTAAACGCGCTGGAAAAGGGAGTTGTATGTATGTAGTGTGTATGCATGTCTTCTATCTCTCTGTCTCTCTGTCTCTCTTTTCTCTCTCAGAAAATTTTAAAATTACCTTTTAGCCTCGAGGAAGCCTGTTGACTGACTGGCTAGAGCGAGAATAGAATTTAAATTTTCTTTTTACTATTATAGAGGTTTGAAACACCAAAGTTCATTTTCCTCTTACCTTGAAAAGTCCAATGAGGATAGCAAAACTAACTCTCTCGTAACCATGAAAGAACGATTTTTAAAGTTATTTAATGGCATATTCATTCTACAGTTTTGCATTTTTATTATTATTTGTAGCATTGTGAGAAACATATCAGCCATTTCTCCATCAAGGGGGGACCCCGATCTGGAAAATCGAAAAAATCGAATTTTTGTTTTTTGCATTTTTGAGTACTCATGCCCTAGGAAATGTTATCCCAAAAGTATTTTTCGTAAAAATGGATTATCTGAAGCGTTACATAACCGTTTTTCATATTCCTTTATTCCATTTTTTTTGAGCTTCTAAACAACGATTTTTCATGTAAAATAACTTATTTTTAAAAAAGACCGCCATTTTGGCATTTTTTTCGAATTTTCAAAAACTATGCAACGCCTCAGGTACTGCCTTAAAGCTTCAAAATATTCATTGGAATTTGTTCTACGACACCCCGTTGCTTCTGTACTACGGATCCAGCTGTCAACAGTGTTATAATTATTATTCGTGCATTAAAAAAATGAAAAATACAACTTCATATAAACCTTAAACAATAACCAAAATACCCGAACACAGAAGTGTATATAATATTGCCATGCCTGGAAAGCATCTAATTATTTGTTAATTTGTGTTGTGTTATTTGTAGTACCGTAAACCAGGGGCAAATCACGATTTTCAGAAAAATGTAAATATTTCCGATTTTTTTTGTTAGATTTAAACCTAATTATTAGTAAATCAGTACTGGTGCTAAGGCCACAAAACGTTATGGAATTTGTTGAAAAAATCCTTGAGCGTTAATTTGGAAAATTTTTAGCAGAAAATTTCAAAATTTTACTTCGGGGTGAAATTGATAAATCTATGTTTTTCAGGATTTTCTAGTGTCATACGCACAAAAATGTATACAAAATCTATTATTTCTTCACCTACGGTCATTTGAATGAGATTTGAACACTGATCTGTAGGTCATCCGGAGACCATTCCGGTTATCCTAATGTGAAATTCTTGAAATTGTCACCAATAAGCTAGTTTTGCCAAACCAAGATGTTCGATATGTCGCATGATGGGATTCGGTTCTGGTCATGCGTCGTGCTGTTTTTGTAAAATAGTATGTTTTTTACTTGTTTGAATAGTAACTACAAGTATTTGAATGCTTATTCAACTCATCAAGTATCGGCTAGATGGATTAATATGTTTAGCGTCTATAAATATTGTTTTGATTTGTTGAAAATATGTTTCTTTACCATAGTTGAAAATGAAAACGAAAATGCTATTTAGAAAAATATTGTTTTTTATGCAATTTAATAAGGGATTCGTTGAGAGCTATTGGCAAAAAGAACCTTCAGATGATGCTTGAACATGTCAGATCAAAAAATTATAAAATTAAATTAAACTAAATTGATCTGAAAATTTATGTTTGTTTTCATCAATACGTTTGATCAGTTTGCCCCCGGATGACGGTACCGTGTTCTTTGTAGCACCGGGGTGAGATTGGATCAAATCGAAAGAAATGGCAGTTAGTGATATCTAGACAAGTATTGCAAATATTTTTGAAAGCTGTGAACCGTTTAGGAGGAGATATATTTTCACTACTTCCAGTGCATAATACTTTACTGTAATACAAATAGTTATTGTTTAGTAATTTATCAAAATTTGATGTATTTACACATCAAGCTTAGACCCATTCCCATCCCCATCGACGGTACTTTAGCGAATTAATCTAATCCGGCGAACAAAACAGTAGAAAATTAGTAACTTCGATATACCAGGTGAGAGACGAACCAACCTACGGCTTAAAGTCCAAGTCCCCCCAGCATACAGCACACAACAGTTTGTTCATTTTATCACTGCGCGAAGTGTGCGCGTCTGCGTGTGTGCATGTGTTCGTTTTCTCACTATAAATTTCGTGTCCAAAAGCGCGGTGTAAATAAACAGAGAGCATGTTTTGTTAACACACAAAGAGAAAGAGAATTAGCAGTGAACAGCTTGCTTTGTTGCATGTCAATGAAATGTTGAAGAAAATCAGCTGAATATCTGCAAATGCATGAGTAGCCAACACGTAAATCGATTAAAGTGTACAGTGACAAAATTCAACTTATGTCACAAATCTAATCGACAAAAATTTTCTCCTCGGAGGTACTCACAAGAGTAAATATGTGAACTTGCGGTTTGTGAGTTCCTCGAGGCGGTCATATTCCGCCCATTAGGTATGTACCAGGAAGATCGCTCCGCGACATGCCATTGTGGTCCAAGCGCACCGACAAACAGCAATACTGTTCGAATGTTGCCCGGACAGCCAGACCAAATCTATCAGACTGTTGGTCTACGCCGGTACAAGTTGTCGGAAATGATCGATTGGTTCCACCAGGTGATGTGCAAGAATGAAAGCTGGTAGAGCTATTGGCGTTTACGGGACGATCCTACTTTCACGATGAAGGTGATATTTACAGAATTCGTTTGCATCTCGTTCCCGTTGGGAGACTTGCACACCAAACCCGTCGAGCGCGATTATGTGACCGATGATGTCAAAAATGGTGTCCCAACGTTGAAGGATTTGGGCGTGAATTTCACACTGATCAGTATACAATAATTAAGTTCTATTTGGTGACTTATCGTGTCTTCTATCACATTGGTTCCAATATAGTATGTGAAACTTTAATTCATTAACTAGGGCTCGCATAGGAGTATACAAATAACACCTGGTACATTTTTTTGCTCTTTATTATAGAGACTTTAAGCCGTAGGTTGGTTCGTCTCTCACCTGGTATATCGAAGTTACTAATTTTCTACTGTTTTGTTCGCCGGATTAGATTAATTCGCTAAAGTACCGTCGATGGGGATGAGAATGGGTCTAAGCTTGATGTGTAAATACATCAAATTTTGATAAATTACTAAACAATAACTATTTGTATTACAGTAAAGTATTATGCACTGGAAGTAGTGAAAATATATCTCCTCCTAAACGGTTCACAGCTTTCAAAAATATTTGCAATACTTGTCTAGATATCACTAACTGCCATTTCTTTCGATTTGATCCAATCTCACCCCGGTGCTACAAAGAACACGGTACCGTCATCCGGGGGCAAATTGATCAAACGTATTGATGAAAACAAACATAAATTTTCAGATCAATTTAGTTTAATTTAATTTTATAATTTTTTGATCTGACATGTTCAAGCATCATCTGAAGGTTCTTTTTGCCAATGGCTCTCAACGAATCCCTTATTAAATTGCATAAAAAACAATATTTTTCTAAATAGCATTTTCGTTTTCATTTTCAACTATGGTAAAGAAACATATTTTCTACAAATCAAAACAATATTTATAGACGCTAAACATATTAATCCACTTCTAGCCGATACTTGATGAGTTGAATAAGCATTCAAATACTTGTAGTTACTATTCAAACAAGTAAAAAACATACTATTTTACAAAAACAGCACGACGCATGACCAGAACCGAATCCCATCATGCGACATATCGAACATCTTGGTTTGGCAAAACTAGCTTATTGGTGACAATTTCAAGGATTTCACATTAGGATAACCGGAATGGTCTCCGGATGACCTACAGTTCAGTGTTCAAATCTCATTCAAATGACCGTAGGTGAAGAAATAATAGATTTTGTATTCATTTTTGTGCGTATGACACTAGAAAATCCTGAAAAACATAGATTTATCAATTTCACCCCGAAGTAAAATTTTGAAATTTTCTGCTAAAAATTTTCCAAATTAACGCTCAAGGATTTTTTTCAACAAATTCCATAACGTTTTGTGGCCTTAGCACCAGTACTGATTTCAAAAATAATTAGGTTTAAATCTAACAAAAAAAATCGGAAATATTTACATTTTTCTGAAAATCGTGATTTGCCCCTGGTTTACGGTACTACAAATAACACAACACAAATTAACAAATAATTAGATGCTTTCCAGGCATGGCAATATTATATACACTTCTGTGTTCAGGTATTTTGGTTATTTTTTAAGGTTTATATGAAGTTGTATTTTTCATTTTTTTAATGCACGAATAATAATTATAACACTGTTGACAGCTGGATCCGTAGTACAGAAGCAACGGGGTGTCGTAGAACAAATTCCAATGTATATTTTGAAGGCAGTACCTGAGGCGTTGCATAGTTTTTGAAAATTCGAAAAAAATGCCAAAATGGCGGTCTTTTTTAAAAATAAGTTATTTTACATGAAAAATCGTTGTTTAGAAGCTCAAAAAAATGGAATAAAGGAATATGAAAAACGGTTATGTAACGCTTCAGATAATCCATTTTTACGAAAAATACTTTTAGGATAACATTTCCTAGGGCATAAGTACTCAAAAATGCAAAAAACAAAAATTCGATTTTTTCGATTTTCCAGATCGGGGTCCCCCCTTGATGGAGAAATGGCTGATATGTTTCTCACAATGCTACAAATAATAATAAAAATGCAAAACTGTAGAATGAATATGCCATTAAATAACTTTAAAAATCGTTCTTTCAAAGGTTACGAGAGAGTTAGTTTTGCTATCCTCATTGGACTTTTCAAGGTAAGAGGAAAATGAACTTTGGTGTTTCAAACCTCTATAATAGTAAGAAGAAAATTTAAATTCTATTCTCGCTCTAGCCAGTCAGTCAACAGGCTTCCTCGAGGCTAAAAGGTAATTTTAAAATTTTCTGAGAGAGAAAAGAGAGACAGAGAGACAGAGAGATAGAAGACATGCATACACACTACATACATACAACTCCCTTTTCCAGCGCGTTTAAGTGGAAAGATTGAATAATCAATTTGAACAAACCAAACACCAGGGCTCATTTGTTTCAATGAGTATGCGGGAAACTTGGGAAAACATGGGACGGGCCGCTATCTCTATAATAAAGAGCAAAAAAATGTACCAGGTGTTATTTGTATACTTCTATGCGAGCCCTAGTTAATGAATTAAAGTTTCACATACTATAGTGGAACCAATGTGATAGAAGACACGATAAGTCACCAAATAAAACTTAATTATTGTATACTGATCAGTGTGAAATTCACGCCCAAATCCTTCAACGTTGGGACACCATTTTTGACATCATCGGTCACATAATCGCGCTCGACGGGTTTGGTGTGCAAGTCTCCCAACGAGAACGAGATGCAAACGAATTCTGTAAATATCACCTTCATCGCCGACGGGGCAGTGTTATACACACTGCGTACTGCGGGTGCTGGCTCGTTCTCACACAAAAAACACATCGCAGCTGCTCACTCTCTCACTCTGTTTGTGTTTACGTCAAGAATACGACCATTTACGACCGTTTACGACTGTTCACGACGACCGCGCTTTATTTTTTAGCGATTTTATTTATAGTAAGATTAGATTAATTCGCTAAAGTACCGTCGATGGGGATGAGAATGGGTCTAAGCTTGATGTGTAAATACATCAAATTTTGATAAATTACTAAACAATAACTATTTGTATTACAGTAAAGTATTATGCACTGGAAGTAGTGAAAATATATCTCCTCCTAAACGGTTCACAGCTTTCAAAAATATTTGCAATACTTGTCTAGATATCACTAACTGCCATTTCTTTCGATTTGATCCAATCTCACCCCGGTGCTACAAAGAACACGGTACCGTCATCCGGGGGCAAATTGATCAAACGTATTGATGAAAACAAACATAAATTTTCAGATCAATTTAGTTTAATTTAATTTTATAATTTTTTGATCTGACATGTTCAAGCATCATCTGAAGGTTCTTTTTGCCAATGGCTCTCAACGAATCCCTTATTAAATTGCATAAAAAACAATATTTTTCTAAATAGCATTTTCGTTTTCATTTTCAACTATGGTAAAGAAACATATTTTCTACAAATCAAAACAATATTTATAGACGCTAAACATATTAATCCACTTCTAGCCGATACTTGATGAGTTGAATAAGCATTCAAATACTTGTAGTTACTATTCAAACAAGTAAAAAACATACTATTTTACAAAAACAGCACGACGCATGACCAGAACCGAATCCCATCATGCGACATATCGAACATCTTGGTTTGGCAAAACTAGCTTATTGGTGACAATTTCAAGGATTTCACATTAGGATAACCGGAATGGTCTCCGGATGACCTACAGTTCAGTGTTCAAATCTCATTCAAATGACCGTAGGTGAAGAAATAATAGATTTTGTATTCATTTTTGTGCGTATGACACTAGAAAATCCTGAAAAACATAGATTTATCAATTTCACCCCGAAGTAAAATTTTGAAATTTTCTGCTAAAAATTTTCCAAATTAACGCTCAAGGATTTTTTTCAACAAATTCCATAACGTTTTGTGGCCTTAGCACCAGTACTGATTTCAAAAATAATTAGGTTTAAATCTAACAAAAAAAATCGGAAATATTTACATTTTTCTGAAAATCGTGATTTGCCCCTGGTTTACGGTACTACAAATAACACAACACAAATTAACAAATAATTAGATGCTTTCCAGGCATGGCAATATTATATACACTTCTGTGTTCAGGTATTTTGGTTATTTTTTAAGGTTTATATGAAGTTGTATTTTTCATTTTTTTAATGCACGAATAATAATTATAACACTGTTGACAGCTGGATCCGTAGTACAGAAGCAACGGGGTGTCGTAGAACAAATTCCAATGTATATTTTGAAGGCAGTACCTGAGGCGTTGCATAGTTTTTGAAAATTCGAAAAAAATGCCAAAATGGCGGTCTTTTTTAAAAATAAGTTATTTTACATGAAAAATCGTTGTTTAGAAGCTCAAAAAAATGGAATAAAGGAATATGAAAAACGGTTATGTAACGCTTCAGATAATCCATTTTTACGAAAAATACTTTTAGGATAACATTTCCTAGGGCATAAGTACTCAAAAATGCAAAAAACAAAAATTCGATTTTTTCGATTTTCCAGATCGGGGTCCCCCCTTGATGGAGAAATGGCTGATATGTTTCTCACAATGCTACAAATAATAATAAAAATGCAAAACTGTAGAATGAATATGCCATTAAATAACTTTAAAAATCGTTCTTTCAAAGGTTACGAGAGAGTTAGTTTTGCTATCCTCATTGGACTTTTCAAGGTAAGAGGAAAATGAACTTTGGTGTTTCAAACCTCTATAATAGTAAGAAGAAAATTTAAATTCTATTCTCGCTCTAGCCAGTCAGTCAACAGGCTTCCTCGAGGCTAAAAGGTAATTTTAAAATTTTCTGAGAGAGAAAAGAGAGACAGAGAGACAGAGAGATAGAAGACATGCATACACACTACATACATACAACTCCCTTTTCCAGCGCGTTTAAGTGGAAAGATTGAATAATCAATTTGAACAAACCAAACACCAGGGCTCATTTGTTTCAATGAGTATGCGGGAAACTTGGGAAAACATGGGACGGGCCGCTATCTCTATAATAAAGAGCAAAAAAATGTACCAGGTGTTATTTGTATACTTCTATGCGAGCCCTAGTTAATGAATTAAAGTTTCACATACTATAGTGGAACCAATGTGATAGAAGACACGATAAGTCACCAAATAAAACTTAATTATTGTATACTGATCAGTGTGAAATTCACGCCCAAATCCTTCAACGTTGGGACACCATTTTTGACATCATCGGTCACATAATCGCGCTCGACGGGTTTGGTGTGCAAGTCTCCCAACGAGAACGAGATGCAAACGAATTCTGTAAATATCACCTTCATCGCCGACGGGGCAGTGTTATACACACTGCGTACTGCGGGTGCTGGCTCGTTCTCACACAAAAAACACATCGCAGCTGCTCACTCTCTCACTCTGTTTGTGTTTACGTCAAGAATACGACCATTTACGACCGTTTACGACTGTTCACGACGACCGCGCTTTATTTTTTAGCGATTTTATTTATAGTAAGATTTTCAACAAGTTTAGCCAGTTTATCTGCTTCCCCGATGACGTGAACATAATCGGAAGAATACATGCGACGGTAGCGGACTTGTATAACCGATTAAAGCACCAAGCAGGGCTGATTGAGCTTGGGATCAATGCGAGCTTGGGATTTAGAACTAAATATATGCTAAAAGTGAAGGCTGATCGGAACAGAATCCTTTTCCCTAGTAGTGTTGTGATCGACGGCTACGAGCTCGAAGTGGGCAAGAAATCTCGCTATCTTGGCTCGTTGATAACAACCGACAACAACAACAACCGTTAAATTCCGTCAACGGAACTCGAGCCTACTACGGGCTCCACAGATCCTTAAGATCCAACAAACGCCAACGAAGTGTACCATGTACAAATAGCTCAAATAGCTGTTCGGGAGTATTCTTTTTGGCGTTTTCGAACGTCGAGTACGCAGAACAACATACGGCAGTATACAGGAAAACGGAGTATGGAGAAGAAGGATGGATCACGAACTGGCGCAACTCTACGGCGAACCCAGCAAGTCCAGAAAGTCGCCAAGGTTGGACTTGTGCGATGGGCAGAAAATGTTGCAAGATGCCGGTCAGCAGCCCTGTAAAGATGGTTTCATAACTATAGAACCAGATAGAAAAATACTATCCAGACTGAACTAATTTTCATTAGAAAAGATTAGAAAAGACCTGACATAGTAAACCCGAACGTCATTTTGTAGGCGATAAACTCTCCTGTCTGCTCTTCAACGTGGCGCTGGAAAGTAGGAAGGCCTCAAAATGCGGGTCCAATTTTCAACTACTTAACACATTATCAATAGGAAATGATACTGCTTTTCCATTTATATGCGTTGCAGTATTACTATGGAACATGAAGAGAATAGTTGTCCTGATATTGAGGACAAATGCGCAAGTTTTTTACAGCCTCACCCACCTCAATATTTCTATTTACTGTCGTCAGCATACTTGATGGTATGAAAAAGATTTTTAAACATGATAAAACTGAGACTTTTTAAAAACCCGGCATGTATTGAGGGATGAGGGCAGTGTCTGTAAAGAAGAGAAAAAAACATCTTTCAGTTGGAATTGCGCTCGTAAAGAAACGCTGCATAAAAATCGTCAACAAGTGCAGATAACGGATGGAAAGCTCGGATCTAGACTTAGTGGGTGATTTCTTTTGATGTATACTTCGTTTGCTGGGAGTTCTCTCCAATTCGCGGTGATGACACTTTCTGTGGTAAGCTGATTTAACTTGATTATTATTTTCAGCTTCAAAATGGAGTCAAGTTCTAGACCATTAAGGTCACTTACTAGATATTCTAATATTCATTGACATATTTTAAATCGTTCTGCCAGTCATAAATGTATAAACAAAATGCATCTACTAGATTGCAGGGAACTATCTCGAATGGGCCTGGGGCTCTCATTGAAGCAGTTATGCTAGCGCTTCTAGAAGTAAACTTTTTTTCTGTTTAACACTCTCTCTTCAGGGATCATCACCCGTTTCATCCAGCGCTAACCGAGAAGCGCATCTATTTTTTTCCTCACCTTCATACTATTCAGCATACATTTAGGTGAATTTAAATATTTTATCTTCATCACAATTTAATCTCAAATGGAAATCTGCGGAATGAGGATATGAATAATTCAGTATACCACCGCCCAGCGTTCATTACAGACACCGACGGATGAAGAAAAAAGGAAAAAAAAAAGATAGACCCCTTTGCGAAACTGAAAGTGGAGGCTTATTTTTGTCACTGAATGATGGATGTGGACGGAAACGTCAGTAGACTGGCACTGTGACACCCATTCTCCTATGCGAACGCATTTTTGGTTAGGTGTACGACTCCGCAGCCCTCTAAAAAACTACCCTCTCTTGTCACCGAAAAATCTCATATGTTTGAATGTCTATGGCAAAAAAACTACTCAACAAACACATCGACCATATTCTAGATGGATAAATGCTTAGTCTTAGATATATTGCATAGAGGAAAACCGAAAACTGTTGTTTGCCCACAAGCATTTTCCAATAGAAATAGATATATTCAGTTTTTAAATCCTTCATATTAATTTCCCTAGCGGTCCAGCCAGCTTGGTAAACTGGTATTTCTGGCTTTAACAGGCAATTTAGAGGATGTACTTGTTTTTGACATTTAATAAAATTTACTCGTCAATAGATTCCGAACCAGTTTTCTGTTCAATTCGGACTTGTTACTGATTGGCGATTTCGGATATTAGCAACGAAAGTAAATAAACAAAATTTGATTTTCTAACTAGGGAAAATGTGTATAATACGCTACACCCTACAGGGAACTCTCTTATATTCTACATCGCTTCTGTAACATTTTTGGTTGTTCAAAACCGGTTTGAAAGTAATGGGCACCATACACGATCAAAAATACTGACAATAAAATGTCTCCAATATTATGACAGCCAGGCTTTCTGGTTCTATCTAACCTCAATCAATATTTTGCCAACTTACACGGTCAATATCCCCATTAACCCGTGTCAACCGCGATGATTAGTGACGAATTTCGAGTTTGGGATCCAAACTATTCTTCATCAGATTATAAGGTTCAAAGGCAATTTTTTATTGGCAAAATTTGAATGAAAATTTCTACTTGGCATTTTTTACGCACGTAGTTCTAACCCTAACTTAACATATTCCCTCTAAATTTTCCGGTAGTTTTACTAAAACTTATTTTTATAATATAAAATCAATTTCAGACACAATTTTCGAATGGGATTTTCTCACCACTTGCAGAAAAAAAGTGATTTGCATTTACCTAGAATACTTATTTATCCGAAAAACATTATTTTCACTCATAACTCTCTCTCTTTTGCTTATTACTTAGCTGCAAACACAATCCGAGCAGCGGAGTCACCCCTTTTCTTATTGAGCCCTTCATATATAATTTACAGATCATATTCACCGTATACCTTAAATTAACGCAAGTTTCTGCCATATAAATGAAACACAAATTTCTGCATTACTCGAGAATTAATCAAGCAAATGAAACGAAATTAGTCATATGGAGGTTTTAGGGTACAATAAATGTTTCTATGGTGTTTAGACATTCCACTCCCCTCTCTAAGAGGGGACTGCCATACAAATGGAGCACAAATACATTACTCGAGAATTAATCAAGCAAATGCCACCAAACTAGGCATCTGGAGGTTTTAGGATGCAATAAATGATTCTATGGTGGATAGACACTCCTCCCCCTCTCTAAGGGGAAACCTCGTCTTCATTCTATCATATTTTCTGTATCAAACATTTATTCCATGTAACAGAGAAACATGTTATTAGCAAGTGGTTGGAAAATCTTGAACGAGAATAGAAGTACTAGGAATTTTTTTAGTAAAAGGTAAATTCAACGGGGTCGATTAGAAGATCAATCAATGAACAGTTCTGCGTTTGGACTCATGAACATGCGCTTAGTATGAGAAGGTGAATGTTTGAAGGTATTGATGACAAAAAACAAATTTTGGGCGGGACGAAGTTTGCCGGGTCACGATATTAATGCTCGAAAATCAGAAAATCCAGATTGGTGCGTCGTCATCTATGTTCAGCTGTCATTATGCTCTCAAATGTTATCATATTGACCGTGTAAGGTCCGCTTAATACCTTTCAAGTTCCCAGTGGACGTCTCAGATGATGAAAACGGCATGAAGTGGTAGCAGCAAGTATCAGGACTACAGAATTCTGCTGTGAGTGCGAAAGTTCACCCCCTCAAGTGAGTAAGGCGCATTAATTTAACCACAAAGAAGTTTGGCAATGAAAATGGCTTATTGAATACCCCTTTGTCAACTCAAGTTCAGCAAGCGTCATCTGGTTGAATATGGCGCCATGATCCGGGGATCGCGTCAAGACATATGCCTGAGCGCTCTACGAATAAAGCATTTTCGAATCCGCTCAATACTGATGCTCCACATGTGCTGGTAAGGGATCCATACTACCGATGCAGTTTCGACCGAACAAGAGAAGAGTAGAGTGATTTCAGGCAGTAAGGATCAGTGAAGTACCTAGAAATTCTTGATATAAACCTAAGCTGACGTGTAGCCTTAGTGATCAGCACAGAACGGTGTGCATCGAAAAAGAACTTATGTTCGAGAACTACGTCCAAGTCGTTGACCTGACTGACTCTCTTTAAGATCAATTCGTCAATCGTGTAGTTTAATAGAATTGGCTGTTTTTTTGACGTAGAACTACGTCTTTCATTAAGAGTGCCAAATCAGACACAGGTCACGTTTTTATGAAATAACGTTAACGTTAATAATTGTTTTTGCCATGAACGGATTTTGGCGATTTTCATACCAAACGAATCGGAAATTCCCTAAGATTCCTTAAGATATGCTATACATCACAATCCCCTGATGTGTAAATGGTTAAAATTCATGAAAACTTGAAACGTTTCCATTTTCCCATACATTTGCTCAGCTGATTTAAGAGCTTCCGTACCCGTGCCATCAATAACGAGCAACGAAGGGAAATATTTGCCTAAAGCAGGGGTGGCCAAACTTTTGACCAGTACGGGCGACTAATTGTTTAAATCTTAGATCGCGATCTACCAACGTTGACTGTAGCAAGAATTCATTAGAAAACGAATGCAGTACTAGATAATAAAACATAGTTTTAACCCTCCTGTACTCGCGTGCGAAATTATAACTCGTATGTCACAGACTGTGCGTCTCTCTGTAATTTTGCAATTTTATACGTTTAAGTAAAAAAAATATATTATTAAATGAAAAAACTCCAGAATTTTTTTTTCATTCTGTTTGTTATAGTCATGCAAGCCTCCTCAAAATAAAATTATTGAGTCTGTGCGACCGAGACTGTGAGAGGATTGATTAAAGGAAAAACATAGGTCATACTAATAAATATTCATAGATAAATAATTTTATCAAATAAAAATAATTATCGGTTACTAGATGATTAATAATAATACTAGTAAACAATGACTATCAATGATAGTAATTTTTTATTTTTTAGTGTCTTCGTGTGAACTAACCCATAAAACATTGTAATGATTTATCAAAGTCGAAACGTTAGTCAAAATTAACATTTTTAAGATGGTGAAGTACACGTACGAGCAACACTTAATAATTTTCTAAAATTTCTACCGAAATTCGGAGTCGGTGGTTGTAACTTTAAGAGCGCTTACTCCAATTTTCGGCCGTAATAATCGTCCCAGCAGGCAGATTGTGCTTAGCGCTGAAACTTCTCCGATTGGCCTCTGGCGACTTCATGTATGAGGCCCATTTCTGGCCCAATGGCCAACAATGGTCAACAAGCAAAATATATGTTATTGGTCAGATGCAAAACCACATGTGCTTCAAGATTTTATAATTTTAGAAATTTATAATTTCTCCTTTACTAGGTGCTCTATTGATGACTATATCTTACAGATTGGTCATTCAACAAATTAACATCCATTGCCTTTGGAGGTGACACTATCCTAGACCAGCTGGCGAGCACCTAGGAGTACCTACGCGGGCGACCGGTAGACCGCGGACTACCGTTTAGCCATCCCTGGCCTAGAGTATACATATTGGATCTCGTGGAGGCAAATTTTCAGTCTCGTCCAGTATAAGCAATGAACACCACTTGTTCTTCCTTGTTTGGCGTCGTGCACAAATTACGTAACGCGTAGGGGGGGAGGGGGTCAAAAATCCGGATTTTTTGCGTTTAAAAGTTAAAAAGAGCGCAAAGCGGAGATAAGTGTGTGTATATTTAGTTACTTCAAGCCATCGATTTATGGATATGTGTGTGCGTACGTGCGTGCTTCATAACCCGTACCAGAAAATAGTACAACTTCGCTTCGCTTTGTATCTGCTCCCTTGTACATTGGTCCTGTCTCGATGCAACAATCGTCTGATTTTTTTCATGCTATGATGGATGATTGTTTGGTGGTGCTAATTATGCAGACGTGATGATAAATATAAACAAAAAGGGGAGATAGCTGAGGCAAACACTCTGTCTTTTTTATTACTTCAAGCAGTTAACACCCCTTGTTTTCCGTCTTCATAAAAGCTCCATTGGTACATTCGACATTGCATCAATACATTGAACTGACGCTATGGCGAAGCAGGCGTTAAGGTTGTGCGCCAAAAAAATATTTGTTGAATACCAAGCTAGACCAACGTGAACGTCTTACTGGAATATTACGAGTTATTCGGGATCGCGTGCCAGTTGCAAAACTGCCTTCAAGTATTGCATTTGCGCGAATCTTGATTATAATGCTTCTGCAATGCAATGCAAGGCAATGCTAGTCTTTTCGAGGTTATTTAGATTAACAGAAAGAGTTTATTTCGTTTATTTAGTCACTAAGAAAGTAAATGTCATACTGGAATTTTGTATGTGATTTGGTTTCGCCTGCCAGTAGCAAAACTTTCTTCACTGAGTATGACTGCTGCGTTTATCTTGAGCATGATAAAGTAATGCAACTTTTTTTCGAGGCCAGTAATATTTATAGAAGTGTTTCTTTTGAGAATTGCGTAAAATGATGAGAAGTGTTTATATTCCTAGTTGCTTCAAGTGACTAATGTATGGCTCTGTATGCATGCTATGTTGAACGCTTGTTTGGTGCTGGTTGATTCACGTTGTACGAACGACGTCTTGAGATGCGATTCTATTGAGGCAATACTAAATAACATGTGGAATGATATTTGATACTTGCAAGCAGGGCATAGTCATAGTCAACTAAGGATAATCAGCTGACTATCTGACTGACTATATCCGTATTCAGTTAGTAATGACTTTTGGCTTCTTCACGCAGTTTCTTCGCCAAAGCGACTAAACAGTCAGTCGGGTGTTTAGTCGCTTTCCCCCTATACCGACTCGACTATATCAATTCATTCTTCTCAGTCAAATTGTTCTCATTGCATTTTGAAGTGACTTCCCCCAAAACGAATTCGTTCATCTCTTTCTCTCTCCCATGTACGTGTGCATGCATCGATGTTTGAGTTCAACGTGGTTTCACATACGCTACAGGTGAGCTAGATTTTTTTGTATCGTACACGAAAATTACTCACACGTATAAAATAGCGTGCAGTGTGTGTGCGCTATTTACTAATACTAACGCGAGGACCCTTATAGCATACTTGATAATTGTTCAAGTTCGTTGATTTGAGTTCACGATGGATGGCCAGTAAATCGTCCATTGATGGGGTAACTTCTTTTTTGCATCCGAAATCATGTTTTCGTTCCTCTTTATATGGACGTAAAAATAAGACTACGTACGCGGGTAACAATTTCGTTCCTAGGGGAATAGAAATGTGGATTGAAGTCAGTTGAATGAAGAGGCAGATTTGTATTCATTAGTCGAGTCAGTTAAAATAACCACTGACTGGACTAGTTCACCAGTCATCCTCGCTAGTCAACGCTAGTCAAGTCACTTTTTGTTGTGGGCGACTGCCGAAGCAGTTCTAGTCGAAGCGAAGCTATTGAGAGTAGAGTCGGTCTTCATTTTTTTGCAAGTATTGCCATTGTTGTTTCCATGCGGTGCCAAAGATAGATTGATGTAGCTATGAGATGTGAAATAATGGTGGTGGTGCAACAAGTATATAATCGACTGTAGCCAAGTCTATGTCAATTGCGAAAAAGGCCACCGGAATAGAATTCGAGGAAAATTTTTATTGCATTGCCATAGACAAATCATGCATACAATCAACTAGTGCTTTGTTCTGCGAGGGCAAGAATGAATCATCAATTAATCATCATCAACTGATTCTACAATAAAAAAACATTTCAAGGCAACCGAACCATTCTTCTAAACAGTTATTTCTAAAATTTCGCAGCATTATAAAATTATATCCGAAGTTATAAACAAGCGACTTGAAAAAAATTACAGCGTAGTTCTACGTCAACAATGCGTTCGTGTCTTGGACACAACTTCCAATAATTTTCGATAAAAGTTCATGATCGCACACTTACCGATGCTTATGGT
The DNA here is from genome assembly GCF_029784135.1 of Toxorhynchites rutilus septentrionalis. Lineage (NCBI taxonomy): Eukaryota > Metazoa > Arthropoda > Insecta > Diptera > Culicidae > Toxorhynchites > Toxorhynchites rutilus. Next base: position 231,597,156 of record NC_073746.1, read on the forward strand.
TAGTTTATTCAGGCGCCACCAACTCACGAACTGGTCAAGCATGTTCTGCAAATCCTTACAGTTTCAATAGCCAGATAGATCTTCAAGTTGTCTGCGTAGTGCGGCACACAGACGGGTGCTAGAATAAGCAACACATCTTTGTAGAATATCACGAACAAGGCAATGGTCCTATATTGTTGCCTTGCGGAACTCCCGGACAAACAGCAACAGAAATGAAGTGTGAGTCTGGAGCTCAATACGGAGCATTTTTTCAGAAAGGCATTTCCTCAGCCAGTTAATGAATTCTTCAGAAGCACAAACACGGGATAGTTTTCTCAGCAGGATGCGGTGGTCAATCCGATTGAAAGCGCCTTTTATTAAGTAGTTTTTAGTGGATACAAAACGATGAGAAATCGAGAAACCATGATAAACCATGATAAGACCATGTTGTACTGGTGAGTTATAGCTCTGAATATCAAAGAAGACAACATCGTTCACGATCATCTCAAATAGCTTACATGCAGATGCAGATAAGTTGGTTATTCCGCGATAGTTGGTCACGTTACACTCGTCTCCTTTTTTGAAGACAGGATACACAGAAGAGTGCCTTACCGAAAAACACTGATGCAAAGCATTTTGAAAACAAATCACATGTTTCAAGAACAGAGGACGACTCCTAATCACCAAAGAACAGATGGGATGTCTGTAGTTCCACGTTTGGAATTGACAACATTCTAGAAACTTCTTGGAAACCTACGCGAGTTTTCTGTACACGAAGCAGATATGATTTTTAAAGAGTAGTGTTAATGTTGCGGTATGCATTTCTAGCAATTTATTTGGCCACTAGCTTATTGGTGACAATTTCAAGGATTTCACATTAGGATAACCGGAATGGTCTCCGGATGACCTACAGTTCAGTGTTCAAATCTCATTCAAATGACCGTAGGTGAAGAAATAATAGATTTTGTATTCATTTTTGTGCGTATGACACTAGAAAATCCTGAAAAACATAGATTTATCAATTTCACCCCGAAGTAAAATTTTGAAATTTTCTGCTAAAAATTTTCCAAATTAACGCTCAAGGATTTTTTTCAACAAATTCCATAACGTTTTGTGGCCTTAGCACCAGTACTGATTTCAAAAATAATTAGGTTTAAATCTAACAAAAAAAATCGGAAATATTTACATTTTTCTGAAAATCGTGATTTGCCCCTGGTTTACGGTACTACAAATAACACAACACAAATTAACAAATAATTAGATGCTTTCCAGGCATGGCAATATTATATACACTTCTGTGTTCAGGTATTTTGGTTATTTTTTAAGGTTTATATGAAGTTGTATTTTTCATTTTTTTAATGCACGAATAATAATTATAACACTGTTGACAGCTGGATCCGTAGTACAGAAGCAACGGGGTGTCGTAGAACAAATTCCAATGTATATTTTGAAGGCAGTACCTGAGGCGTTGCATAGTTTTTGAAAATTCGAAAAAAATGCCAAAATGGCGGTCTTTTTTAAAAATAAGTTATTTTACATGAAAAATCGTTGTTTAGAAGCTCAAAAAAATGGAATAAAGGAATATGAAAAACGGTTATGTAACGCTTCAGATAATCCATTTTTACGAAAAATACTTTTAGGATAACATTTCCTAGGGCATAAGTACTCAAAAATGCAAAAAACAAAAATTCGATTTTTTCGATTTTCCAGATCGGGGTCCCCCCTTGATGGAGAAATGGCTGATATGTTTCTCACAATGCTACAAATAATAATAAAAATGCAAAACTGTAGAATGAATATGCCATTAAATAACTTTAAAAATCGTTCTTTCAAAGGTTACGAGAGAGTTAGTTTTGCTATCCTCATTGGACTTTTCAAGGTAAGAGGAAAATGAACTTTGGTGTTTCAAACCTCTATAATAGTAAGAAGAAAATTTAAATTCTATTCTCGCTCTAGCCAGTCAGTCAACAGGCTTCCTCGAGGCTAAAAGGTAATTTTAAAATTTTCTGAGAGAGAAAAGAGAGACAGAGAGACAGAGAGATAGAAGACATGCATACACACTACATACATACAACTCCCTTTTCCAGCGCGTTTAAGTGGAAAGATTGAATAATCAATTTGAACAAACCAAACACCAGGGCTCATTTGTTTCAATGAGTATGCGGGAAACTTGGGAAAACATGGGACGGGCCGCTATCTCTATAATAAAGAGCAAAAAAATGTACCAGGTGTTATTTGTATACTTCTATGCGAGCCCTAGTTAATGAATTAAAGTTTCACATACTATAGTGGAACCAATGTGATAGAAGACACGATAAGTCACCAAATAAAACTTAATTATTGTATACTGATCAGTGTGAAATTCACGCCCAAATCCTTCAACGTTGGGACACCATTTTTGACATCATCGGTCACATAATCGCGCTCGACGGGTTTGGTGTGCAAGTCTCCCAACGAGAACGAGATGCAAACGAATTCTGTAAATATCACCTTCATCGCCGACGGGGCAGTGTTATACACACTGCGTACTGCGGGTGCTGGCTCGTTCTCACACAAAAAACACATCGCAGCTGCTCACTCTCTCACTCTGTTTGTGTTTACGTCAAGAATACGACCATTTACGACCGTTTACGACTGTTCACGACGACCGCGCTTTATTTTTTAGCGATTTTATTTATAGTAAGAATTATTTGGCCAATTCATAATTTGAGATATTGGGAATAACCCGTTTACATGGCATGAAGCGGGAAATAATTTCTAATTGACATAAGCTCTAGCAATTCAATGAAATAAACCACAGATAATTAATAATTTATGATATATTGTCAAATAACAAATTCAAATTTAAATAATGGTAATAATTTGAAAATATCTTCAAGTTCATGTCAATATCATTCTTCCCTCCCGAGAATACCCCCAGTGGAAGCGGAAACAAGGCAGTAATAAAGTCTGTAAAGCTCAAATATGCTCTTCCACGCCCGTTAATCATACAATCGTTGCACGAAGGAACCAATTCAGTATGACTTCATTGATCGTGACATATCATATATCGGGAATGGCTTTTTTCTCACTGCCACCAGCAACAGCGTAAGCCAACAAAACTAGCAAAAAGGGCGAAACTTCATGAAAGAATTATTGCCCCGTTCCGTAGCTAAGGAATTCTGCCACTAACCAAGCGTTGCCACCCTCCGCGAACAACCAATCGTCGCGTGCAGACGATACTTTTGTAGGACATACTTTGCTTACAGATTGGCTTATTTTATTCATGAGTATGTGTATTGATTTATTGAATCAAAACAAACTTTGACAGAGCGAACGGATCTTCTCCAGCTTATTTATGAGATGTTGCTCAGACCCGACTGGCACAAATGAACTTGGCGTGCTTGCTCAATAATGGATGTAATTAGCCGGCTACATATATCAGCAGAATCCAACGTGTTGGATTCCGGGGAGAATTAAAATGAATGTTAGACAAGCGAACCGAATCGAGTGATGTTTAGAAAATTAAAATACTTCTTAGGTTCACGTTCTCAGTCGCAATGGTGACGGCTCCTCCGTTGCGTGTCACGCGTTCCCTATAGATTAACAGGAAGCGTGTGGTGGAGGTCACATTTTCCCACTGCTGGAACGAAGCCTGAGTCAACAAAGTTTGTAATTGGAGTGATTTGAAAAATAGTATCATGGGCCATGTTATTGCAAAGTGGAGAATAATTGCTCCCCAGCAGCAACCACGGGAAAAATATATACAACAGCCAAAAAAACCTGAAGGCGAGAAAAGATGTTACGAAGAAATAACACAGCTCTCACCTCGACTGCATGGCGGGCTTAATTTTGTTACCCATGAGAGGTATGATGATTTATTGCGCTGTTCTTCGCATATTTTCTGTTGGTGCGCTCCACCCGCCCTTAGGTGTCGATGGCAGGGGATGGGCGGGGACGAATGGAATCCACCCACGCTATTCGCGTATGTAGGATATGTGAAAAAAACGTGTACATGCCACTTGATTTATATCGGATCTCAATACGCCGCATTGTCGGAAGTTCACGAGTGTGTTACGTACATTGTGGGAAGAAAAACTATTGGGTTTATCCTTTCACTAAGTTATGTCTGTCACATTAGATGGCGCTTCAGAAGGTAATAGAACATTATATTATTTATTAATTTCCTCTTTAGTTGTGGGATTTCGTAAACTATATTGCTAATTTGTATTGAAGGTTGACCACCAAAAATTCCGGATATACGAGAGACGCTGCAAATTATTTATTTTTTGAGTGAACATTTTCAAAATATTAATGAGTTACGTTGAGAGTGTATAGGATTACAGAGCCATTTGTTATCCAGATAAGTTAGGTAACAAGAGAGCCTATCTCGTGAAACACATATATAAAACTTTGTTTCGCCTCGGAGGCATACTTTTCGATTGTTATCGAGTACTATGCCGGTAGTACAGGGTCTTTCAGATTAACCACTCACGCAACAAATTTTGATAGCTTCTACAAAAGTGAACCGATTTTAATTTTTAAAAAACGAAAATAAATCTCATTTTGGGACATTCTTGATGTGACCACCCCTTTTTTCAATAATGCGTTTTGATCGGTGAACAAAATTCTTCATGCACAACTCTAACATTACGACTTCGATGCTGTTGAAAATCCGAGTTATTTCTCCTTTAAGTTCCTCCAAATTTTGTGGGGTATTACACTGCAACGGTCCTTCACGTACCTCTAAAGGAAGTAATCGGCGTCGAGAAATGTTGAAATTCTTATTATTAGAGGACAAAGTTTCATTAAGGCTTTGGTTGCTCGAATAATACGATTTCACTCAAATTACACGTTCTTGTAAATTGTACATCTTGACACTAAAAACCATCCGAGCAGACTGAACTAGTAGCCGAATATTATCGTCCGGAAGTGGGGAATGCAGTGTTACCATCGACGGAGCGAAAGCAATTTTTATGAGGAGCTATCCGATTTTTTTGCGTGAGCGTTTAATCTGGAAGATCCTTTACTACATGGGCTGCAAAGACCCGGGATTTTTAATGAAAACAATTCTTTTTTTTCTGGCACAGCAGCATTTATTTCTCAAAATTGTTTCCTTCGAGAGCAATACGCTTGGTGTAGCGATTTCCCAACATTTCGATTCCATTACTGTAGTACAAAACGTCTTCGAAATATGCCTCAGTGCCACTCTGCAGACTGCCTATTGGACTCAGGATTGTGGTAATGGATCCACGTTTCATCCATTGTCATAAAACGTCGAAAGACGTCCACTCGTTTACGCTTCAACAACGCCAAACCGGCTGTTGAATCATCAACGCGCCGCTGTTTTTGGTCGACGGTCAGCAAACGATTTCTGGATTCGTAGCCTCTTTTTACCTTACAGAACGAGGTGCATCTGCGGTGCTTGTACGACCCATTTTAAATTCACTAAACCACCGATAAACTGTTGTTCTTGAAGGAGCAGAAGTGGAATAATATTTCGTCAACCACTGCATTGATTGTTCAGGAGTTTTTCCTATAAAAACAATGTTTGAACGAATGCTCAGGTAGTGACACTCGAACAACTGTAGCTTGTGAACAAATAAACGAAATGTCATGAAACTTCACACATAAGCTAGTGACAGATGAGCCTCTCGAAATGAATCTTGTTCATTCTTAGTGGCGCCATCTGTTGAAAAATTCCGGGACTTTTCAGCCCATGTATTGATAAGTAGGTGAAAAAGATCACAGAAAGGAACGGTACACTATATTACGTACACAATGAATACGATCTTTGGACTCTGTATCCCATGGATTATTTTTGTATCCGATTTGGATTATTGAGATCAAAGCTTGTTTGTGATCCCGCGGGCAAGTTGTTGGCGTCACACCTAACATGCCGAGGGTTCGGGCTCAATTTCCGTTCTGGTCAAGGGAATTTTTCGTCAAAGAAATTTCCTCCGACTTGCACTGTGGTCACGCGTATCTTAGGGCTTGCCGCTTAGAATGCATTCAAGGCATAGGCATAGAAATCTCAACTAAGTACTAATAAAAATGACGTAACTGATACTAACGGGTGTTAAATAAAAAATGAGAATTCACCTTTCAGTAACTCAAATAAAGAGCGTAAAATTTTCTTTCTCCAAGAAAATTGCTCTTTGGGCTCCCTAGAAACAGTAGGCGTGTTTGGTTTTGTTAGTTTGAATTTAGTCAAAGCAAAGATGGCGTCGAAACAGCACGTGCTCCGCGAACGCATTGTTCGGTTCTACGAAACGCATTTCCAGCAAGGAAAAAAGTTCACGGTGGCACATTTTAAGGAAGAAATATCGTATCCTGGTTTCCCTGAACGTAGAGTGGAAGGTCGGAAGTGGTCGTCCGGTGACGATAATGACGAAGCAGAGGAAGACATCGTTAAAGAAGCTGCTTGACAACCAGGACGCAACCAGCCTGCGTGACGCCGGTCGGAAATATGGCTGCTCCCACGTATTGATCCATCGGACCCTCAAGATGGAAGAAATCGTCTGCAGGAAGAAGACGAGGTCGCCGGAGTACACGGAGGAGCCAATTGAGACGGTTAAATCACAGTGTCGGTGGATGACCAAAAAATACCGCGGGACGTCTTTCGTTCTGGACGACGAAAGCTATTTTCCGCTGTCCAAAACACATATTCCAAGAAATGATAATTACTACTCCAGCGACAAGTCATCCACACCGCCTGAAGTGAAATACAAGTTCAAGCATAAGTTTGAAAAAAAGGTTATGTTGTACATCTCCATTTCCGACCGGGGCATTTCAAAGCCTTGGTTTAAGCCGAGCGGTCTGGCAATCAACCAACAAATCTATCGAGAAGAGTGCCTTGATAAAATCCTGCTGCCGTTCCTGAACGAGCATCACGCGGATGGGAAGTACGTCTTCTGGCCGGACAAGGCGTCTTCCCATTACGCCAAGAAGACGCTGGCGTATCTTGAGGAGAAAAAGATACCGTTCGTGCCGAAAGATCGTAACCCAAAAAACTTGCCCCAGTGCCGCCCAATACAGGATTTCTTTGGCTCACTCAGTGCCCTAGTGTATAAAAACAATTGAAGGGCCAAGGACACGAAGCAACTGACTACAAGAATCCGGAATTGTATCCAGAAAATGGACGTAAGTGCCATACAACGTTCTTGTGAGAGCATCGCGACAAAGTTGCGTCGAACAGCAGACCACAGCCCTTACTCAAACATTCACTGACATTTTTTTTGAAGAAAATACATTATGTTATTAATAAAAAATACTGAAATCGATGAAAAAAAATAATTTTTTTTTATATGTGATTGAAAAAATTCTCATTTTTTATTTAACACTTCTTACGCTGAGACGGCGATGTTCCTCTAGGAACTAGGACGTGTGAGAGACTGATTTGGGTGTTCCTCAATTGATGCGCTAGCGGTAGCAATATTCTCGTCACTACGGGCACTTCTTTGTCTCACTGGCACGGGAACATTTTTTACTGTGCCTGTGGATTCAAATTTTTCCACTAGACGCTTTACTGTGCCTGTGGATTCAAATTTTTCCACTAGACGTTCAGTTGTTGATCTGGCAGGACGATTATGACGACTATAAATTGGACGTAGCGCTCTTAAAGTTGAGGCCATTGACTCCGAATTCGGTAGTCAATTTTAAGAATCTCGACTCGTTGTTGGATCGTATATCTTTTTTTATGAAATGGCAAACCTTACTGAAGAGAAATGTCAACAGAGCGGGGAAAAATATGGCGTTGTCTGCTGTCCCTATCGGTCTACTTTTGTAGCGTCCCTATTGAAATACTATAATGGGTATTTGTCAGACAACAGTACCTAAACGTAGCCTTTAACATAACTTTAATAACACTATTGATGAACGAAACTAAAAGTATATTATAAATTCATTTCAATATTTTAATCATGCATTTTTAAATTTATTTTATCAACAGGTGCTACGAAATATAAAAAACACTAACAAAGAATGCTTCGATGCCGCTATTTTTGGAATTATTGATAAAAAATATAAATATAAATAATAAAACTTAAAGGGCTTGAAATTTGCAGCCTACAACAATCCTAAAAAATTGACAAATTTGAATTTCTCTTAATTTGGAGAGGATAATGAAATGGATGAAGCCACTCGGGCTGGATTGAAACCGCGCAGTAAATTATTGGAATATTAGACATGTGTGACTTATACCATCCTAAAAAATAATATATACATGTTTATCAATCATCATGACAATACTTGCATTATCCAACAGAAATCTCAGGTAAACATACAAATTTTGTTATAAATACATAAAATGCATATATTTAATATCATTGATCGTTTGATATCATTAACAAATTATATTCCTTTTCTTCATTAGGAAAACAAACCATATGGGGAAAAACAGACCAAACGTACTACGTTCTGGTGCTATCAACTCCCAGCTTCAGCCACTCCCGGATGATAACCAGAGCGATGCAGCAGGAAGAGGAACGGGGCTGTGGAAAAGTGTTTGACGCTGTGGTCGAGACTGCGTTTACAACTTTCCACTTGTAAACTGGTTGTATAATTGCATCGAAAATCATTGTTATTATTATGTATTATGTTATTATTATTATGTATTTTTAATAATGTATAGTTATTCAATTGTATGTCGAACAAGTTTTTAGGAATGTATTTTAAGTATGTAGAATAGCATTAAATGGAAAACAGCTTTTAAATTTAAAAATAATTGTTAAAAAATATATTGTAATCCTGATAATAATACTTTACAAATGGGCCAACAAATCTACCATTATTGAACCGACGAATAGCTTTCGTTGAGTCGATATTGGTCCAACACGGGACTAACACCTTAGTTTTGCTTGACATGGGGCCTAAAATTTTTTTCCGTACGATGTACCAAATATAAGTAGGGTAGAAAATAACTAGAGAATTGGTAACATGTACTAAAAATTGGTCATATTTACTAATTATTTCTTTTAGTGTACGGTGAGGAGTGTCGTCAGATGTTCACCACGAACGACCCGTGCGAGAAAAAATCTGCATCGAGCGAGCAATTTGGTCCTTTACAGGTCCGTAATAGTTTGTTTTTCCTGCATACGGAGTCAACTTCAACTCTTGACAATTGACTTGACAATGCGTTCCAGCGAAGTTCACGATATTTTTTTTGTTTTCTGCAATTCTTTAGTAAGTTTTCGCAAACTCGTCAAAGGTTGTATTGAACTCGCTTCTTGACAATTTTCATGATCCTCGGAAGCTTGAGACGTTTGATGATGTCGAGAGGAATCACTGTTAATCGATGAAGATCGAGAATCGCTCTAAGGCGATGTGATGGCTTCAACATTTTGATCATAACTAAAAATTACATATGTTTAGAAAACACCTAAATAGGTAAAAGAAATACAGGCAAACCTTTTTTCTGTGCGGGGGATAGGGAGCGCACAAAAAAAAATCGAGCAAAACTTTACCAGTACTCTTGTACAAAATAATGTTGAACGAAAAAATTTCAATAGCCAATTTCAAATGAAGTTGAGCTAACATACGCGCTCACGAAATATTGAACGGATAATTATGGGCATATATTTGGTTGATTTCGTAATCCTCTCGGTTTTCGTTTGATAAACGATAGAAATGTCCCCCAGGAGTGCTTCGGGTACTATGATATGTAATACAATCGTTCGATTGAGATTGCAACTCTGATCTCTATCCCATGATTACACAATTTGGAGATATATACGTGCTGTTCAATGTTGCAATTGTGTTTCCTTCTGTTAACGTTTGAATAGTGTAGGGAGCCAATAAGTTGAAATCTCACTTTTCTGGTCAGATAAATTGTTTGGAAACTCCTCATTTTTCCAAACGTTGCTCAAGGAGGTTAATGAAAATTTCGGAAATCATCTTCCATCGTTAGTATAATTGCTTTCAACTGAAAAATATAATCAAATATTGATGTGATACAGATTTTTCTCACTCCCCTTACTTTCAGATCTGAATTTACGCTCATCGTTAACGGTTTTCCTTATCACGCATATTCGAGCGAATGTGACACTCCTAGCGAAATCACTCCCCCGTTGGTAGTTAAATTCGATGGCTCCGGGGGACGACCAATCTCGTTGTGGAAATATCCGGTCAGAATTTTATGCTGCAACTGGCCATTACTGTATTGCCCATGATGGTGCGATTAATCATATCACGAGTAGCATGTCGAACTTCCGAGTTGGCGTTGATAATTCGGTATCAGGTGTAAGCTAAGGGGTCTGTGTACTTTAATCGGGTCCTCTCGTTTTGCGGAAAATATAACGCGTTGGATTAAAAAACATTTTATGCGGGGCAATAACGCAGTTTCGTCAGATCTGTATTATAATTTTATTTCAACCGTCGAAATGGTGGCGGGTCTTGACAGCGCACGACAGGGCGAAGGTTGCAATAAAATTAGGAAAATTATGGTTTGCAGAATATGGCAAAAAAGAAAGGGTCGAAGTCTTTGTAAACTTGGGAACGCTGCACTAATCCAAACGGATTTGGCTTACCTCGTCAGGTAGGGGTTCGATAAGCTACTGCAAAACTGTGGACAGAGTTGGAGTTCGTTCACGCTGAAGCTAATAAGATGTTACCAAGCATCAGCGGTATCCCTTGGGCGGACGTGTCCTGTTCGAATAGTTATTGCCTGCGAAGATGATGATTAAAGAAGAAAGGCACCCAATCGGTTTGGGGGAATATACTTTCCTTCTGCTATTTTTTGCTACTCATGGCACATTTTATGCTGTGGAACGGCCCTACTGTAGTTGCTGCTGCCGCTACACATTTACGGGGCGGAATGGAGCGGATAGAGTGGGATGAAAAAGTTATGCTATAAGAAAGTTTAATAAATGTCCAAAGTTTGATATTTAATTGAAAAATATTGAATCTGTTCCAGGCAACATTTGTGGCTGCATTTGACGGTGGCGCTTATGGATGCAACGGTATCGAAAAACACGGGTGGCTATAATATAAACATTGGTATAAAGGGCACATTTGTTTCGCTTTTTCGTCACATATCTTTTCCTAAAAAATGATAAATGTATAGCTCAAGAGTTCAGAGCACTTATGATAATCAGAGAGAGTGCTTCTCTAAGAAAATCGTTCTATACCTGAAAAACTCCCGAACAAGCTCAGCTTCAGAACGGAAAGGCAAGTCCTCTCAACTACTACTTGAATTCGACGTTCTTCAACAGCGAAGTTATAATTATTCGGTACAAGAAGCACCTTTTGCTGCACACATTAAATAGTAAAAGCCTCATTAAGCTGGAGTGGAGCGTTGTTTTGCGACGATTGCACTTGTAAGAGTGCTCCTTGGATGATCTCGCCATCTCCTCGAATAGTTGAAATGCTAGGTCGCAGGATTATCGCGATTTTTGGATTCATTACGTCATATCTTGAGCGAGCGAGTGCAATTCGACCAATTTGGCCGTGGCGACGGCGGAATTTCCATTGTTTTCCATTTTTCTAAAATCAGCGGACACGTCCGCTTTCACACACGGTCAAAACAAAACTACGAGCCCGATTCGGCTGAAATTTCCACAGTAGCGGTTTACGAGAATGTACTACACGATTAGTGATCTCTCTAGTGATACTGATGAGGTTAAGTACTTATCGGACCGCCCTCGTATTAGCATATTCGAGGTATGGCTATTAACTAACGAGACTGGTTACGAAAAAGGGTTATATTTTAAAAATTACGGTACAACGATATGCTCCCCTTCAATATACTCCCCTTGGCTCCTCACACACCTTTCCATACGTTTTTTCCATTGTTCGAAGCAGTGCTGAAACTCTTCTTTTGTGATGGCGTTCAAAAGCCACGTCGCTTTTTCCTTCGCCTCTTCTACGGACTGAAATCGGGTACCTTTCAACACGGATTTGATCTTGGGGAATAGAAAAAAGACGCATGGGGCTAGATCTGGCGAGTACGGGGCATGTTCGAGCACTGGCATACCCTTGTCGGCTGAAAATTGCTTTACCGACAGCGCGTTATGGGCAGGAGCGTTGTTGTTCGTGTTTTTCGTCACACATTCGACTGCTGCTCGCAAACTACTATAGTGACAAAAACGTGTTTTCGTACGTTTATAGCAGACAAGCTACCGAACGCACTATTCGTTCGTCGTTCGTCGATTATTATTGCGAAACTTTGGATTGGTTGATTTCATTTTCTCATCATTTCCTTTTCGTTGCTTCTCCTTTGATCTTTCGAAGGGTGCGCTTCATCATGGCCCAGTAGGTCCATTTTCATCTGTACCAGAGGGGTTCAAATCTTTCTTATCTGTACTTTTTCTTCCAAAAAATTGTACCATCGGAAATATTCGTTGTAAAGAAAAATCTATTTTATTAGCCTGAAAAATACTTATTTATTCACTACAAATACTACATTTACATCAGCAAGACTTTTCAACAAGATTCGTGTGTTTGATTATACTTATACATAGTTTTTCTGAATCTAGATTGCATACTATCTTTTTAAATTAAATTTGTTAATTTGACAGGCTCAGTAACATAAGTTTTAAGGAGCCGAATTCTTAATTATATTTTTATGACTATACATAAACAATTTTCATAAATCTAAGGTTAGTAAGGTAGAAAACCGATTACTCGCGGTCTACTCGAGTTTAGAAGGGTGACATATTTTTTTCAGGAAAAGGATGGGATATAAGAATAATAACAATGTTGATGATCACACTCAATTTTCAAATCTATTCGTATATCTATAGTGTATTTACATTTCAACTTACTGTTTATAGCAAAGGGACCTATTGAAGATTGCGTACTATTATTTATTAAAATTTTTGAGCTGCCGCCACGACATTTAATCAAATATTTTGATCTCAAAATAGCGTTCATCGTGTCATTGCTGAGCCGGTTTCGAAGCTTTCGAATTTTTTGTTCTGATTATATTCAGAAAAAAACGTTCGACAGGTGCCGAAAAGTGAGGCATAGTGAGAACGTCACACACAAAAAAATGCGATATCAAATAGATATCTGTGAGAATGATCAAATACAAATCTTTCAGCTCTTCATGTAGCATCGTGAATTCAGGTTTTTCAACCTGGAACAAACGATTCAATCTGTTAACCTGGGGAAAAACATACTCCAAAAAGCAACAAAGATTTTGTCATTAAATCTTTGGGGGCAGTCTGATTTTTGTCACATTCATACTCAATGGTAAAAAACAAAACTAACTCTGAAAATCGAGAAATGTATCTCTTCACCACCGCCGATAACGAAAGCCAACGGGTGGCCGAAGTGTGCACGATTTTAAGCGGCTTGATTTCCTAAGCTTCCTGTATTATCACGGTATCATGGTCGTACCGTCCGACACAAATCTTTTCAGACGATCCTTGTAAGGAATTCCGTCCTTATTCAACTGATCAATCATTGCATTTTAAATACTTTTATGATCAGCAGCACCAAGCGATACTGCGGCGTAATTGATCAAATCTGGATCGGTTGGGAAAACGAGAGCCGGAGGCCGGAACGATGGCAAAATGAGATGTCAGCGCTTTACAGTGGAACCTCAACCTCAATTCGCTACGAACGCTGAGAAATATTTGGTTGACAGGTTATCTGTACATGTGGCTTGGAAAGTGATATTTTCATTGTAATGGTTACCGTCATCCAGGAATTTTACTGCCTTCCCTGAAGCAACACGATTGTTGCACAACCATAAGCATCCTATCATCACGAAACAAAGGTCGTAGTACGTGAGTAGTATGTCGCCAACAACGTACAAAATCCCTCCAAACATTAGATCGCAGCCCAGAAAATATTTAGCCATCATCGAGCGAAAACTGAAGAAGACCCAAAAAAAACTGTTGGGATTGAGAAACAGTATGAGAGAAACTGGACGAGGTGGCTGTACAGAATATGGTGACAGGAGTTGAACAAAAAGCTCGGAAATTCAGTTAAACGGACGGAAGCTTAGTTGAGTTTTTTTTCTGTTTTATACTAATTCAACTTCAAAAAGAATGAACGAAAAATATTTTGGATGAAAAATTTTATCAACGATTTACATTCACATACCCCTGTTATGAACTCTCATTGTAGTGGCATCTCGCCAAATCCGCCCAAAATTTAACGGGACCTCGGCAGGACCTAATGAACTGCAATACACGTTTTTTCTGGTATCCGTTGATATAGTTGTCGGTTCATATTGTTGGTTATGATGAAAATTAAAGTCTTCCGGCCATAGCTCTGGACTCCCTTTCAGTTTACCGGGAAACTTGTCTGCCTAAACAAACTTATATTTTTTGGAAACATCTGCGCGATCCCTGGCTACATAAAACTTTTGTCCCGGAAGCAGTTTGGAGTCCAATTTAACATATATTTTATCGTCTATAAGAATGCATCCGTTGAATTTGCGTTTGCGTTTTTGCCGTAGTGTCCTGTAATGTAATGTCCGTAAATCAAGGTCCTGTTTGGTTACTTGGTAGCCCGATAGTTGGAGAAATCTTCCCGAATGCGTATATTCCAAATTGTACTGTGGAAGCTTTCATAATTATTTGACGCATTCTTCGGTCCACTGTACCTCTTCGACGCCTTGGTTGATTCTTCCGAAAAAACAGACAAACGTTCCTTAAAACGTATTAGCACTGCATAGACGATGTTTTTGACCATTACCAACACCGCAAGGGTGACGTAGGACTATCGTTGATTTTGTGATTATTTGTTTGAAGTTGAATCTGAACCCATTCTGAATGAATGAATAAATGAATATTTGGGGGACTTCGAAAACGAGAGCGTTACGTTGGAGGCACAAGGTTTTTGCATCCAATATTGAATACGAAAATATTCTACTGATGGGGAAGAATAATCTTCAGTAGCTTTCCTGCTAATTGCATTTAATTGTAAAATCACAAAACCAAATATATTTGGTCGCAGTATTATATGGATAGAAAACATTAAAATGAACTCTTTCGCATGAATGTATTTTTCAATTCCCAGGGGAACTGGTAGATTATTTTTCAGCAACGATAACATCTTTTCGGAATCTTCTCGATGCTGGATGGCAACCAAACGAAAATAAAGGGTGTGTCACATCAAATTGCATCACGGAAAAAACGCTGTAGAAATTTAATTTTTAGGAATTATTTCTTCAGCTTTCGCTTATAATCAGATAAGAGTGTATAGATAACGTTGGCCATGCTTCACTGTCAATTTTTCGTAATTTTGGAAAAATGTCGTCGAACGAAAAAGAGCGTCGTGAATTAATCCTGCGCACTCATTTCGAGAATCCGGAGTTGTCACATCGGGACATCGGTAAGATGCTGGGAATCGTCCAATCCACGGTCAGCAGAGTACTTAAACGATACTTCGAGAACCTAACCATCGACCGGAAGGTGAAGAACGGCAAAAATGGGTGCTCCGTCAGTGAAAAAGATCACAAGCGCGTAGTTAGGCAGTTTAGACGTGATCCGAGAAGTTCGGTCCGGGATGTCGCCAATAAGCTGAATTTGTCAAGTTCATTCGTCCAGCAGACCAAGCAGCGGGAGGGCATGCGTACATACAAGTTTCAGAAGGCTCCTAACCGTGACGAGAGGCAAAACATGGTGGGGAAGGCGCGAGCCCGGAAGCTGTACACCGAAATGCTGACGAAGCCGCATTGCCTGGTAATGGACGACGAAACCTACGTCAAAGCGGACTTTTGTCAGCTGCCGGGTCTGTTGTTCTTCTCCGCAGAGGATAAATTCAGCGTTCCGGAGGAGATTCGCAAGCAGAAACTATCCAAGTTTGCCAAAAAGTACATGGTGTGGCAAGCGATCTGCTCTTGCGGAAAGCGGAGCGCCCCCTTCGTGATGACCGGCACGGTAAACGGGCAGGTTTACCTTAGGGAGTGCCTACAGAAGCGCTTACTACCACTATTGAAGCAGCACGAGGGCCCGACCATCTTCTGGCCGGATCTCGCTTCGTGCCACTATTCAAAGGACGTGTTGGAGTGGTACGAAGCCAACGGGGTCACCTTCGTGCCAAAGGAAATGAACCCGCCCAACGCGCCGGAGCTTCGCCCAATAGAGAAATATTGGGCGATTATGAAGCAGGCCCTCCGGAAGAACCCAAAAGTTGTCAAATCGGAGGCGGACTTCAAGAGAAAATGGATTTCTGTTCAAAAAAAAACTACAACCTGACGTTGTACAGAACCTTATGGACGGGGTGAAGAGGAAGGTGCGAGCATACGGGCTTGGGCTCGAAGTATGAATAAAAAGAAAATGCCAAAAGTTGTTTAATGCAGTGCAACAGAACCAAGAGATTGGTTCGACAACTCGCAAGCAGATCGAACAAGTTATTAATCGATCCAACAAAGGTGTTTTTTTCACATCGAATAATAGTGTGCTTTTTCATCGGTTGCGCTTGCGAGTGTAGCGAAATTTAAAGTGGTGCGCGCTGAGGATCCAAATCAGACACATTCATCACACACACAGCCGCGGCAAGTAGAAATTTATTTTTCTTTTGTTTCCCTATCATTCCTTCTACCTTCTGTGCACGATTTACACCATTGTTCAACTTTGTGTTAACCAAATCGGCAAACGTTGGCATTAGGGGTGATCATTATTTCTTATATACCGTTGAACTTTTATTGGAACTTTTTTTCATTTTAGCATTTTATTTGACATAAAATAAATCATAACCTTATAAAAAAATTTTTTTTTCACTCATTTATTTATTTTGAATCATTATATTCTGTTCATATCGAACAGTTGACCGATTTTTTTTATATGGCTGAGGGCGGGAAGGATCCCCCATCAACGCCATTGAATATTTCCGATACCGATCCTCCTCCTGAAGAGCAGGAAGATGAAGCTGAAGTTGAGAAAGAAACTTCTGTATATGAAGTTGGAAGTTCCGAAGATGAGGACATTGACGAAAAACAGGATTTTCGTCCAAAAGAATACCATGAAGGCTCCAAAGGCCCATTCATTGTATACTTTAGACGAAAATCTAAACCTCTCAATGTCATTCGTATCTCGAAGGAACTTACTCAGAAGTTTTCTGCAATTACCGAGATTACACGGATGGGGCCAGACAAACTACGAGTTGTCGTCTCAAGCAGGACCCAAGCGAACGAAATCACGCGCTGCGACCTCTTTGCGATTGAGTATCGCGTATACGTGCCCTGTTGCAACGTCGAAATAGACGGCGTAATAACCGAAAAGGGTTTGACTCGAAAAGAGATTATCGATGGTGTCGGTCGCTTCAAGAACTCTTCACTAAAAACTGTGAAGATTCTTGCATGCGATCGACTGGGTTCTCAATCGGACAAACTCTTTTCGTGTGACTTTTGAGGGTTCCGCCCTTCCAAACTACGTTGCAATAGGTGCACTTCGTTTACCTGTTCGGTTGTTTGTACCCCGGGTAATGAAATGCAACAAATGTATCCAACTCGGTCACACGGCCGCCTATTGTTGCAATAAAAAACGTTGCGCAGATTGTGGAGACAGCCATGATGAGAATCCTTGCGCGAAAGAGCACAAGTGTCTTCATTGCGGCGGGACTCCTCATGATCCTATCCAATGCCCGGTGTACAAACAACGAGGGGAGAAAATCAAGCGTTCCTTAAAGGAACGTTCCAAGCGGACTTATGCAGAAATGCTTAAGAGTTCCGTACCAACGAATCAGGACAATCCCTACTCCATTCTGCAGAACGACGAGCCTGTTGCTGACGCTCCCAATGCAGGAAGTTCCGGTACATCGCAGGGTGCCGTCAGGAAAAGAAAAAATACTTCTTTTCCATCACTCCCCAGAAAGACGACCGAAGAAGTTTGGAATGAAAACTCGAATTGAACGTGCTGAGAATAGACCGAAGCAAGTACCTCCTGGTTTAAGCGGTTCTTCTACGCACCAAGGGTCCTCAGCACTTCCCGGAGCAGCACCCACCCCGTCTGTTCCATTTTCGCGGTCGAGGCAACAGCCACAATCTGGTTTGCTTGCGCTTTCTGACCTGGTGGACAACATTTTAAATGCTTTAAATATAAATGACCCTCTTAAAAGCATAGTATTATGTTTGCTTCCGATTGTGAGAACATTTTTGAAAGAAAAATGTGGTTTTTTAGCAGCGTTCATTTCCCTCGATGCCTGATTCAGTGCAAGAGGTCAAGGATTTGACCACTGTAATACAGTGGAATTGCAGAAGCATCATCCCTAAACTAGATCAATTTAAATTTTTAGTTCATAGTTCTAACTGTGATGTAACATGGCTTTCTTCAGCCGACGAGCTGAATTTCCACGATTTCAACATTATTCGCCTCGATCGAAATGACTCGTTTGGTGGCGTACTATTGGGGATCAAAAAATGTCACTCCTTCTATAGAGTCACTCTCCCATCGATGACAGGCATTGAAGTTGTCGCTTGCCAGACACAAATCAATGGCAATGACTTCTGCATTGCCTCGATATATATTCTTCCAAGAACAATGGTCGGCCGCCATCAGTTTTTTGATATCATCGAGGCATTGCCGTAGCCGCGGCTAATCTTAGGTGACCTCAACTCCCATGGAACAGCATGGGGGTCACACTACGATGACAGCCGTGCCACGTTGATTGATGATTTGTGCGACAACTTCAACATGACAGTTTTAAATACAGGGGAAGCAAATAGGATAGCCAACCCTCCTGCACGGGCAAGTATGCTAGACATATCACTTTGCTCTTCTTCGTTATCCCTGGATTGCACGTGGAAGGTAATCCAAGATCCCCACGGTAGTGATCACCTGCCAATAATTTTATCGATCGCCAATGAATCAGGTTCTCGTGAGTCAGTCGTTATTGCGTATGACCTCACGAAAAATATTGACTGGAGAAAATTTGCAGAAATAATATCTGAAGCACTTGTTTCAATGCATAAACTTCCTCCACTCGAAGAGTATAACTTTATATCGAGTTTGATTTACGAAAGCGCACTTCAAGCTCAAAAGAAACGTGTTCCTGCTACCACTTTCCGACGTCGTCCTCCATCACTTCGGTGGGACAAGGAGTGTTCAAAGGTCTACCTTGAAAAATCATCCGTTTTCAAAAAATTCAGGAAAACTGGATTAGTGGAATGGTTTCGAAAGTACCAAGCTCTAGAAGCCAAACTAAAAGGTCTGATTAAAGCAAAAAAGCGTGGATATTGGCGGAAGTTCGTCAATGGTTTGTCAAGGGAGACAGCTATGAGCACTCTTTGGAATACGGCTAGGAGAATGCGTGGCTGGAACCATACAAATGAAAGTGAAGAATACTCTGACCGTTGGATTTTCAAATTTGCAAGAAAGGTTTGTCCCGATTCCGTTCCTGCACAAAACGTCGTACGCGACATTCCGCTCCAATGCGATTATGAGAATTTTTCGATGGTAGAATTCTCAATTGCCCTCCTCTCATGTAACAATTCAGCTCCGGGGTCGGACAAGATTAAATTCAACTTGTTGAAGAATCTTCCCGACTTGGCGAAACAGCGTTTGCTGAACTTGTTCAAAAAGTTTCTGGAGCTGAATATTGTCCCGCATGACTGGAGACAAGTGAGAGTGATAGCCATACGAAACCCCAACAAGCCGGCTTGCGATCACAACTCGTATAGGCAGATTGCAATGTTATCCTGTATTCGTAAATTGTTGGAGAAAATAATTCTACTTCGCTTGGACAAGTGGGTTGAAGCGAACAATTTGCTGTCAAATACGCAGTTTGGCTTCCGCCGAGGTAAAGGGACGAACGATTGTCTCGCGCTGCTATCTTCTGAAATCCAAATCGCATTTGCTCGTAGAGAACAAATGGCTTCCGTTTTTCTCGATATCAAAGGGGCATTTGATTCAGTTTCCATGGAAATTCTCTCAGAGAAACTTCATAATCGTGGACTTTCGCCAATTCTGAATAATTTCCTGTACAATTTACTCTCAGAAAAGCACATGTTTTTCAATCATGTCAGCTTGAAATCTTCTCGATACAGTTTTATGGGCCTACCACAAGGCTCCTGCCTAAGCCCCCTCTTGTATGGTTTTTACGTCAATGATATGGATGATTGTCTAACTAGAAACTGCACGCTGAGACAACTTGCAGACGATGGAGTTATTTCCATCACGGGTACTAATCCCGCCATTCTGCAAAAATCCTTGCAAGATACCCTGAACAACCTGTTCACGTGGGCTCTAAAGCTGGGTATCGAATTCTCTACGGAGAAAACCGAAATGGTCGTTTTTTCTAGGAAGCACGAACCCGCCCAATTCCAGATTCACCTATCCGGTAAAGCGATCAGGCACTCGATGTTTTTCAAATACCTTGGAGTATATTTTGACTCTAAATGTACCTGGGGAATACACATTGCGTATTTGAAACAGAAATGCCAGCAAAGAATCAATTTTCTCCAAACAATAACCGGAACATGGTGGGGTGCCCATCCAGGAGACCTCATTCAGTTGTACAAAACAACGATATTATCAGTATTGGAATATGGCAGTTTTTGCTGCCAGGATTCATATTCTCAAGCTGGAGAGAATACAATATAGTTGCTTGCGTATAGCAATGGGGTGTTTGCATTCGACACATACGATGAGTCTCGAAGTCTTGGCAGGAGTACCCCCGCTTACTCTTCGATTCACAGAATTATCCTACAGATTTCTCATCCGTTGCAAGATCATGAATCCATTGGAGATTGATAACTTCGAAAATCTACTCCAACTGACTCCTCAGTCAAGTTTTATGTCTTTATACCATGATTTCCTTACCCATGAAGTGCACCCTTCACCGGGCATCTCCAACCAAGTTTGCTTCCCATACTTTTGCAATTCCTCTGTCAATTTTGATCTGTCCATGCGACAAAAGATCCATGGAATCCCAGATCATCTACGCTCCGATTATATTCCGCCGATATTTTCGGCAGAATATGGGAAAATTAGATCTGATAAAATGTTCTTTACTGACGGTTCATGCATAAACGGGTCCACTGGCTTCGGCATCTTCAATGAAAATTCCAGTGCCTCTTTCAAACTCAAAGATCCTTGTTTCGTGTATGTCGCTGAACTGGGTGCGATATATTACGCATTAGGGATCATTGAAACATTGCCCATCGACCACTATTTTATTTTTTCAGACATTCTCAGCTCAATAGAGGCAATCCGCTCAATGAAAGTTGATAAACGCTCATCTTATTTCGTAACAAGAATAAGACATCTATTGAGTGTTTTGGTCGAAAAATTATTCAAGATTACCTTAGCATGGGTTCCCTCTCATTGCTCGATTCCGGGGAATGAGAAGGCGGACTCGCTAGCTAAGGTGGGCGCATCAGAAGGCACACTTTTTGAAAGGTAAATTGCTTATAATGAATTTTTCCACATTCCTCGTCAGCACACGCTCGTTAGTTGGCAGCGCATGTGGAGTGAAGATGAGTTAGGTCGCTGGTTACACACGATTATCCCTAAGGTTTCGACGAAAGCTTGGTTTAAGGGATTGAATGTAGGTCGTGATTTCATTCGCGTGATATCTCGGCTTATGTCCAATCACTACAACCTAAACGCGCATCTCTATCGCATTGGGCTCGCAGTAAACAATCTTTGTGATTGTGGCGATGGCTACCACGACATCGAGCATATTGTCTGGTCGTGTATCCGGTTCCATGCTGCTCGCTCTCAGCTCTCTAGAGCACTGAGAGCAAAAGGCAGACAATCGGATATCCCCGTCCGGGATATCTTAGGTAGCCGTGATCTTGATCTTCTGCTTCATCTATACCTGTTCCTCAGAAACGCCGATGTCAACGTTTAATGATGTTTCCTTCGTTGTGTCCCCGTTTCATATCCCTCCTATCCGATCGATAAACTTTTACTTAGTCGGGGCAATACATACACACACTCTTTACAGATACACGGGCCAAAGGTTATGCAGTCCATTGATCATTCAACAAGAGCCAAAGGTTGTACCGCTCATGACAACTCTACACGAGCTGATGTTTGCGCCGGCTAGTGACCATTCTATCCTGGATTCCTCGAGTCGAGAAGACGCACCACGCTAGATATGGGGTACAGACTAGGGGGCGTTGCTGATTAATGGTCAGCTGCATCCCAAAAGGAAGTATCCCGTGTCGGGCACAGGTACAGAGCATTGGAGACAGCAACATAACAATTACGAAAACACTTGTAATACTAACCTCGAGCCAACTGCGAGTAATCGGTTACATATTACTAACATAGTTATAAGGCAAACATTGTCGAAATATTGAACTCCCGGCCCCGTCAGGTTGACGCCATATGAGCCTTAATAAAAATATATATTTTGGATAAAAAAAAAAGTTTATATCACGATATGTTTCTTCAAATATCATACAAAAAGAAATGTGTATACTTGAAAAAAGAAAAGGAACGACTCATAAATTTCAAATCAAGCCTAGGAGTGGAACTGTTGACTGGCAACAGCGTATCAATGTTATAAGGGCCTGTTGGTTCTGGTTGCACGGCATTAGCCTTTTTTCGATCTCATCTATGAGGCTGGTGCTAGCGGACGCACTTTAGCCCAGTTCTCCCTTCTCTTAGCTCTCACTTCGCGAGCCGACCAGCCAGCATATCCGACTGACCGACTGCTTGGAGTAGTCTGAGTTAGTAGTTTTTCGACCCGCATTAAGTGAACACCAATATAAAGTTATAAAGTTTCAGTGCATGCAAAATTCCTTCTGCTCTGCTGATTGTTGCCGCCCCGTTGCTGTCCCCCACAGCTGAAAGAAACACAACGTAGGATAAAATAACCACATAATTTTGGTGCCGTGACCAGGATTTGGTCTAAGCCATGTGCCGAGCGCTGTTGGAACCAGGGCGCTGCTATCTTTAAGGCTAGCATTGACGACATTCAACAGAGGAATTTTTTGTTCCAGTTTGCTGCTTGTAACAATACAAGGCAAGGTAAAGACCTGTCCGATAAGATTTTGTGAGTATCGCAGCTCGAGG
Organism: Toxorhynchites rutilus septentrionalis; assembly: GCF_029784135.1. Lineage (NCBI taxonomy): Eukaryota > Metazoa > Arthropoda > Insecta > Diptera > Culicidae > Toxorhynchites > Toxorhynchites rutilus. The sequence continues at coordinate 231,620,033 of NC_073746.1, forward strand.
ACATCGAGACGACGGATGAAGGTAGGACAGAGCATGCATGTGTTCGTGAGCAGTTTGATTCTCGGATGGTTGAAATTGAAGCTAGTCTCCTTGCAAAATTACATCCGCCTCCCGTTATTCACGACCGCAACTCTCCTCCCACTCTTAGTTCCTCCACTCACCATACCGTCGAATCTTCAAGTGGTCATTTTGATTCGTCGAAGAGAAATCACAATCACAACCAGCTTCGCCTCACTTCTTGTGCATTGATTACCAGCTCTGGGGGTAAGTGCAGTGCTTGCGGCGAAGCACACTTCATCGCAAGGTGTTCCAAGTTTCAAACCCTTCCGATGAGAGATCGACATAAGCTGGTGACTTCAAAACGGCTATGCCTCAACTGTTTGAGCGGTGGACACTTCGTTCGCAATTGTTCCTCCACTCTCAACTGCCGCAAATGTAATCGACGGCATCACACTTTTCTTCGTGAATCTGATTCACGCCAGCAGTCAACATGCTTTTTCTGGTTCAGCAGTAGTCTCGTCAGGGTCATTTTCCACTCCCTCACCTACGATCGAACTTTCTACGCAATCGATAGTCGACACCCTCTTCTTCTTCTTCTTCTTCTTCTTCTTGAATGGCGTTAACGTTCCCTGTGGAACTTTTGCCGTCTCAACGTTTAGCATTAACTAGCGTCATTTATTAATACTTTAGTTGAGAATTCTTAAGCCATATAACACGCCTTGAATGTATTCCGAGGGGCAAACTCTAGAATACGCGTGGCCTCAATGCAAGTCGAAGGAAATTTCTTTGACGAAAAAATCCCCCGGCCAGAACGGGAATCGAACCCGAACACCCGGCATGATAATGTGAGACGCTAACCACTCGGCCACGGGTGCACCGACACCCTGCAACCTGCAAACGTAACGGTCCAAGGCGCAGGTCAGCTTTCGAAGTCAATCACTGAATCCGTCGACGCTCAGGTGCAATCCAGGAAGGGCAATTTCTCTTGTGATATGATTTTTTTCGTAAAGGATAAAGTGACCACCGATCTTCCGTCGTAAACCATTTCCACTACCGGATGGAAAATTCCGGAGGATCTCTTCATGGCTCTTCATGGCTCAACGAGAGCCAACCGATAGATATGGTTCTATACGCCAGACAATTCTACTCCTTCTTCCCCAGCAACGAACGCATCCAGCTTGACAGAAACGTCCCACTTCTGGTCAATAGCGTCATCGGATGGATCGTGGCCGGTACATCGAATGATGGCTCATTCACGCAGGCATCGATGCCAACCATCTCGTGTAGTGTAAGAGAAGTTTCTATGGTTTCCTTGGAGAGATTCTGGCAAACAGAAGAGCTGACCAACACCGACACCTATTCCGTAGAGGAGCGACGATGCAGGACCCTGTATCAGTCTACCGTACCCGAAATGAAGAAGTCCGCCACATCGTGCGTTATCCCCGCTAGCCCGACTTTGAAGTCATGATCGGTGAATCCCGGAGCAATGCCCAGCGACAATTCGAACACTTGGAAAAGCGACTGGAACGGGATCTACATTTGACGATGATGCTTCTGCATACTACCTGCCCCACCACTCCGTAGTGAAGAAGGAAAGCACGACGACCAAGATTCGGGTCGTATATAACGACTCAGCGAAAACTTCCGCCGGCTTCTCGCTTAACCCTCTACCGCCCAAGTTTTTTATTCATTTAAAAAACCTACTCCACTTTTATCTCGAATTTCCGACTTTCAACATAAAATACTCCTAGCAGAAAGCTGTCAGCATAAAAAAAAATTATAGGAGGTTGTGTTCAAGACACGACCGCATTGTTGACGTAGAACTACGCTGTAGTTTAATTCAAGTCGCTTGTTTATAACTGCGGATTTTATTTTATAATGCCACGAAAATTTTGAAATAACCATTCTACCAGGTCGCGTTGAATTTTTTTTTATTGTAGAATCTTTTCACGATAATTGTTTGATTATTCATTTTTGTGCTCGCAGAACAATACGATACTCGAGATAAGCGCAGCTGTCATCCTTAGTGGAGAAAGTTTTGCTACTGGCAAGCGAAACCAAATCAAATACAAAATTCCAGAACAACATTTACTTTCTTGGTGACTAAATAAGCGAAATAAATTCTATCTGCACGCGAACCCAAATAAATGAATGACTTATTATAACTTATTGAATAACTTGGTATTCCCCAAATAGTTTTTTGGTACACAACCTTAACACCTGCTTCATTATAGCGTCAGTTCAATGCATTGATGCAATGTCAAAGACACCAATAAAGCATTTATGATGACAGAAAACAAACAATGTTAACTGCTTGGAAAAAGGCTGAATATTTGCCTCAGCAGAGATTCATTACTAATACCCTAGTGTAAATAATTCCCTCCCTCTATCTACCCTCCTTGTTTATATTTATCATTACAAATGGTATTTCAATATATGTAGCGAATATGCACTATTTTTGCGTACGGGTTATGAAGCTCGCACGTACGCACACAAATATCCATATATCGATGGATTGAAACACCTAAATATACACACACTTATCTCTGTTTTGCGCTCTTCTCAAAACATTAATGCAATGGCGTAGCTCAAAACATTAAGCAATGGCGTCAGTTTGATGCAAAGATTGCAATGCCAGAGACATCAGCGAGTGAGTAATTTGGTCGCGTCCACAGCTCAGTCCGAAACGAAGACATATGATGGCGCAAAACAAGGAAAAATAAGCGATGTTCATGTTTTTGTATCTATAACGATATTGAAAGTTTGCCTTTCCTTCCTTTCCTTGTTGAATTTAAGAGACTTTAAACTTCTTCAGTTCATTCGTCTCTAGCTTTCAAAAAGGCCATTGGAGAACTCTTCTCTTTCCTCATATTACTCCTCCATCCCATTGCCTTGAGAAAACCATTCGATCCCTCCCCGTCTAGTTCGCCCAGCAACGGAGTTGTCCAGTCGGTGTCCTCACGAAGAATGAAGTTTGCCTCAGCAAGATCCACTCTTTATACTCTAGGCAAATATTCCCCTTCGTTCTTCTTCTTTTCCTTTGTTCACGGAGATCTTACACCTACGATTTTCCCTTCGTTTTTCGTCGATAAGTTGCTCGTTATTGACAGCTCTGTTCGGGAAATCATACAAATGAACAGAACAAATGTATGAGGAAATGGGAATGCTTCCAATTTTCATCAATTTAAACCATATACATACTATGGGATTGTAATGTATAGCATATCAAACAAATCTTAGGGAATTTCCGATTCGTTTGGTGTGTAAACCGCCAGAATCCGTTCACGGTAAAAATAGTTATTAACATTAACGTTATTTCATAAAAACGTGACCTGTTTTCTGATTTGGCACCCTTAATGAAAGACGTAGTTCTACGTCAAAAAATAACATTGAGTTCACAACATTTTCACTGTATCAAACCTATCCCGAGATAGATCTGATTTCTACGTACAGGATCTATCTGAAGTAGGGTTCAATGCAGTTTTGAGAGCGGTACTATGACCATTGAGAAATATTTAATCCATCTAGCTAATGTGAGTCCAAAAATGCGATCAAGATGTTCTGTAGACTTTTTTGATCATCAATTTATTACTCTAACAGTATTTGTAGTTCTCTAGAGCTTATGCGTCTTTCTGCTTTTTGCTGCATATTTTAATTATCGTGAACAGATGAGCCGGGAGAAAAATAAGCCCATTTGTCCAAGGTACTCTCGCCAAGACAGAGAACGAGTGTATATTTGCAAGTGTCTTTTCATTTTTGCGATGTTACGGTGAATAAAGTAGGGACGTCTTTTCCTTTTTTCCCCCACTTATTTATGATGTGAACTTGGTTAAAGATTTCGAACACATCGTAAGATCCACTAATTGTAGCCTATTCTCCTCCACATAAAACTCCATCCCCAACGCACTGTCGGTATGATTTAATATACCTGATGGAAAGCGAGAAGCGTGTTTTTCACATTAGCTTCCATTGTGAAACTGTTACGTTCTCCAGCCGACGTGTTTCCCATCCTTATTCTAAGGTAAATTTTGGTTCGTGTACGAGAAAATAGACTGACCCGTCCACCGGGTGGCAAATTTATTAGCTGCTTTTAAGGTTGATTATTTTATCTTCACCCCCTGTTAAGACTTTACGTTTCGTGTACATTATAGCGGAAAGGTACTGATTTCTGTTTCTTCTTCAGCAAACGCTACTAGAGATCTGGCGGGAAGCACAAAAAGGTTAATCTGCTGCTCGATTCATACAGTTGCACAATGTGATTTTGGCAGGACAAGAATCATGCTTGGAGTTTGTAAGGGATAATGGTGTAATATGTAAACCTATGTAAAAATGAATATATAACTCAACCTTCCTTTTCAAAATGAATGCAACAACGATGTATGCATATTAGTTAATTATTAAAAAATCAGTTGTTAGCATTATGTGCTTGAGTTAACTTTAGTTAAGTTAACTTTTTTTTTATTCCATTTGTTTATTTCAGGCTTATTAGTATTTTAGCTACAACAGAGCCGAGTTTTAATCGTGTAAATGTCACATGGTTATCATATCTATAATTACAACATGGCAGTTGCCATTTTTCGGCGTAAGGGTTTCCTTCTATACAATTGCATAAGGTACATTTACACAGTAGCCATTTAGGCGAAAGAGTATTATTTCTGTTCTTCCATTATCCAGTTGGACCGGACAGCGGAGACAGTTAATTGATCATTGTTGAGTTATTTATAGAACAGCAGTCCGATGTGTCTTGCGGAGCAGAGCAGTTGGATGGATGAATCGATCTTATTTCGACCGTGGATCGATCTCCATCGCTGATGATTGTTCGTGGACGTACTTATTCTGTAACAACACAAAGATGGTCAATGAGGGCCCTGAGTTTTGAACTCACGATCGATCGCTTACTAAGCGAACGCGCAACCAATGTGACTACGGAGACCCCCCTAAGTTAACTTGACGGAAGTATTGGAATTATTTATTTTACGTGGGACAACGTCTTTCAGTGAGGGTGTAAAATCTGAAAACAAATCACGTTTTTGTAAAATAATGTTAACGTTAACAACTTTTTTTGTTGTGTTAAGATTTTGATGATTTGCATACCAATCGAATCGAGAATTCCCTAAGAGTTGTTTGATACCGTATACAGGTCGGACTCGATTATATTGGGTTGGGGAAAAAGAAATGTATATTGTCAATATATGGCAACACTTTGACATATCTTGTGTTGTACTTATCGCATCGGGTCATACTATACGGCTATTTAAAAACGACAATCTGTGCTACAAGTGTCGTTTTGACAGTGTTGTGATTGTCCTTTTCAGTCTCAAGTTATAGCGCGTCAAAGATGGAGTCCACCAAGCAAGAAATTCGACATATTTTACGTTTTTAATACCTGCGAGGTAAAACTGCAAAGGAGACGGCCGAAAAAATTCGTGTAGTTTATGGAGGCAATACTGTAACGATTCGCACAGCACAGCGTTGGTTTGATCGATTTCGTTCTGGTGTAGTGGATGTCGAAGATACACCCCGTACTGGTAGGCCAATCGTCGTGGAAACTGATAAAATCGTTGAAATCATCCAAGTAGACCGGCATATGAGCACTCGCTCGATTGGCCAGGAGCTGGGTATAGACCAAAAAACCGTTTGGAAACATTTGCTGAAGATTGGATTCCAAAAAAAGCTGGATGTATGGGTGCCACACGAGTTGACGCAAAAAATCTTTTAGACTGAATCAACGCCTGCGATGCACTGCGGAAACGGAATGAACTCGACCCATTTTTGAAGAAGATGGTGACTGGTGATGAAAAGTGGATCACGTACGACAACCTAAAGTGAAAAAAGTCGTGGTCGAAGCGCGGTGAGCCGGCCCAAACCATCGCCAAGCCCGGATTGACGGCCAGGAAGGTTTTGCTGTGTGTTTGGTGGGATTGGAAGGGAATCATCCACTATGAGCTGCTCAACTATGGCCAGACCCTCAACTCGGTTCTCTACTGTGAGCAGCTTGACCGTTTGAAGCAGGCGATTGACCAGAAGCGGCCAGAAATGATCAATAGGAATGATGTTGTTTTCCACCAGGACAACGCTCGGCCTCACACATCTTTGATGACCTGCCAGAAGCTACGGGAGCTCGGATGGGATGTCCTATTGCACCCACCGTATAGTCCGGACCTGGCTACAAGTGATTATCATCTCTTCCGGTCCATGTAAAACGCTCTTGGTAATACTAAGTTGGCCTCAAAAGAGGCTTGCGAAACTGGCTGTCTGAGTTTTTTGCAAATAAGGAGGGAGGGTTTATAAGGGGGGGGGGGGGGGATAATGAAGTTGCCTTCTAAATGGCAACAAGTTTGCGAACAAAACGGCGCATATTTGACTTAAATTGGATAATTTTAAGTATCTATATATATAAAATTGGATTTCTGTCTGTCTGTCTGTCTGTCTGATTTTTATGAACTCGAAAACTACTGGACCGATCAGCATGAAAATTAGTATGAAGGGGTTTTTTAGCCCGGGGGAAGGTTTTCGTGATAGTTTGAGACCCCTCCCCCCTCTCTAAGGGGGGGCCGCCATACAAATGAAACACAAATTTCTGCATAACTCGAGAACTAATGAAGCAAATGGAACTAAATTAAGCATATGGAGGTTTTAGGGCGCAATAAATGTTTCTATGATGGCTAGACTCTTCACCCTCCTCTCTAAGGGGGGCTGCCATACTAGACTCTTCACCCTCTTCTCTAAGGGTGGGCTGCCATACAAACGAAACACAAATTTCTGCATTACTCGAGTATTATTCAAGCAAATGGAACCAAATTAGACATATTGAGGTTCTAGGGTACAATAAATGTTTCTATGGTAGTAAGACTCTCCACCCCCCTTTAAAGGGGGGGGGTTTAAACTAAGCATATGGAGGTTTTAGGGTGTTTCTATGATGGTTAGACTGTCCACCCCCCTCTTTAAGGGTGGGCTGTCATACAAATGAAACACAAATTTCTGCATAACTCGACAACTAATGAAGCAAATGGAACTAAATTAAGCATATGGAGATTTTTGGGTGCAATAAATGTTTCTATGATGGTTAGACTCTCCACCCCCTCCCCCCTTCTAAGAAGGGGCTGCCATACAAACGAAACACAAATTTCTGCATCACTCGAGTATTAATCAAGCAAATGGAACCAAATTAGACATATAGAGGTTCTAGGGTACGATAGATGTTTCTATGGTAGTAAGACTCTCCACCCCTCTCGAAGGGGGGGGGTGTTAGCTTCTGCCATACAAATGAAACACAAATTTCTGCATAACTCGAGAACTAATGAATCAAATGGAACTAAATTAAGCATATGGAGGTTTTAGGGTGTTTCTATGATGGTTAGACTGTCCACCCCTCTCTCTAAGGGTGGGCTGTCATACAAATGAAACACAAATTTCTGCATAACTCGAGGCTAATCAAGCACAATTTGGGATGTGAGGATTTTTGGGTATGAGAAATGTTTCTATAATGGTATGACACCCCTCCCTCCTCTGGAATGGAGAAGGGGTCCCATAAAAATATTATATATATTTCGACCAAAAATATTCCAGCCAAACATGGCCATTGAAAATTTTCGGAAAACTCTATAGGAAAAAGGGAAAATTCGAAAAATTAAATTCCCATATGTTCTACAATTACATAGTGACAAGTGCTGTTAGTCCATTTGATGTTTACGCTAGCGAAACTGGAAATGGATTTTAATGTGATAAAACGCACTCCTCTATCTTCTTCTATCTATACAAAAAAAATCGCCAGATGTGTTGATAAGAGCAGAACTCGAGGAAGGAATTGTCCGATTTACGGCTGTCTTTATTCTATCATAAATCATTTATTCCATGTAACGGAGAAACATGTTATTTACAAGTGGTTGAAAAATATTGAACGAGAATTGTGTCTGAAAATAATCTGATATTGTAATGATGAGTTTTGTTCGAAATACTAGGAATTTTATAGTAAAAAGTAAATTCAACGGAGACGAATAGAAGATCAATCAATGAACAGTTCTGCGATTGGATCCATGAACTTGCTCATAGTAAGAAAACTTGAATGTTTGAAGGTATTGATAACAAAAAACAAATTTTTGGCGGGACGAAGTTTGCCGGGTCAGCTAGTGTTAAATAAAGCTTCAAATTTCGATCAGAAATACGACATTTCTTTTCCCCCAACCCTATATATGATTCGGTTATAGACGAATTTCATGCCAACTCGACTGGCCATCGGCATCACTTCATCAGATAGCAATGAAACGATGTGGGTGTAAAGACATTGGTCATTTAAGCATCTTTGCATATTTGAAATATTCGAAAAAGAATTAGAATACTTTTTGAAAAGGGCCAATGTTTTTTTTCTTTATTTTTTACAAAAATTTATGACTCTAAAAATATAATACCTACAAAATCCTGGCCAAAGAATGAAATGTTGGAAATTATTTATATTTTCATACTGAAAATATTTTTTGAAAAAACTTACACTGGAAAAAAAATTAAAATTAAAATTCATTTTTCTCAAAAACGTATTTCTTTTTCATTCAAAAAACAGGAAGTGGGTTATATCTATGGTATAACCGCAAGGGTGACGTAGGACTATCGTTGATTTAGAGATCATTTGTTTGAAGTTGAATCTAAATCCATCCTGAATGAATGAATAAATAAATATTTGGGTGCTTCAAAAACGAGAGCGTTACGTTGGAGGCTCAAAGTTTTATGCATCCAATATTGAATACAAAAAACCTTGTTCTGAAGAATAATCTTCAGAAGCTTTCCTGCTAACTGCACTTGATTGACAAATCACAAAACCAAATGTATGTGGTGCAGTATTATATAGATAGAAAACATTAAAATAAACTCGTTTGAATGTAATTTTCAATTCCAAGGTGAACTGGCAGATTATTTTTCAGCAACGATCATTTCTTTCCAGGTTTCTTCTCGATAACCAGCAAACGAAAAGAGTTGCGCGCGTGTATGTGTGTGTGTGTGGCGGCTGCTTCGATGTCTTCCCGAGGAACCGTATTTCGATGCTGATACTCTCTTGGTCACCTTCTCTTCTCCTTCTGATCGATCGGCTTTTCTGCGCTCCCTCACAGTTAAAACAAACTGATTGCATTTCAGGTCAGGTCAGGCCAGGTAATGAATCCCTCGATCCCTCGCCGTTCAGCTCGTTCAGTAACAATGTTGTCTTGTCGATGTCCTCAGGCGTCGTGCACAAATTACGTAACGCCAAAAATCCGGATTTTGAACCCCCCCCCTTTCGTAACGCAATTTCCTATCTCTAATAAACAGAAAGTAACGCAACATCTAACCCCTCCCCCCTTATAGCGTTACGTAATTTGTGCACGACGCCTCACGAAAAATTAATGGGTTTCACCATTAGAATATCATTTAGGTATGCTTTTCGTGCGTGATTGAATCGAGAGAAGGTGTGGTTTACGATGGCAATTTGGATGGCAAACTAGAGGAGAATGAACTCTCTGAGTATGAAAATTTCGGCGACTGAGCAATAATCGATTGAAAATTATATAATTTTCGCGATACGAAACATTTTCCGTTGCGCGTGCATATAATATTGGATGGGAAAGAATAATCTTCAGAAGCTTTCCAGCTAATTACACTTGATTGAAAAATTACGAAATCAAATGTATTGTGTTATATGGTTAGAAAACATTAAAATAAACTTTTTCGCATGAATGTATTTTTCAATTCCCAGGGAACTGGCAGATTATTCTTCAGCAACGATTAGATCTTTCCGGAATTTCTCGATGCTGTATGGCATCCAAACGAAAATTCTCGTTTCAGTTTGGCCTGCAAAAAACTTTTCTGAACTCTAATTCATCAAATTTGGAACCCTGAAAAGGGCCGTTGATTATATGCTAAGCTAATATAGCACCCTCTCCTTGGATTCGACGGGCCAGCTGAATGTCCTTGGGCATGATTTGACGCGTTTTGCGTGGATAGCACACAAATTTGTATCTTCGAATAAGCCTCCTGCAGCGTCATAACCGCGGAACTTTTGAAGCGCAAGTCGGTTTTGAAGTCATGAGCAATTTCACGAACCAAATGCTGCAAAGGTAGCTTGCGGATCAGCAATTCGGTCGACTTCTGATAGCGACGAATTTCATGCGAAGTTCCCGGTCGATAGTGATGTGGCTTCTTCACGCTTCCTGCGGGTAGTGCGCTTATCCGAGCTGCTTTCGGGGTGCCTTACCACCGAAAGACTAACGAGCTGTCTGCTTAGTCCCGATGAAACGAGTCCTCACGGTGCGAGAGTAGAGTAAGAAATGAACGAAGGCACTTTTTTTTCACTTAAATTCTTGTTATTTCTTAATTTGGTTTACATTATAATATAATACTACATTTCAAGTGATCAACCTAGGGTTCTACATCTTTGAATTGCAATGTCAAGTTCTGTAAAGATTTTCATCATACACATTATCCGTTTGTTTCATATTCCTATTGTAAGATCATGCCTAAACTTTTCTTAGTTTTTTGTAACTTTTTTTTTTATACCTAAATCTAACTTATAAGATACCCTCCCCAAATTATTTACATTGTCCCAACTATCTAACTGGAAATAAATATATCTACCCTAATCCCAAAGCCGTTACCTTGAAAGGTAACGACTAGAAAGTCAGGTTTTGTATTATTCCGTGTATGAACGAAGGAAGGAAGGAAGGTATTGTATTATAGAGACTTTAAACTTTTGCAGTTCATTCGTCTCTAGCCTTGAGAAAGGCCCTTTGAAAACTCTACTCTATTCTACTCCAGCGCTACCACCTCCGCCCTCTTGCCTTGAGAAAGGCACTCGATCCCTCGCCGTCCAGCCCGTCCAGCAACGATGTTGTCCAGTCGGTGTCCACACAAAGAATGATGAACGAAGGCACTTTTTTTTTTGCACTTAAATTCTTTTTATTTCTTAATTTGGTTTACATTATAATAAAGTACTACATATCAAGTGATCAACCTAGGGTTCTACATCTTTAAGTTGCAATGTCAAGTTTTGTAATGATTTGTATCATACACATTATTCGATTGTTTCATATTCCTATTGTAAAATCATGCCTAAACTTTTCTAGTTTTTTGTTACCTTTTTTACCTAAATCTAACTTATAAGATACCCTCCCCAAATTATTTACATTATCCCAACTTACACTACTTATCTAACTGGAAATAAATATATCTACCCAAACCCAAAGCTGTTACCTTGAAAGGTAACGACTATGAAGTCAGGTAGCATACTCATACAGATTTTGTATTATTCCGTGTGTTGAGAGAGCGCAACTCTGTTCAAATTTCATACAATTGTTATTGATAATTTCATCCAAGGTTTTAATCCCGGCCAGCTGATGTATCACCGAATTTCGCGTTCTGGGTGGAGAGTTTAGAATCATACGAAGAATTTTGTTTTGTATGCGTTGTAGTTTTAATTTGTGAGTTGGAGCACAGCACTCCCAAATGGGCATCGCATATGCGATAACTGGAAATATTATTTGTTTGTATACTGCAAGTCGTTAGAGATAATCGAGAGTATCTATTGATCAGGGGATACAATGACCTGATTAAAATGTTGCATCTTGTGTCTGTTTTGTCAATGTGTGCCCTGAAGGTAAGCTTTCGACCATTCAATACTATTGCCATTAAGACTGACTGTCATATTTTGAGGAGGAACAAGCTTTGGAGTGTTCTTGTGGGGAAACAATATAACTTGTGTCTTTGCGGCATTTATGCATATTTTCCAATTATTGAAATATCCAGACAAAGCGTCTAACCCTCTTTGAAGTTTAGATCTTAGTTCTGTGATACTTCTGCCCTTGTAAATGATGGCAGTGTCATCTGCAAATAGTGACAGTTTCCCATCAGATGGGAGTGCGGGAATATCTGAAGTGTAGATATTGAAAAGAATTGGTCCCAAGATGGATCCTTGAGGAACACCTGCATTCACAATGAATTTCTCCGATGAAATATTGTTTATAGAAACATTGAACGCTCTATCAGAAAGATAATTTTTGATAATTTTTATCAAGTATGTAGGAAAACCAAAGTTCTTAAGCTTGTAAATGAGACCATTATGCCAAACATTATCAAATGCTTTTTCAACATCAAGAAGTGCCATGGCAGATGATTTTGAAACTGACTGGTTTCGTCTGATTATGTTGTATACTCTACGAAGCTGGTGAATGGTAGAGTGGCCTTTTCGGAATCCAAACTGCTCATCCAAAAATATATTGTGTTCATCTGCAAAAGCAAGAATGCGCGTTAATACAATTTTTTCGAATACTTTCGAAAATGCTGGGAGAAGGCTAATTGGTCGATAGCTCTTTGAAGAAGAAGGATCTTTTCCGGGTTTTAGTATCGGGATCACTTTTGCCAACTTCCAACTCGAGGGGAAGTAGCGTGATAGTGATAGACATCTGTTGAAGACAGAAGTCATAATTTCATATAAGTTGTTACTAAGCTGTTTCAACTCAATGTTAAATATACTATCGAAGCCGGGGGCCTTCATATTCTTCAACGAGCGTATAACCGAGATAACCTCTGCAGTCGAGATGATTTCATTCTCTTGAGGTACAGAATGAATATTGTCAATAGCCCTTACAGTATCATTCGCCGAAGCTTCAAATGGACTTGTAATGTTCTGGCCAAGATTGTGTGAACTAGCGAAATGGTTGCCAATTGCATTAGCCTTTTCGGCAGGTGTTATCAATCGTTCTGAATTGTCAGGTTGTAGAAGAGGAGGAATAGGATTAGACTTGGTCTTGAGAATTTTAGCGAGCCTCCAAAATGGCTTGGAGTTATTCGGAAGTTTACTTATATCTTTTGCGAATTTTTTGTTACGGAGATCAATCATTCTGGTCTGGATAACCTTGGTTAACTGATTATACTGTCGTTTCCTCTCTCGAATACCAGTACGTTGGTACTGTCTTCGATAGAGGTTCCGAAGTCTAATCAAATGTTTAGTAATTGGATCAATTTGAACAGAGTCACTCACCTGAATCGTTTCTGGGATGTGGTTTTGGCGAGCCTCAATAACTGCAGTTTGAATATAGCTGACTGTTGTTTCGATATCTTCGGGAGATTCAAGAGGCTGATCGAGATCAATATTGTTGTCGATAAGCTGCTGGAATTCCACCCAATTCGCACGATGATAGTCTCGTCTACATTGTGGCCTCCTGACTACGACATTCACTCCCAATTCAACCATCACTGGGAAGTGATCCGAACTCAGCTCATTAAGGGCAATAGGATCACCGATGTGGCGATCCATGTTGGTAATGAAGAAATCAATTATGGAATGTACTCCAGAACGAGAAATGCGAGTGGGGGTTGCTGGACTAAGAATCCACTGTAGATCATCATTTAGAGTCACTCCATTTTGATTCCTCCTTTGGTTTCCCCAGGACTGATGTCGAGCATTAAGGTCCCCGCCGATGACGTATTTCGACTGCCTTCGTGTTAGCTTGATGATATCGTTTTTAAGAAGTAACGCCGAGCCGTCTCTGATTGACGTCTGTTTGGGATAATAGAACGCAATCACGATAATAGGCCCAATCGATGTTGTGATTTCCGCCCCTATAGCTTCGATGATGTTAAGCTTGAAGCACGGCAAAAGTCGATATCTGATGTTATTTCTGATGGCTAGGGCAACACCTCCTCCACCAGAACCAGTACGATCCATTCTCAACAGACGATAATTCGGAACTCGAAGGTTAATATTCGGTTTAAGATGCGTCTCGGTAACGATAGCTACGTCGATGCTGTTTGTCACTAAGAAGTTAGTGAATTCGATGACCTTACTCTTGAGAGAGCAGGCAGTCCAATTAATTAGCCTGAGAGATGACCGATCCATGATTATAATAAAAATGTAGCATGACTTGCACTTGTTCCTGTTGGTTGCGACAACTTCTAGTCTGTCGATCTAGTTCAAGAAACAGGGTTGCAAGTTCTTGCATGCTATAAAGATCCTCACTAGAAGAAGAGTGAGGTGAAGATGTTGCCGTAGGTGGTAAACCAATAGCTGCAACCTTACTATAGCTCGGTTGCTCCTTTTTTGGCTTTTCGCTAGAAGAGGCCGTTTGGGGGCGACCTGTAGGAAGTGGAAGAGGAGGAAGAACAGGAATCGTACGAGAAACCATTGGAGGGAACTCTTTGTCAGTAAGTTCTGGAACCTTCTTCCTATTCTGCGTTTTATCAGTAGCTTGCTTCCGGATGCGTTTGAAATCCGTACGTTTTGTACAGCTACGGCTAGTGGCTTGGTGATTTTCGCCACAGTTGACACACTTGCGAGATTCTTCCTCTGGAAGCCTACAAGCGCTTGTTGGATGGTCAGCAGCACACTTGCCACAACGAGTTTTCATGTGGCAATTTTTTGTTCCATGACCGAAACCAAGACAATTAGTACATTGAGTGACGTCCCGATTTTTGGGTTTGTATCGGTCCCATTGTACCGTGATGTTAAAAATGGTTTTGATTTCCCTCAGACGCGTGATGTTGGTCGATCCTTTTTTAATGTGGATCAGATAAAAAAAATTGGAAAAGCCATTGTCTTGTGATTTGTGTCTTGTCATCCGATGTACAGCCAGCGGTTGTAGACTATGGGATTGCTCTAGTTCATTTTTGATGTCCTCTGTTTCAATGGCAGGAATACCTCGTAGTACAACCTTAAATGGTTTTTCAGAAGGTATATCATGAGTGTAAAACTCATGATTGTTCTTTTTCAGGTGCGTTCCAACGATCTTGTATTGTTCCAAATTGGGACAGGTAATCTTAATCCCTATGCTGCACATTTTGAACACCGGCTGCAATTTCTGCGCCAGTAGCTCAGATCTCAAAGTACCGATGTCCTTTGATGTAGTGAAATAAGGCGGTACCTTCACCTTTTTATCAACATTGACTGGTTCCTCTCCAGTGTGGCCATCCAATAAAGCATAGCGGTTTCTTTCTAATATTGGCTCCTTGCCGGTATCCGATCGATGTCGTTTGTTGGTTCCATGTGGTATGCCTGGGTCGGTTGACCGTGTTTTCCCCATTATCGCAGTCCTCAAGGGCAGACAGGTGGTTGATGAATCGCAGGTAGACAATCTGAAAAGAGAAATAAATAACTTTTAAAAAACAGGTAGTAAATAGAGCTCCAAACACGTCCGTCTCTGTCGACGGTCGGTGTGGAATGAACGAAGGCAAGGGAAGCGTCATTTTGTAAAACATAAAAGTATCGAATGTAAACCCCGCCCTCTTTATTATATACTGTATACTTACGAATATAATAAGGGTGGGGTTTAGATTCTATACTTCTATGGTTTATAAAATGACGCTTCCTTTGCTTTCGTTCATTTCTTACTCTACTCTCGCACCGTGAGGACTCGAGATCGTTAGTCTTTCGCAGACAGCTCGTTAGTCTTTCGGTGGTAAGGCACACGAAAGTAGTGATGTCTAAAACTTTCATTTATTCGATTATCGATTAATCGTTGGGACATTTTTCAATATTCGATTAATTCGAATAATTGTCTTTCAATATTCGATTAATCGAGCGAATATTTATTTCTTGTAATAATCACGTATCATGTTGTCATTCTGGTCTCGTGGTCTATCGGGATGTCGATGTTAGATGGTTGGATAAAAAATGATGGATAAAAAAATTATGTAGCCTAATTCTTAATCTAAAAATGCATTAACCTCAAGACAGATTCCTTCTTTGATTAATCGCGATTACAGTGACAATTATTCGATGTATTCATATCTTGCTTTTAAATTATTCGATACAAAATTACTCGATTATAATTTAAGATATTCGATTATTTGAATTAATCGAACGATTATCCGATGTCTCTATACGAAAGCAGCTCGGATAAGCGCACCAGCAGCAGGATAGGTGAAGAAGCCACATCGCTATCGACCGGGAACATTGTGTGAAATTCGTCGCTATCAAAAGTCGACCGAATTGCTGATCCGCAAGCTACCTTTGCAGCATTTGGATCTTGGAATTGCTCAGGACTTCAAAACCGACTTGCGCTTCCAAAGTTCCGCGGTTATGACGCTGCAGGAGGCTTATTCGAAGATACCAATTTATGTGCTATCCCTGCAAAACGCGTCACATCATGCTCAAGGACATCCAGCTGGCCCATCGTATCCAAGGAGAGCGTGCTATATTAGCTTAGCATATGATCAACGGCCCTTTTCAGGGCTCCAATTTGATGGATTAGAGTTCAGAAATGTTTTTTACAGGCCGAACTGAAAGGAGCATTTAGCGAAAATCGTGGTTTCGATAATAATTCGATACCGATAGGTGCCATGGATATAGATTTCATAATGAAGAATATGAAATACATGACATGATGTAGTGAATATATCTGAAGAAATCACTTTGGTGAAACTGCATTATAAAATTATTTGTGTACGAATGCCGCAATCGATAGTCGACTCTAATTTGCGCTGGGTAATTACCTCAGAGGACTCGATTCCTCCTTTGAGCATTAAGAAACTCTTTCTGGCAAAACGAAGTGGTATGAATCACATTATTTGAATGATAGAATGAAGAAGTTGTCTGCCAACTTCCTTCAACCTCCAAACATATATTTCTCCCGTTTGTCGTTTTCGCGTTCGCTAATCCTTTCTCACAACACCCATTTCTCGTTTGAGAAATTGTTGAGTAAACATTGTTTGCCAGTGCGCGTAGAGCGGAAATCCTAAAGATTCATTGCACCTCTGGATGGATTCCTGATGGATTCCCTTCTGGCCTTAGGTGCACAAACAGGCTCTTGGTGACACCGTTCATCAGCGCTTTCATGATAAACGAAATTAGCTTCACAACAACAGCGACAACATGCTCCAATCGCTGTTCAATCATAACTGAGTGGGTTTACGAGCGGCGCTCGCTATATACCGATTGGTGATTTCAATAGCCTGTTTTGAAAGCAATTTTAAGACTATTGAAACAAGTTTTTGGAGGAAAAAGTAACAAGTATATGACGCGTAGACATTTTATCTTTCGAATGAAGTGTTTATCATACCATTTCGTTCAGTTGTTTAAGAGCTATTAACGCTCAAAATCTCGTTCTCCGGCGTAACGCTTTCGTGTTCGAAACTTTGGTTTTACACCCCGGTATAGAAATGAAAGACGTAGTCCTACGTCAAAAAATATGTGAATAGCACTTACAATTTCCAACAAGTTACCCATACATCGGAGGATGGACACTTTTACAGGGAAAAAGTTTTTCTAATAAAAAAATTTCCATGTTTTCTTTGAAAAAATTACAACTAATCCTAAATTTGTTTAAAGTGAAGATAGCAATATAGTGTATTCCACAAAGTTTTAGATCTAATTGTGATACGAACTTTTGTCGAAGACATAAACATTCTATCTTTTATAGTTTTTGGAATACACGACATTTTTGTATGGAAAAGGCATTCTCGCTTTTGACATGTTCTAGAAATATAACTCAGGGCCCTCAGCTGAACATCTTAGTGTGTTATTTTAGCTAGAACGTCCATTCATCAACCATCCTGTGATGTTGATCCCAGCCTCTCACTCCTCATACGATCGATCTGCTGCATCGGTAATTGGTGCTATTTATAAACATAACAATGGAAGCCTCATATCAACAGTCCCGCTGTGTCCAACTGTGAACATTCGAACAATAGGAATATGCTTACGCCGAAAAATGCGACGTGTGATGTGTATCGATAGAACCCGGATGAATTTTTAGGCGTATGAGTGTCTAAATGGCTAATATGTAACAGATAAAAATGTGTATTTATGAGATAGGAATACTTCTACGCCTCTATGGCTACTGTGTAATAATACAGCATCAAAAAAATGTACACGATAAATTCGGCTCTGTTACAGCTGGTTTGCTAGATGAGCCTAATAATAAAAATATAAAAATGGAGTGATGTCTGTTTGTCTTTCTGTCTTTCTGATTCTTATGGACTCGGAATCTACTGAACCGATCGTTGGCATGTGAAGGTTTTAGGGTGCAATGAATGTTTCTATAGTAGTTAGACACTCCTCCCCCTGTGCCGTGGAGCTGCCGGCCTAGAATAGCACTTCGGGTCGAGGTCCCCGTCCCTGTCGTAGAAGGCGACTAATCGGGTGACAACGCGAGTAAGGGCGCGGTAAAGCCTATTGAGAATGCACGGGGGAAATACCGTGTACAGGAGCAGCGAGAGGAGTGCCGAGCACATCAGGATCGACGCCAGTAAGATCCTGATTACGACACACTGGTATGACATGGAAACGGATATGACATGGAAACGGACAACATGCGACACTAAAGGCTGACAGTCGTGCTATTCTGCTCCCTGAGTAAGGATGGGTGATACCATCTTGAAACGGCGGGTGGGGTAATAGTGCGATTGCCCCCGTCCCGGTAACAACTTGGCTAGTCTTCGGGTACGTTCGATGCTCGTCTAGGCTCAGGCACTAGGTACTAGGCATCAGATGTCACATTCCTGACTTGCGCTGATCCGGCTCTGAACACGGTCCCCATGAAGGACCGTGTCAACCCCTGCATGGCCTCACTGCTTGCATAGATAACCATGGGATCACAAAAAGGCGACTATGTACAACGAGCGGAGATAGTGGCCCGGAGTTGGGACCCAACCAAAATGGAGACAACTAACAAAACCAACCAAGAACGAAGAAACAGTATGATGGATACAGGAGACCAAGCCAACGCGTTCGCTGGTAGTAAAAAGCTGCTGCGATCGCCAATACTGAAACAAGTGGTAACACCAGGTCCTAGTGGCAGTAATGGAGGAATACCCGAGACCCAGCAAAGTCGAGGGATCAATCCCCTGTTCCTGCCAAAGTCCAGCGTTAGTTTAACCCAGGAAGGAGGGTTGACTGGAGAAAGCATTCTGAACACGATCATGATAAGGGTCAAAGAACTAGACACATTCGTGCAGGACAAACCCAACGTGCATAAAGAGATCAAGACCAGGGTGTCGGGTATCTCTTGGGACGAGCTATGAAGGAGCACGATGGACTCGTCGAAAGGACGAAAACTGCCGAGAAAACACTCGCAGAAGCGTTGCAAAAAGCTGCAGCTGGACAGGTGACGCCAAAGATTCCTCGAAACCGTTCGGAAAAAAGAAAAAAAGATTCACCAGCAGAAGAAGAAATGCTCAAAAAACGCAAGGACGACCACGACAACGACGATCAAGGCGATAGTGCCGCCCAGGGCGACAGCGACGACCAGAGCGGCACCGATAGCAAAAGAAACGACTGGAGCACGGTCACGAGAAGAAACAATAAAAAATTAGTGAACGAGCAAAAAGAGAGGGAGAGAAAAGAGAAAACGGTGAAAAAAAAAGAAGAAAGAGGATGAAAAGAAACAGGGGCCAAATGACAAGAAGCCTAATCCTCGGCGGGCGAGAGGCAAAAGCGATGCACTCATCGTCGAAGCCAAGGGCGACGTATCATATGCTGACCTCTTCAAAAAAATGCGAGAGGACCCTGGCCTCAAGAAACTGGAGGAGAGCGTGGTGAAGTCTAGGCGCACCCAGAATGGCGAAATGCTGTTCGACCTGAAGAGAGACCCAGAAATCAGGAGCTCTGCATTTAAGGATCTTGTCGAAAGGGGTCTCGGTGACGGAGCGAACGTAAGGGCCTTATCATCCGAGTCATCGATTGAATGCAGGAACCTTAGTCTGTTCACTACCGAGAAGGATCTGCGTCAGAAATTGGAGGAGGAAAACATCGTGGGCAAAGTTCCGATGAAAATCCGATTAAGAAATGCGTATCGCGGGACGCAGACCGCAACAATTCGTCTCCCAACGGACGCAGCGAACAAGTTGCTGAAGCTAGAGAGTATAAACGTCTGCTGGGCTGTGGGTCGTTTTAGAATCGTTCCTCCTGTTCCAAAGCAATTGGAGCGATGTTTCAAGTGTTTAAACTTCGGCCATCTGGCGAAAGGCTGCTTGGGGCCAGATAGATCCAAACTGTGCAGGAAATGCGGAATAGAGGGACACTTTGCCAGCGACTGCAAGGGAAAGCCAAGGTGTATGCTCTGCGATGACAGTAATGACCATACGACGGGAGGCTTTAATTGCCCTGTGTACAAACAGGCGAGGGCAAGCGAACAGTGATGTAGATAATCCAAATAAATCTCAACCATTGTGACACCGCACAGCAACTGTTGTGGCAGTCAACGACAGAAACAAAATGTGATGTCGCAATTATCGCGGAGCCGTATCGCATTCCCCCCGGTAACGGTAATTGGGTGACGGATAAAGTGGGAATGGCCGCCATCCAGGTCATGGGCCGATATCCCATTCAGGAGGTAGTCTCGAGGACTCGCGAGGGTTTCGTGATCACAAAGATCAACGGAATTTTCATCTGCAGTTGCTACGCACCTCCCAGATGGACGATGGACCAGTTCCACTATATGCTGGATGTCCTCACCGAGGAGCTCGCCGAACGAAAACCAGTCGTTATAGGAGGGGATTTCAATGCTTGGGCAGTAGATTGGGGAAGCAGATGCACCAACGCGAGAGGGACTTGCTTACTAGAAGCTCTGGCCAAGCTGGATGTTACCCTGTGCAACGAGGGTACCACTAGTACCTTCCGTGGAGATGGCCGAGAGTCCATCATCGACTTGACTTTCTGCAGTCCGTCGTTAATGACAAAAATGAGATGGAGGGTATGCGAAGGATACACACACAGTGATCATCAAGCCATTCGTTATACCATTGGCCAACGACACTCCGTGGCAGTACGGATAACTAGGACATGCCCACGCAGGTGGAAGACAAAAATCTTTGACAAGGATCTTTTCATCGAAGCACTACGCGTGGAGAGTGGCGTCTTGACCATGAACGCGGATGAACTGACGGAAACGCTAGCCAAAGCATGCGATATAACAATGCCAAGAAAAAGGGAACCCAGGTATAAGCGACCTCTAGCCTACTGGTGGAGTGAGACACTTGGCGTGCTTCGGGCCAACTGCCTCAGCGCCAGAAGACGCTTCCAGCGGTCAAGCATAGACACCAGAGAAGAGCGGAGAGTGGAATTTAGAGAGGCTAGATCCACTCTTAAACGGGCGATTAAGCGGAGCAAATCTAATTGCTTCAGGGAGTTATGTCGGGACGTGGACGTCAATCCATGGGGCAATGCTTACCAAGTGGTGATGGCGAAGCTCAGGGGCCAAACGACACCTTCCGAAATGTGTCCCGAAAAATTAAAAACTATCGTGGAGGGGTTATTTCCGCAGCACGACCCAACGACCTGGCCACCCATGTCATATGGAGAGGATGAGGATAACATCGAACGCAGAGAGGTGACGAACAACGAGCTAGTTGCAGCTATGAAACGCCTCAAAACGAAGAAAGTGCCTGGCCCAGATGGAATCCCCAACGTAGCTTTAAAAGCGGCAGTCCTAGCATTTCCTGATATGTTCAGGACAGCAATGCAGAAGTGCCTAGACGAATGCTACTTTCCGGATCGATGGAAGGTACAAAAGCTAGTACTACTGCCCAAACCAGGAAAGACGCCGGGTGATCCAGCATCGTATAGACCCATATGCCTGTTGGACACTCTGGGGAAACTTTTTGAGAGAATCATCCTCAATAGGCTGACGGAATGCACGGAGGGAGTTCGTGGACTGTCCGATAGTCAATTCGGATTTCGGAAAGGGAGATCCACGGTAGATGCCATTCGCATAGTGGTCGAAAGAGCAAACAGAGCATCCAAACAGAAGCTCAGAGGAAATCGATACTGCGCAGTGATAACGATCGACGTTAAGAACGCGTTCAATAGTGCCAGCTGGGAGGCCATCGCGACTGCGCTCCACACGATGAGAGTCCCTGAATACCTGTGTAGAATACTGAGAAGCTACTTCGAGAACCGTGTGCTGGTGTACGAGACAAACACGGGCCAGGCGCAGATTAAAACTAAGGCTGGAGTTCCGCAGGGCTCTATCCTGGGTCCATCGCTCTGGAACAGCATGTACGATGGCGTACTAAAACTGAATCTGCCCAGAGGTGTGGAGATCATTGGCTTCGCGGATGACATTGTTATTCTCGTAACCGGAGAATCCTTGGAACGGGTCGAAATGCTCGCGACCGAATCGATAGACATGATCGGAAGGTGGATGCAAAGTGTGAAACTACAGATAGCCCACTATAAGACGGAAATGTTGATTGTCAGCAACCGCAGGGCGGTGCAACGTGCAGAAATCACCATCGGAGAGCACTTGATAACTTCGAAGCGAGATTTGAAATACCTGGGGGTGCAGATCGATGATCGACTGAACTTCAACAGTCACGTCGACTACGCTTGTAAAAAAGCAACGAAGACAATCAATGCACTGACACGAATCATGCCCAACAACTTTGGCCCAAGCAGCAGCAAGAGGCACCTTTTGGCTAGTGTCTCCTCATCGACATTACGATACGGGGGTCCAGCCTGGATCGCGGCGTTAGAAACTCAGCGTAACACGAGGAGGCTGAATAGTACGTACCGGCTCATGGCGATGCGAGTTGCGAGTGCGTACAGAACCATATCAACAGAAGCGGTCTGCGTCATAGCCAGGTTGGTCCCTATCAACATCATCTTGGCGGAAGACAGCGAGTGCTATATGATGAGGGGAACCAGAGGAATCCGGAAGCTAATGAGGGCAGAGTGGCAGCAAGAGTGGAGTGCGGCTCAAAACGGCAGATGGACGCACAGGCTCATACCGACACTAATGGGCTGGGTAAACAGAAAACATGGAGAGGTGAATTTTCACCTAACGCAGTTTCTGTCTGGGCATGGCTGCTTCAGGCAGTATCTGCACCGGTTTGGACATGCAAGATCGCCTCTTTGTCCGGAGTGTGGAGATGTGGAGGAAACACCGGAACGCGTCGTATTTGTATGTCCAAGATTCACCACAAGGCGCGAGGGGCTGCCTACCCTTCATGCTGGGAACATCGTAGAGGAAATGTGTCGTGACGAGGGCACCTGGAACGCAGTGAACAGTGCAATCATCCACATCATGTCCGAGCTACAGTGGAAGTGGAGGGCCGACCAGCGTGCGGATAACGCCTGACTATAAAAGATGAACCACAGTGAGATCTGATGCACCGGAGTACCCCACGAGAGCGGCCGTGACGGAGTGCGCGTCATGTTGGAGGGCACTACCTAATCGGCGATCCGTTGGGAAGAGAAATCCTGGGTGACTGTGACGGGGCGCGCGTTAAGTTGGAGGGCGCTTCCTAATCGGTGCACGTCTCGACGGGTAAATGGATGCCTGCAAAATGGTCATAAGCGCAGTGGAGACCAACGAATGGTGAATAAGAATATAGAGAAAAAGGGAAGGATCAACGCTAGCTTGCGTTGAAAACTCGTGAAGTGCATGAGCACAGCCGCCCCCTGAAGTAGTCGCCTAGATGTGGTCCCGGGGGGAATGAGGCTACGAGTAGAGGGCTTGGTTTTTGTGGGTGCGATCCCCAATCGACGTCTGGGTTATCCCTTCCCAGATAAGGCTGGAAGAGCGTTCCTCACCTCTATAAAAAAAAAGACACTCCTCCCCCTCTCAAAGGGGGGTGGGCTGCCAAACTAATAAAGCATAAATATCTGTATAACTCAAGAACTAATCAAGCAAACAGAACCAGATTTGGCATGTGAAGGTTTTAGGGGGCACGAAATGTTTCTATGGTGAATAGACATTCCTCCTCTCTCTCTAAGGGGTGACTGCCATACAAATAAAACCCAAACTTCTGCATAACTCGAGAAATAATCAAGCAAATTGAGCCAAATTTGGGATGTGAGGGTTTTTGGGTACGAGAAATGTTTCTATGATGGTATGATACCCCTCCCTCCTCTGGAATGGAGAGGGGACCCATGAAAATAATACACATATTTCAACCAAACATGACAATTCAAAATTTTCGGGAAACTCTAAAAAAATGGATAAGTTCGAAAAATTCAATTAGCATATGTTCTACAATTATATATTGACAGGTGTTATTAGTCCATTTGATTTTTGCGCTAACGAAATTGATCTTCGTTCGAAAGTGGAAAGAAAACGTGGATGTGATAACGAAAAATAAATTTTGTGGCGAGAGGAAGTTTTCCGGGTCAGCTAGTAATAAAAATAAAACAGATCGGATAAAAAAATGTTCTTGACATGTTTCTTAATATAAAAAAGTTTGCAGAACGTGTAAATTGCGGTAATGCACACATAAAAATGTTACGAGTTAAATATTAATAGTAATTTTTCAAATAAAACATAAAAAAGTTGTTGTTAGAAAAACTCTTTCCCTGTAAAAGTGCTCATTTTTCGATGTACGGGTGACTTATTGGAAATTTTAAGGGCTATTGACATATTTTTTTGAGAATTTAAAAAAAAAATTTAAAAAAAATGAATTGCATTTTTAAATTTTATTCCCAGTGTAAGTTTTCTTCAAAATATTTTAAGTTTCTTTTTATGAAAACATACATAATTTCCTAAATTTCATTCTCTGACCAACATTTGGTAAGCCTTATAGTTTTAGAGTTTTTTTTGAAATTTTGAGTTTTTTTTCCATTTTTTTCGAAAAATCTTAATTAAAAAACTATAAGACCTACAAAATGTTAGTCAGAGAATGAAATGTAGGGAAAAAAGGAAATGGAAATGTAGGTTTATGTTTTCATTAAAAAATATCCAACAAATTTTTAAAACATAATTTCAATGAAAAAAATTTTTTTTTAATTAAAATTCATTTTTCCTCATAGATATATAAATATATTTTTGAGTTCTCAAAAAATATGTGAATAGCCCTTACAATTTCCAATAATTTTTTTGAGAATTTGAATAAAATACATCTTTGAAAAAAATGAATTTCAATTTTGAAAATTATTTTTTTTCTGTGTAATTTTTCTTTAATTTTTTTCCCATTTTTGTATGAAAATTTAAATAATTTCTCACATTTCTTCGTTTGACTCTAATTTTGTAGATTTGATAGGTTTTGAGTTATAAATTTTTGTAAAAAATAAAGAAGAATTTTTTTACCCTTTTCAAAAAGTACTCCAACTCTTTTTCGAATATTTCAAGTATGCAAAGTTGATTGAATGATCAATGTCTTTACACCCGCTGCTATCTGATATAGTGCTGCTAACTCCTAAGACGAGTTGGCATGAAATCCGTCTATATTCAATTTTGAGCTCGATTATATACCTTTTTAAAAATGTAATGTTATAAGTATAGTGGAGTAAAAATCGTGATTTTTGAAGATTTTGAGTGATTTCTCACCAGGAATTGTCTATAACGATATTGCAGTGAAGATAGAAGTTCGATGTCAAAGAACAAATTGTTTCGCGGATTGAAAGCGGATTGAAAGGTTTCATTTGGTTGATAGAAATAATCAAATTTATTCTGTCATTTTGGGTTAAAATTAATGATAACACCATCAAATCATAGTTAAATTCTTCACTTTCAAATTTATTTAAAATCTACTAATTTAGGTGTTTAGATATGTATTTAGAACTATATCCTGTACTAAATTTTCTCATCTTTCAAATGAATGCAACATAATCGTCCTACGTAGCGTAATTTTTGAACTAGAGCCATTTTAAGGCAAACAGATTCCGGAACAAAACAGAAGTTCAATAACTCTGTCATTGTTCAAATTCGACTATTTTTTTCATTAAATGTGATTGTCTATCACCTTCTGAGAGATTCTGGATATTTTTGTTCATGTTTTGTCATGTCATGAGTCTGCCCTATATATCCTATTGCACGAAAAAATAGAATTTGTTTTTGTTCACATTTCGTCAAATTGTAAATTCCTATTATTTACCGAGTTATAGCCATTTTAGTGACGCGTTATCTAATTTATTGGGTTGCCCGGAAAGAAGTTGCCGATTTTTGTCGTTACAAAAACAATTTTTTTTGTACATACAATGAATTCATGAAGATTGGATGTACATTATTCTAACGCCTCAACTCTCAAGTTTGGGGAATATTTTACGAACAATTTTTTATATTGGTGTGTGTAATGTAACGGACAAAAATATCGGGAAGAAATAAATAGACGAATTCTTTCTGTTTTTCAAAAAATTTGTGGACTAACATAATTTTTCCAACTGATTCAATAGCAAATCCAATTAGCCTTATCAACCAGCTTTCATTCGATTCCTATTACGTTCCTGTAGAACCTTTCAATGCAGCAATATTGTTGATTTAATGAAAAATCTTTGATGATTAGTTGTTCAACAAATAATGATCGCAATGCAAATCGAAAGGCAGTTCTGAAAGTTCCAATAAATTATGTACACGTTCAAATTCTTTACATCGTTAAAAAAAGAGAAATATTTAAATATAAAAAAATAACGTTTATTCTGATTTATATTATTATGTAATGCATTTTACTAAAGATTCTGTGGTGCTTTGAAATTTATTTATCATAAAATACGACATTACTGCAGTGCTTGTCATAATGATACGTCCACCCTCGATTATTCGTTTTCCACGCGTTTCAAGTAGAGCCACCCTGAACGAAGGATGACATTAGATGAATTGTGGCACAAATACGAACAAAAGATCCAAATAGATCGCTTTTGTTGACAAGCGCAGTGTATTCGAGAAGTGGGGGTAAGACGGACATGTTAAGAACAACTTCAATTGTATCTTTGTAAACTCATGTTTTCCAAAACTTAAATGCATTTCCTTACAGTTGAACATACTGGTTTTCTGGAAATAATTGGTCAAATGCTTTATAAAAATGTGTTTTTCTATGTTTTTTATTGAAATTAAAACAATCCGAAAAGTAGAACATTTTTATCGATGCGACATGTAGTGGGGGGAATATGGATAGGTTAATTATATACGATGCGTAGAAGTTTATCGCCCACGAGAGGAATAATTTCGCTGTCTCTCAGTGTTTGTGTGTCCAGTAACTGAAATAGAACAAACAGAGAAAGCAATATAAAAAAGAGTTGAGTGTTCTTCCCTTCACTTTCCATCATGCATTGGATGTGACTGTCCATTTGAGCCCCACCAGTGCAATTATTCCAATAATTTAAACTTACCACTCACGAATGAAATCAATTTTCCGTACACACCTAATATCGCTTCTCTGTTGACTCACAGACCGAAATATAACAATCAGCGAATTAAATTTCGCAATTAAACCACTCAATATGCTTGATATCGGAGCCGCAAAAATTACATCCACGCGCGGAATCATGTTTGATTTTCGGGTTTTTTCCCTATTTTACTATTTATCATTATTCAATGTCATAGAATGGTTTAAATATTGTAGTATAGCATGTAGAAGGGATTGCTATCAACAGAAATTGGAAATTCATAAGGCAACTATACCCATCAACCACCTGTCCATCATACCCCCATTGTCCCGCACCTCCTCTAAATATTCAATTGAAAAAGATACAACTACTTTTCTCGCTTATTCCATTATTGAGATATTAATTAATTATATCACTATTATCATTCAGTTCACAGTATTTTGCTAATATGGGTAAGCAGAAATAGCAGAGTTAGCCAGAACAAGAACAAATGTTGGCCTTCTGGAAGACCAGATGGTGATCCAGAGAACTGCAGCAGAAATAGAGCATGTTCACTGTGTTGCCTAAAATTTCCTTTAAAACTCCGCAAAATAAGGCCGAAACTCTAGAACAGGACGGAACAATAAACTGTCAGAGAGATGAGCGTCATATTTTTAAAAAAGCCTCGAATACTACGGTAAGTAACTCGAAGATTCGACGAACTTAAACATTAGTGCTTCAGTTCCGAAGATTTGGCGGGCATTGAAATGTTCCCAAAACATTGTACGATCAAAAATGGTTAATGCACTACGTTTACTACCTTGACATAAAGAAGCGAGTTTAAAAATAATGTAAACTAGTGGCACAAGAAAAAAGTTTTAATCGATTCTGTCTATGCTCAATATATTTTGTCGGTAGGTGCGATTTATACACTTCTTTATTATATAGCAGTTGATACTAGTAGTTTTATTCAATTCGTATATTCGAAGATACAGTGTCACAACCAATAACAGAAAAACGTCCAGAATCTACGTCTGACACTATGATAACAACGCTCGGCCTCATATATGTATTTTTCTTTTCATCGGTCAGAACAGCTTCAAAAAAATCTGACTTCGTCATTCGTTATATTTTGAAAATTAAAAAAAAATATGAAAAGAATTGCGAAAAGAAAAATCGAGTGACAGATTTGGATTAACGTCCTCCCTATTTGATGTATTCAGCGACGGTTCTTCTTTTCAAATCTAGACTCATTTTCGTTTGCAGCTCCAGATGCATACCAATTGTTCGGAGATAACGGCATTTAATTTTCTTCTTAATTAACTAAAATCATGCAAACTAATTCGGCCAACTTTTGACTGATTCGTTTAGTTCGTGGCTATTTCATCTCTCACCAAGAGGCACACACATCCAGCAGGAGAGCAAGATGAACTTTTCGGTTCCATTAATCCAATGCCATCTTCGTTGGCCCAATTCACTCGTCCCGGAAAATATTGTTCTGTCGAATAATTACATACAATGGATTTAATTATTGTCGCATTGTCGCGAGATGCACTACGTCTGTGCGGTGAGGACCAGTTTTATTATTATGTGCAGCAGAATGTTTTGCCAATTATTGTTTCAGTTTTTCGCTTCATTGATCACCCCTTGATTGTGTGAATAATGAGATTGGGAAGATAAATTTTTAATCGGCAGGAAAAGATTTTTGGTTGCAAGCTCTCAACTATCATTACGCTGCTTGATTTTTAACAAAACGTTAAGAGTGTCCGTCATCACTTACATTAAAAATGACTCACAATTTTCCGTTCTTCATCTGCAATTTTTGTCAATCGCTGAGATTAATCCACAGCTTTAGAACAGATTAAGAAATTTACATTTAGAACAATATTGACACCATCCAGATGACGATTTAAATTTATTAGCTTCGCTCAAAAAGGGCAAACAAAATCCTAAGTTTCAATCCAAACGAATGATCAAAACCTCTTGTGGGTTGGGGAAACCGTATGAATGCTACATCGTGTCTCTCATATGCGAAAGTGCTTTTCAGCTAAATTAATTTCCCAAGGAAGCCCTTTTCGAGCGAGACAACCTCGTCCTCAGATCTCGCATGAAATGAATTGAGTTAAGATGTCGCAGTAGGGATTGAGTTTACGTAAACACATTCAGATTGATTCTAATATTTAACGATTTATTTTAGTTGTAACAGATACATCAAGGAAACCTTGGTTATTTACTTAACTGGATATTTGGCATCGAGTTTTATATTGTGGCAATATTTTAAAGTTGTAACAGATAAACATGAAAGAAATGACGGGTATTTCCAGCATTTAGGTTTCTAGATATGAATGTACAGCATTTGAACAATGAAAATAAAATTCATGATAATTCTGTGCTCATCCTTCTTTAGTGAAACATCCAAATTGGCATTACGAAAGTCACAATGTCCATTTCGTAGAGAGGAAATCGCACTGAGATAAATTTATTCTGTTTTACTCCCAACCCGAAAGGCCACAATATTCCTAGCTAAGGCAACGAAAAATGGAAAGTAACTCTTAATAAAACCCTCGCCTTTATAGTTACGAATGTATCGTGGGCGGAAAACTTCATAACTTTGGCTCTTCCACGCTACCATCGAAGCGGACCACATGCTGCTGTAATATTCGCGAGTAGGAATCATAGTCAATTTCGCATCCTTTCCGACATTCAGCAAGTTAGGGCATAGCAACAAAAAAAAACCTCTGGAAAGATGAAGAATTTCATACCGACGGAAGCGGGCTGGTGGGCTCCCTGGTGGGGCGCGATGGAAAGCTTTTATCTACCTTAATTTTTCTCTCTTGTCTGGTCCGTTTATTTTCCGCCCGCATTTTTCACTCTTCTCTGCCTTGCTCAATTTACTTCCATTGTTGTGCGCTGTTCTTGCTTAATAAATTTACATATCACATCGTGTTTACTTCTTTACGCGTTCCTGGCGGTTTTAGAAGCATAGCGGTGTTTGATTTCCGAGTTTCGAGGAATTCTCCCGACCCTTCTCCAGAAATGAGTGGATTTGGAGTAAGCGAACAATACAGAATCTCAGTGGTATACAGGAGTTTTGAAGAGCACCTGATGTTTATTTATTGTCAGTTTGGCTCGTTTGGCTACATGAAAGATTTGAAAACTTGAAGTTGTTCCCTCCGTGAACCATATGTGAAACATGTTCCTTCAATAAAGACATGTGAGAGCAGGTTTCGACATTTGAAAATTGGCTAATATACACCAGCACCATAAACTCTGGATAAAACCAGCGATAATTGAATACTTTGCGTTGTAGTCGTTTTTGAACAAGGACTCATACTAAACACGAGAGAAGCTTGCTAGAATCTTGGAGGCTACTCAACAAGCGATTTCAATTTGTCTAAAGAGCATGGGTATGGTGTAAAAATCATCGGGTTCCGGATTAACTCAAGACAAAAGACGTTTTTTTTATCTTTATTTATTTATCAGGCTCATTAGCATTTTATCTGTAACAGAGCCGGGTTTTTTGACGTTGAACTACGTCTTTCATTAAGGGTGCCGAATCAGAAAACAGGTCAGGTTTTTATGAAATAAAGTTAACGTTAATAAATATTTTTTCGCGAACGGATTTTGGCGATTTACATACTAAACGAATCAAAGATTCCGTAAGATTTGTTTAATATGCAATACATTACAATCCCCTGGTTTGTAAATGGTTAAAATTCATGAAAACTTTAAGCGTTTCCATTTTCCCATACATTTGTTTTGTCCATTTATGTGATTTCCCGAACAGAGCTGTAAATAACGAGCAACTTATGATTGACCAACGGAGGGGAAATCGTAGGATTTAATGTCTCCGTGAACAAAGGAAAAGTAGAAGAATGAAGGGGAATACTTGCCTAGAGTATAAACAGTGGATCTCGCTGAGGCAAACTTTCATTCGGCATCAGACTGTTGAGCAATCCAGCTCACTTTGCTTTCGCTGCGCTTCGATCTAAGATTGGACCCCACCAGTGGTAATCCAATTTGGATATCGTCGTGTGATTTTTTCTGTTCGTTTTTCGCGTTATTCGTATCGTGTGTTTTTCTTTCCGTGTCATAAATTAGACGCTTCGCGTAATGTGTGATGAGCAAGAAGAAGAGAAAGGCAGGCTCGAGCCCTGCAAAAAACGAACGCATTGCCAGGAGCAATAAAATTTTGAGGCAAGCGTCATCTAATGAAGCACGCGATGTTGGTGCAGTGAAAAGCGCTCGCACTGAAACGAGCCTTCGCGAGTGTGACACCGCATCGAACAACAGCGAAGTAGGCGATTTTGACGCGTCGGTCGAAAATGTAAACGCCGTTACCCAGGCAGCAAATCAAGCTCCCCCTGCTGGTGGTGAAGGCTGTCGCTCTTGACAAACTCATCAGCGAATTCGCATCGATGGGTGTTACATCAGAGTACAAGCTGTGTGGCATAATTCAGTCTTTTTCCAAGCAGTTAACATTGTTTGTTTTCCGTCATCATAAGGGCTTCGTTGGTGCCTTTGAGAGTGCATCAATGCATTAAACTGACGTTATGGCGAAGCAGGCGTTAAGGTTGTGCGCCAAAACCAATATTTAGGGAATACCAAGCATCTTGAATGTCTTACTGGTATGTTATAAGTTATTTGGGTTTGCGTGCCAGTCGCAAAACTGCCTTCAACTAGGATTACATTTGCGCTAATATTGATCATGATGAAGGATTGCTACTGTTTTCGAGGTTGTTATTAACAAAAAGAGTTTATTTCACCAAGAAAGTAAATGCCGTTCTTTAATTTTGTATGTGATTAGGTTTCGCTTGCCAGTAGCAAAACTTCCTCCACTAAGGATGACAGCTGCGCTTCTCTCGAGCATGAGAAAGTAATGCAACTTTTTTCGAGGCCAGTAATATTAACAGAAGCGTTAAGAATAGCGCAAAATGATGAGAAGTGTTTACATTCCTAGTAGTTTCAAGCCACCAATGTTTGGCTCTGTATGCATGCTATGGCAAACGCTTGTTTGGCGCTTGGTTTACGTTGTACGAACGATGCCTATAGGTGCGATTCCTTTGAGGCAATACTAAATAACATGTAGCATGATATTTGATACTTGCAAGTGTTGTCATTGTTGTTGTTTCCATGTGGTGCCAAAGATATATTGATATAGTTATGAGATTTGGAATAATGGTGCTGGTGCAACATGTATATAATCGACTGTAGCCGAGTCTATGTCAATTGCGAAAAGGCCACCGGAATAGCGTTCGAGGTAAATTTTCAATGCATTGACATGAAATAAATTGCGACATACGATCAGCTAGTGTATTATTTTGCGAGGGCAAGAATAAATCATCAATCAATTATCGTCAACTGATTCTACAATGAAAAAATCATTTCAGAGATTATTCTACTAAGCAGTTGTTTCTAAAATTTCACAGCATTATAGAATAATATCCGAAGGTATAAACAAGCGACTTATATAAAATAACAGCGTAGTTCTACGTCAACAATGCGGTCGTATATTGGACACAACCTTCTATAATTTTTTTTATCGTGTACATGTACATATGTTTTATGTTTCCATAAATTGTAAATTACACAATAGTAGTAGTAGCCATTTAGGCGTTAGGTTTTTCCGTTCCATTACATTATGGTAAATTACACTTTAGTAGCCACTTAGGCGTAAGGGTATTCTATCTGTTCTTCCATTGTTCAGCAGACCGGACAGCGGAAACAGTTGATATTGATCATTGTTTAGTTATTTATAGAACAGCAGCCCGATGTTTCTTGCAGAGCAGAGCAGTTGTATGGATGAATCGATCTTATTCCGACCGTGGATCGTTCTCCATCGCGGATGATGGTTGCGTGGACGTAGTTATTCTATAATAACACAAAGATGGTCAATTGAGGGCCCTGAGATTGAACTCACGATCGATCGCTTGGTAAACGAATGCGTAACCAAGTGGCTACGAAGACCCCCCTTCCACAAAAGACGTTGAACGTAACGATTGCTGAAGCTCAACAACTGCTCTAAAGAGAAAATCAAAAAGAGCTTTTCGAGTCAATAATGTCAATGTGATCGTTTCGCGCTACAGCTATTGGCCATATGTTGTAAAAGACTTCAAGGAGACACTTCAATAAGATGTCTTACCCCACAAGCCGTATTAATCGGACATTGTTCCTTCCGACTATCACTCGCTCCAGTTAGATGACTAAAAACATGGGTCGATTCTTGAATCGCCTTTAAAGACGACGATGTACTAAAGTCATATTTTATTTTTACTTGGTTAAGACTCCTATGCTAAATAACACGCCTTGTAGTCTTATTAGCATTTAATACAGCCGGAAGAAATCGTGTTTATTCCTTCGATACTCAATAACTACACTCGATCGCCTTTCCGGCGTAAGAGTATTCCTTTTGTTCCACTATTGAGTTTGATCATCCAGCGGGATACTTGATACTAAGCTTTCAAGGTTGTGTTATTTATTTATTTGTCGTAAATTTTTGTAGACGAATACATTCTTAATACTACTTAATACCACTTACTTAAATCTAAAGAAAGCGAGCTGGATAAAAAATTCATTCAATTTACAAGACGATTTTAACAAGTTACATAGTTAAGAGTTAACAAGTTAAAAATCGATAGGTTTGCTAATATTTCTTAGGAGTCCATTCGCTGTGATATGATGTCAATAATAAATAGAATCGTGATAGAGTTCCGACGAAGGCCAATCAAAGAATAATAAGCATATAACTCCTAAACATTTCATCTTTCTAATAAAGTGATCAACATACCACTTCGTTTAGTCGGAAAAGAATTATTAACGCTCAAAGAAGGAATCGATACCTTCTTCCCAAGTCCCGACAATTGGAATCGTCGGTCGATAGCGGAATTCGTGCTTTCACCAAACAATGCGGCTCTGTTCAGTCCGGCTGCAGAAATGAATTGGAATTTGAAGATGAGCTCATAATGAATATCCGTGTGAGCGTGACCATCCTTACAACTAACTGGATTTCAGAGTGGGTGCCAGTTTGTATACAGATTTGTGTGATTTCAATAGTCTGTTTTCAAATAATTTTTTAAGGTTTTAAAACAATTTTTCGAGTCGATAAGCAACTAGCATATAATTCTTGGACACGTTATCTTTTGTTTAAAATGGTTATCATACCATTTCATTGATCTGGAGCAGAATTATTAACGCTTAAAGAAGGGATGGATTCCTCCTAGGAATTACTTGGCACAAATCAAACCCTCCCTCCCAACAATTGGAAACGACGATCGATTGCGGCATTCGTAAAGGGTATCGCACATCAAATTGTATCACGGAAAGAACGCTGTAGAAAACTATCCATTGGTTATTTTCTCTTGAAAATTTAGGTAAAAGTAGTTTAGAGTGTATTGTTTACCCCGTATTTTTTTCGCTGTCAGTTTTTCGAAAATTAAAAAAATGGCGTCACTCGAAAAGCAACGTTGCGAATTGATTTTGCCCAAGCATCTGGAAAATCCTCAATTCTCTCACCAGGACATTAGAATCGTGCAGTCAACGCTGAATCGTGTGATTACATGTTACTACGAAACTCTAAGCATTGAACGGAATGAGAAATGCGGTCAGAATGTATGTTCTATTAGTGATCAGGATCACAAGCGTGTCGTGGAAGCGTTTAAGCGGAATCCCAATACTTCGTTCAGGGATGTGGCCAGAAAGTTGTCTGTCCAAGTCTTTCGTTCAGAGAGCTAAGGACCGGGAGGGACTGCATACGTACAATGTGTAGAGGGCTCCAAATTGTGACGAACGACAAAATATGGTGAGAAAGTCACGGGCCCGGAAACTGTACACCCAGATTTTTTAGAGTCTTTTACAGCTACTAGATAAGACTTGTCCAGTTTCTGATGAACTTAAAAAAAAATTAAAAGTGGTCAAGATTCAAAATTACGACCTTTGTATCAATGATCCTCCATCAAACCATTTACTCCGTTAGAACACTTAAAAAATGTAATGCCAAGCTTAATAACACTGGCAGCAAATGCTCATTTTAGTAGTCCATCATGTGTTGTACAAAAGCTGCTTTGCAGTTGGATAAAGGTTTTCAAATCGTTTCTCTGGCATATTTCCCAGGTAAACATCGATGGGAGAACAAAAGCTTAAATTTGGTCTAAATTTATACAGCACTAGCTGTACCCTGCCACGCTTTGCTGTGGCACATTGTGGTGGCATGGTTGAGTTGAATTTTTAATTTTTTTATGTTGTAACAACAATCCTAGATGTGTTTGGTTGTTTTGTGTATTGTATCATAGTTTGAGCTCAATCGGATCCGTACTTTTCGAGTTTTTAACGCACACACAAACGAACAGAAAATTTATATATATACATATATAGAGATAGATGAGGGAAATCGATAAATTTTAAATCACTTTAAAACACAACTTCAGTTCAGGATTTTGTCAAACACGTGGAAAAAAGATGTTTCCATCACATAGGACACATATTCATTACTGAACAGTCGATTTTCATTAGAAGCTCAATTTCAGAAACGCACTCTAGTCATATATAAAATCATTTTTCTTGAAATTTTCCAATTTTTTATGCCGTAACAACACTCCTTGAAGTGGATTGTATACTGTGTACAACTTTGAGCTCAATCGGTTCCTTACTTTTCGAGTTTTTGACACGTACACAAACGAACAGAACATTTTTATATGTATAGAGATATAGCCCAGCATATCGTCTTATTAAGCACTCAATACCATTGCACTATGGTCCAGGAGGTGCATTTAAGTGGAAATTAGCATCTAGAGCTCGACAGTGATTCTCTAGACAAAACTGTCTACGACAAAGTTGTTACATATAATAGAGCGCTCATTTTTATGTTATCAAAAATAGGGTGACCAAAATTGTCGATGAAATGAAAACTCTAACTTTCTTATCTTTATAGATAGAGGTAAACATAGTTCGACAATATTGTAGCCCTGGTTATTTTAAGTAACTTTGTGGAACAATATTTCTTTCTATCTCTTCAAATAACCGATATAGCGCTTTTTCTCTAGGTTGGTTTAGGGTTACCATGAAAAAAAAAGGTTTTTTTGCTCTAACTTTTATATGTAAAATTCTACATCAAAACTGTCTTCGAATGACTTTTAGAGCTTTCCAATCCACGCATTTTACGGTGCATAACTTGTATGTATCTTAATTCTACTCAAAGTTATTGATGTTTTTTCCCCGAAAACACGACCTTTTCATTTGCTAGTCGTTCTTTTTGGGGCAAACATAATAAAAAAATATTGATGGCATTTTAAAGAGCACATTTGATTCTACATAAGGTGTAACTTCCAAAAGAGTGTTATTTTTTGTATTTGAGTAAATTAAATTTGAAATTAGGAGTTTTTGCATATAAATAAACAAGTTGCAATTTTTAAATGCATATAGTAAGCGTAAACTTTAAAGCAACATCACTTCAGTTCAGTCTTATAGCCACTCAACATGGAGGTTCAAAGAAGACACATTTTTGTTTTTGTTTTCGGTGGACGAAATATAGAAGACGTTATACAATTATTACGAGAAAAATGCCAAGATATATGTGTTTTGAGTGCCAGAAAGTGCCTGAAATGCCAAATGCTGAGCCAAAGGAGCGTAACCGTGTTCGGGAGATTACAGAAAAATTTTCTGCTGAAGAACTGGGCTTCGCAACAGCTTCGGATCCAGTATTATCTCTTAGTAATAGGCAAACACCAGAGTATTCCGATCTTCTGATTCCGGAAAATGCAAAGCATTTGATTTTGTAGTTTTTTATTTGTATGATTTTTATTTATTACTATGAATTTAATTTCCATTATAACAACTAAAACAGGTTAATATGTACATACGGAAGATTATAAAAATAAATTTGAATAAAACAATAGGAACAACAAAAGTTTGGTAAAATAATGTCATCAATCAACTCATCGCCAGTAAAATATGTCAATATATTACTAAAAAATAACACGTCGAGCTCCGAGTTGTTCTTCATACGGTTTCTATTCAGGAAGCATTTGATAATTTGTTGGTCCCCGTTTTTCTTTTTATACAATAAATATATTTTATTGTAGAAAAAGAAAATAGTCAGAAATTTTTCTCGTAATAATTGTATAACGTCTTCTATATTTCGTCCACCGAAAATAGAAATCAACAATGTGTCTTCTTTGAGCCTCCATGTTGAGTGGCTATAAGACTGAACTGAAGTGATGCTGCTTTAAAGTCTACGCTTACTATATGCATTTAAAAATTGCAACTTGTTCATTTATATGCAAAAACTCATAATTTCAAATTTAATTTACTCAAATACAAAAAATAACACTCTTTTGAAAGTTTCACCTTATGTAGAGTCAAATGTGCTCTTTAAAATGCTATCAATAATTTTTTATTATGTTTGCCCCAAAAAGAACGACAAGCAAATGAAAAGGTCGTGTTTTCGGGGGAAAAACATTAATAACTCTGAGTAGAATTAAGATACATACAAGTTATGCACCGTAAAATGCGTGGATTGGAAAGCTCTAAAGATCATTCAAAGACAGTTTTGATGTAGAATTTTACATATAAATATTAGAGAAAAAAAAACCGTTTTTTTCATGGTAACCCTAACTCAACCTAGAGAAAAAGCGTTATACCTGTTATTTGAAGAGATAGAAAGAAATATTGTTCCACAAAGTTACTTAAAATAACCAGGGCTACAATATTGTCGAACTATGTTTACCTCTATCTATAAAGATAAGAAAGTTAGATTTTTTATTTCATCGTAAATTTTGGTCACCCTATTTTTGATAACATAAAAATGAGCGCTCTATTATATGTAACAACTTTGTCGTAGACAGTTTTTGTCTAGAGAATCACTGTCGAGCTCTAGATGCTAATTTCCACTTAAATGCACCTCCTGGACCATAGTGCATTGTTCGACCATTATTCAACTTACTAGTTTTATAACAGCTAATAATGGCTTGTTGGGCTACTCTTTGACATCTATTCATGGGTTGATTTT
Source organism: Toxorhynchites rutilus septentrionalis (assembly GCF_029784135.1). NCBI lineage: Eukaryota > Metazoa > Arthropoda > Insecta > Diptera > Culicidae > Toxorhynchites > Toxorhynchites rutilus. The sequence goes on from NC_073746.1 coordinate 231,658,006, forward strand.
CCAGCTTAATACAATTATTAAATGGTGTTCTTCATGTAAAACAGTGGTTTTCAACCTTTTATGCTCCATTCCCTCCTTTACGAAAACTAATCCCAATGCTATTAGTATTTCGGAAGAATGTCAGTAAAATAATAAAAGAATACAAACGTTTTTCAAGATATATTCGCAACCAATTTGATTTTATACTTGTATTTGATAAAATCTATAAAGTATATAAAATCTGTCGAGTCAGTATGGCACCTACTCCTGAACGTTTTCCGCCAAAATCGTAATTCTAGAGAACGTTGTAGAAAAGCACACCTACCGACGACAATTGATGCGTTTGAGCCGTGCACTGAAAGAAAAATGGCCACAATACGAGCAAAGACACGATAAAGTTATTTTGCAGCACGACAATGCTCGGCCACATGCCACGAAACCAGTCAAAACATACTTTGAAACGCTGAAATGGGAGGTCCTATCCCACCCGCCATTGACCAGCACTTTTAATGAAGTCAAAAATTGGATCGGTTCGTGGTTAGCCAACAAACCGGCCGATTATTTCCGCAAAGGGATCCGTGAATTGCCAGAAAGATGGGAAAAAGTTGTGACGAACGATGGGCAATACTTTGAATATTAAATTTGTAACCATATTTGCAGAATAAAGCACTATTTTTTTCTATTACGTAAAAGACAACAACACTCGTAACGCCTATTCCGCATATCAGGACAAGAATCGATAATTTCAAAATCGATCCGAAACATTCGTCACTGCCATCATTCACTGACGAAAGTTTTTCATTGCGAAATTGTTCAATGGAACATTACATTTCAGATTTTGAAATTTTTGATCGTAAATTTTAGCGTATCCAATAAAGTCTTTATGACTATTTTTCCTATGCATTATCATCATCAAAGCGAAGTAAAATGAATAGATGAATAAAAAAAAATTAAAAAAATGAAAAAAATGAATAGAAAAAAAAACAAATAAACGTAGGACATTAAGTTTAGAAAAAAGAGTACTGGTAAGTATACAAAAAACGATATATGAATGGATTATTGTGGTTGATCGGTCTATATTACGAAAACATTGGTCATTGATTTGAGATATTGTTTTAATTTTTTTTTTAAATTATCAGAACGTGTGATAATTCGAATTTCAGATGGTAAGGCATTAATACGAGATGGTCCATAACATAGAATGTGCTGCTGGCCAACATGAAAAAAAGTAAAGTGGATGAGTTAATTCATATGTCAGATTTTTTATAAATACCGGTGGAATTCCGTCAGGACCAGGCCCTTTCGAAACGTCAGGCTTATTTTATGCGTTAAAAATTTCACTGACAGTTAGTTGTCTGACGCCAACATCACATGGAAATTCTGAGAGAAACGAAAATAAATCGCGATCTCGGTCCTTCTCAGATGTATGAACATAAACTTCTTGAAAAAATGCTACAAAAAGGTAGCAAAATTCATTTGGATAATTCCCCACGGTTACGTCAAAGTGCATGTGTGATGGAAAATTATTACTTTTTAATTTTGTTCTTATGTAATTGAAGAAACTTTTTGGGATTTTTTTTATGCTTTATATCGGACTTTGTTTTTGAGTTGATATCTTCGAAGGCGTATTTAACAATTGAGTTGAGCTGTTCGCAAATGTCATTTAGCAAGATTAGCGTCAGGTTTGTATTTCTTATAAATTTTATATGCCTTCTGTTTTTTTTTAGATTCTTTATGTTTTGGTTAACCAACCCGGATTTTTTCGTGTTTATGTATCTTCTTTTCCGTCTTGTTGGCATCTTCTCATCTATAGTTCCATTGATTATTGAGTAAAAAGGGGTCACAGCTACTTCAATGTTTTCCACAATTCTTTTTTTTTATAAATCGTTTATTTTTACAGGCTCAGTTACATTAGTTTAAAGGAGCCGAATTCTCAAATATATTTTTTAAAACTATACATATACAACTTTCCTAACACTATGGTTAGTAAGGTGGAAAACTGATTACTCGCGGTTTACTCGAGTTTAGAGGGTGACATATTCTTTCAGGAAAGGGATGGGATATAAGGGAATTGTTACAATGTTGATGATCACACACAATTCTTAAATCTATTCGTATATCTATTGTATATTTACATTTCAACTTATTTTACTGTCTATACCAAGGGGGCCAATCGCTCGCAATGGATGAAAAGGAGGGTATAAGGACATAGGTACAATCACACACGAAGATCGATAGCTTTAAGAAAAACATATATTTGGGTCATGTAATCAAGGTCTAACCGAGCCAACACATCTCTCACCGGCACATTGAGCTGTCTTCCTAGGGCCCGAAGGGAGCTTTCTAAATTCGATCTGGCGACAAGTTCCACAATTCAAAATAAACCTTACCAACCGATATAGTTAAGCTTACGCCTAATTAATTGTTAGTTTGCTTTGGTGACTTCCACATACTCATACTCAAATGGTTTTTGGATGTTATCTTCAAATATAGAGTATTCGATAGTTGTATGGAAAGCTTCATTTTTTGGAGTTAATGATTTAGTCACACAGAGATCTTCGGTCATATTTGTCAACAAGAAATCCAAAAAGCATAAACATTATTTGTTTCAATCCAAGACCGATTGTTCAAAAAAAAAAAAAAAAAAAGAGTCTTACACAGAGTTAACAACAATAGGAACCAAAACAAGTTCATTATCAAAATCAGTGATAAAGTCCGCATTTCGTTGATTGAAATCTCCGTATATGTGGATTCTGGTGCAAAGGAATATAAAATAACTTCAGCCACTTTGAAGTATTTCTCATAACAACTAGTTTTAGCATGATTATGGGGGAAGTAAACAGATGCAAATATATGAATCTTTCCTGCAATAAGCTCACACTTGCTCAAACTCGTCGAATACTGTGGAATATGTTCTGAATTTATTGATGAACTAGGTGACCCGGCAAACTATGTCCCACCCCAAATTTTTTGGTTGTTGTCAATACCTTCAAACATTCACGTTTTCTTACTTAGCGCACGTTCATGGGTCCAATCGCAGAACTGTTCATTGATTGATCTTCTAATCTACCCTTCAATATTACCTTTTACTATAAAATTCCTAGTACTTCTACCAAAGCTCGTCATTATATGTAATTTATGTAAAAGTTGTAATATCGGATTATTTTCAGACACAGTTCTCGTTAAAAATTCTTCAATTACTTGCAAATGACGTGTTTCTCCGTTACATGGAATAAATGTTTGATACAGAAAATATGATAGAATAAAGACAGCCCCAAATCGGACAACTCCTTTCTCGAGTTTTGCTCGTATCCATTCCATTTTTATATGCGTTTTGTTACATTAAAATCCATCTCCACTTTCGAACGAAGATCCATATCGTTAGCGCAAACATCAAATGTACTAACAACGCTTATCACTATGTACTTGTAGAACATATGCGAATTGATTTTTCCGAATTTTCCTTCAGAGTTTCCGAAAACTTTCAATTGTCATGTTTGGTTGGAATATGTGTCATATTTTTATGGGATCCCCTCTCCATTCCAGAGGAGGAAGGGATGTCATACCATCAGGGAAACATTTCTTGACCCAAAAAACCCTTACATCCTAAACTTGGCTCCATTTACTTGATTAGTTCTTGAGTTATGCAGAAGTTTGTGTTTCATTTGTATGGCAGCCCCACTTTAAGGAGGGGGAGGGGTCTTGAACTATCATAAGAACCTTCCCCAGCCCCAAAAACCCCTAAAATAAAAAAAAAATTCACATCGATCGATTCAGTAATTTATGCAACAATGTATCAGTTTACACTTGTTCTAAACGAATTTTAATGTCTAGTGAATGAATTGAAACGGTACTCCTATGAATAATAGATAATGGTACTCTGTATAAACAACTTTTACTAAAATTACTAGTATTTCTACCAAAACTCCATTTGGCTCCATTTGCTTGATTAGTTTTCGAGTTATGCAGAAATTGGTTTTTCATTTGTAGGACAGCCCACCCTAAGAGAGGGGGAAGAGTGTCGAACCACCATAGAAACATTTATTTCATCCTAAAACCTCCACATGCCAAATTTAGTTTCGTTTGCTTGATTAGTCCTCGAGTTATGCTGAATTTTGTGCTTCATTTGTATGGGAGACTCCCTTAGAGAGGGGGGGAGGAGTGTCGAGCCACCTTAGAAATGTTTCTTCCCCATAAAACTTTCACAAGCCAAATTTAGTTCCGTTAGCTTGATTAGTTCTTGAATTATGCGGAAATGTATGCTTCATTTGTATGGCAACCCCCTCCCCCTTCAGAGAGGGGAGGAGTATCTATTCACTATAGAAACGTTTTGTGTCCCCTAAAACCTTCGCATGATAAATTTGGTATTTTCTTGATTAATTTTCGAGTCATGCAGAAATGTGGAGTGTCTAACCACCGTGAAAACTTATACCTAATATACCCATATATACCCATAATGCAGAAATTTGTGTTTCATTTGTATGGCAGCCACCCATTCACACCCCCCCCCCTGAGAGAGGGGAAATTTTGTTGCATTTGCTTGATTAATTCTCGAGTAATGTAGAAATTTGTGTTTCATTTGTATGGCAGCTTCCTCTTAGAGAGGGGGGAGGGGTCTCAAAACCTTCCCCGGCCACAAAAACCTCTACACACCAATTTTCATGTCGATCGGTTCAGTAGTTTCCGAGTCCATAAGAATCAGACAGACAGACAGAAATCCATTTTTATATACATAGATAAAATAAATATTTATTATAGCTTGGTCGCTAATGGGTTAATACCACCCATTGTTTCAAGCAGCAACACGTGTATGGACGCAGAGAGATTGGATCTCCAGAGATCTTTATAACTGATGATTGTCGCGTCAACGTAGTCCTTCTATAATAATAAATACAATAATTACAGAAACTACACATAACAGTTCGGCTGAAAAGTTCGTCTAGATGGTGCAGAAAAGGTTGACATCTAGATGGTGCCTATTGCAAAAATCTACTTGACTATCACAAAGCACCATCTTTCAATGGATACGTGTCAAAATTTTACAGCAATCGTTCGATTGGTTCGTGAGTTACAGCATTGAGAGTGAAGCAACTTTTGTTATTGTGAAAAAATGGAAAAATCCGAATTTCGTATGTAATTGCATGAATTGAGCTTCGAATAGCTTCCGCATCCATCGTATTCTCCAGATCTGGCCTCAGTGAAGAGAATGCTCGCTGGCAAGAAATTTAAAACTGATGATGAAGTGATTACCAAAACTGAGCCCTATTTGGGGAAAACCGAAAGAGTACTATAAACAAGGTATCGAAAAGTTGTAAGATCGCTATAATCGCTGTATCGCCCTCGAACGCAGTTATGTTGAATAATAAAATTGAATTTGCAAAAAAGTTGTTTTACTTTTTTACCTTATAAACTTTTCAGCCGAACTGTTATATCCATCATTCACATCCGATTGGATCAATCCAAATGAAAACAATTTGTCATAGGTGTGGGATTTACACAGAACACACTTTTTTCACAACTGAACATGTATTGCTGCATAAATACCTAAAGTTGCTTCAATCAAACATTACGGTCTAGCTTCATAAGATTTGGTACTTCCGACAAACAGATAATGAGTTTTGTCGAAACTCCTGTTGCTGAACACGAACAACACGAAAGAGTAACAAAAATACGAAGTGAAATTAAAACTTGTAGTGTGGAAATTTGAAATGACGCTGGAGACTTCGCCGTGTCATTTTCAGAAATTAGTGTAGGTACAATTAACTTGCCGTACTCTTTTCTTTTCGTATAGCCCTTTAAGGCTAAGGGATTGTTTAGAAATGAACACGGGCTATGGAAAATTTAGGAAAATTGAGCAGGTAATTGTAACATAAAAATTATAAAACATGAATGCCTTGAAAATGAAAAGAATTAGTAAGGAGAAAAAAGCACTCTAGTATTAACGCCACTGCAGTGCAAAATTACGTTTCTCAACTATATTCTGTATCCTACGAAGCGTTCTACGTAGCCTATTTTTTTAAGTAGAGCCAGGTTAACGCAAACAGATCCTAGAACAATCAAAAAGTTCAATAACTCTGTCATTGTTGGAATTCGACCATTTGCATAGAAGGATTTTTTTTCAAGAAATATGATCGTCTATCACCTACTGAGAGATTAATTTTTTTTTCGAGTGAGAAAAAAGTTTTCTGACTTTGAGATGAATAAAAAATTAAATTCTTTTTTATATTCAAAAAACGAAAAATATGCATGAAAATCAAATGAAAAAAAAATTCTCGGTTATATACAGGACTCGATTATATACAGTGAAATGAAATCGGAGACTGTATATAATCGAGTCCGCCCTGTAATAACTTCAAAAATCTCAGTTTGTTCTTTTAGTACGTTTGATCAATTTGTACCCGGATGACGATGCCAAAAAAATTATATTTTGTACAATGTTAATCTAAAACCTTAGCTATTCGTTCGCATTTATTTTTTCGTTCTAAATCTTTGAATTGAATTTAACAAACGTCAATTCCTTAATTCAATATTTACTGATA